>NC_051435.1:28930288-28939645 GCF_001649575.2 Kryptolebias marmoratus | reverse complement strand
AAATTTATAAACTATGGATCTGGTCAGCTGGTCTCTCAATGCAATTGATCAAATTTTCTGGATGGGAAGACTGGGCAAGGGAGAGCCCGCCTGCCCAGATGGGACAACATTCGCTGGATACACAATGGATTCCTGGAGGAAATGGAATATTGTTTGTCTATCAGTTTTGTCAGTGGAAGACGTGGAAGATCTACATATTTGGGTTTTTGATAACAGGATTTCTGCTGTTTGGATTAGGCAGTTACCTGATTTACTGTCAAATTCGTTTGATGGGTTCGGCGTTCAACACTCAAACTGTGATGTTACAGGAGCTGAATCGCAAGTTGGATGCGATCCTTTTACAGGACTGCAGACTAAATGCGGTTCAGGGACTCAGGAATGAAATGGGTTAAATCTTGGAGAAAGTTGCTTGCTCGAATCAGGCGGAATGGACCTGGAAGTTGGCTGTTTGGATTCACCATTGAGAAGTATCAGCAAGACTTTTAAGGCAGACGGAAAACATAATGTCGGCCTGACCCAAAACAATTACTGTTATGTGAATTCTGGCTTCCCTTTGCTGGCCTTGGCCAGCTTTCTTCAATTTCTCCCCAGATTTTATGTAAACAAGATGCTCTGCCCCCTCTCCTGCCTAAGGACATCTGTGGATCTGCTCTGGGCTTGCTGATAAACATTCCACCATTATCAAAGACAATGGCCTCTGTGACGTGATTCATGGACTTCTCTACAAACACATACACACACACACACAACATGCACCACACTGCCTCCCACCACTTCTACACACACACACTCATACAACACACACCACATTGTCTTCCACAGTCTCTAAAACACACACGCACACTTTCCGCTGTCTTTGAGTCATCTCTGTCATCCCACTCCCTCCCTCCCCTCCTTCACTACCTGAGCCACTTGTGTGGGTTGTAGAGTCCGTCTCATGCTACCACAAGTGTGAAAGCACCACCAACATTCAAAAGTGACCAAAACATCAGCCAGAAAGCTTAGGTACTGAGAAGTGGTCTGTGGTCCCCACCTGCAGAACCACTCCTTTATTGAGTGTCTTGCTAATTGCCGATAATTTCCACCTGTTGTCTATTCCATTTGCACAACAGCATGGGAAATTGATTGCCAATCAGTGTTGCTTCCTAAGTGGACAGTTTGCTTTCACAGAAGTTTGAAGTTACTTGGAGTTATATTGTGTTTAAGTGTTCCCTTTAGCTTTTTTGAGCAGTGTACTTAAAAAGCTCAGTGGTGACAGTTGAACCTCAGATTCAGGAAGAACAATACTGGTTCCATTTATGTACAAAATTTCTTGGTGCAGCAAGAAAGCGGTAGGGGTCCAGTTTAGTGGCCTCAGGATTTCATCTCTGTTATTTGCAGATGATGTGGTTTTGTTGGGGTCATTGTGCTGTGATCTCCAGTTCTCACTGAAGCATTTTGCAGCAGAGTGTGAAGTGGTTGGCATGAGAATCAGCTCCTATAAATATGAGGCCATGGTCCTCTGTTGGAAATGGGTGGATTGCTCTTTTTGTGTTGGGAATGAGTTGTTGTCTCAAGTAGAGGAGTTTAAGTATCTCTGTGTCTTGTTCCTGAGTGAGGAAAGAATGTAGCCTGAGACCGACTGATAGATCGGTGTGACTTGCAAGCAGTATTGCATACTCTGTACCTGTCTGTTGTGGTGAAGAGGAAGCTGATCTGCAAGGCAAGACTTTGTTTACTGGTCAGTCTACATTCCTACTCTCACCTATGATCATGAACTTTGGGTAGTGACTGAAAGAATGAGATTGTGGATACAGGCGGTCCAAATGGATCTTCTCCACAGGGTAACTGGGCTCTCCCTGAGAGAAAAGAAGTTTGGTTATCCAGGAGGGACTCAAAGTAGAGCCACTGCTCCTCCACATCGAGAGAAGCCAATTGAGATAGTTCGAATATCTGGTAAAGATACTCCCTGAACGCCTTGCTGGGAGGAGTCCCCAGAGAAAACCCAAGACACGCTGGAGAGACTGTCTCTCAGCTGGCCTGGGAATGCCTTGGAATCCTCCTGGAAGAGGGGGCTATGGAAAGGGATGTTTCCATAGCATATCATTTGTATGTTTAGAAGTTACATGAAAACAATCTGATTGTATTCTGTTCAGAAAACATTTAGAGGCCTCACTTACTCATGCTGTTTAAATCCTCTTTATAAAAGTATGCATCTGAACTTCTTTAAAATCAGCAGCACTGCTTGGCCAAAAAAAAAAAGTTGCTGCCTGGATTTAACTAAGTAATTAGGTACAAGCCTCCTGTTGGATAATTACTGCATGGGTGATTATGTTTCAGCTGGCAACAAGTTATTTAACCCCAACTGGTGCAATGAGTTGCTTCTCATTTCTTAAACAACCATGTTGAAAGCCACATCCTGTGGTCGTGGAAAAGATGTCAGTCTGTTTGAGAAGGGTCAAATCATTGGCATGCATCAAGCAGAGAAAACATCTAAGGAGACTGCAGAAACTACTAAAACTGGGTTAAGAACTGTCCAACACATTATTAAAAACTGGAAGGATAGTGGGGACCCATCGTCGTCAAGGAAGAAATGTGGCTGAAAAAAATTCTGAATGATCGTGATCGGTGATCACTTAAACATTTGGTGAAAACAAATCAAAGAAAAACAACAGTAGAACTCCGGGCTACATTTAATAGTGAAAGAGTAAGAACATTTCCACACACAATGCAAAGGGAACTCAAGGGATTGGGACTGAACAGCTGTGTAGACTTAAGAAAACCACTAATCAGTGAGGCTAACTGGAAAAAAGGCTTCAGTTTACTANATTTGCTAAAGATTGGACTCTGGAGCAATGGAAGAAGCTCATGTGGTCTGATGAGTCCAGATCGACCCTGTTCCAGAGTGATGGGCTCATCAGGGTAAGAAGAGAGGCAGGTGAAGTGTTGCCTACTGTCCAAGCCTGTGGGGGCAGTGCTATGATCTGGGGTTGCTGCAGTTGGTCAGGTCTAGGTTCAGCAACAGGATGAGCTCAAAGAATGAGGTCAAAGGTCAGCTGACTACCTGAATATACTGAATGACCAGGTTATTCCATCAATGGATCTTTTCTTCCCTGATGGCACGGGCATATTCCAAGATGACAATGGCAGGATTCATCGGGCTGAAATTGTGAAAGAGTGGTTTAGGGAGCGAGAGACATCATTTTCACACATGGATTGGCCCCACAGAGTCCAGACCTTAACCCCATTGAGAATCTTTGGGATGTGCTGGAGAAGGTCAGACTCTACCATCATCAATGTGAAAAACTAATGCAACACTGGATGGACATAAATCTTGTGACATTGCAGAATCTGACTGAAACAATGCCACAGCGAATGTGTGCTGTAATCAAAGTTAAAGGCGGTCCAACAAAATAGTGTGTAATCTTTTTTTTTGGTGGCGACTTTTTTTTTAGCCAGGCAGTGTACAATTAAACTTAGAAATGGGAAGGCATCTTTTCAGAGGTATAGAATGATATGAACATATATGGCAGTGAGTCTGTGTCTGTAGGTTTCTTGTAAAGAGTGGTAATAAACGTTTCCATTATATTAGTGATGTAAATATCCAAAAGGTTAATGAACCATAGTAAGTAAATTTTAAATGTTCTTATGTGTTAATGAAGCGATAAGTCTTTGAATTGACAGTGGCACTTAAGGACCAGGATTTCCTACCCCTGGTGAAGGGGAATATAATATATCCGAGCATCATATGGATTGGGCCGTCCCATTCAGCTGGTATGGTATGGCTCAGGAACGACTAAAATACCCAACCTCTCAGCCAGCTACCTCTGAAAAGCTGCAATTTCAAGTAACCCCATTGTGAACTGGCACCAGCAATGCACAGCTTCTCCTAGTTTTCCTCTATAATTCTGGGGCCAGTTCAGTGCAAAGTTCCAAATTGCCCTGTGACTCCAAATCAGATATTAAGCCAGGCAACATTTCATGCTCCTGAGCTGTAGAAGGAACATTTTGAGGATCTCCTTAATCTGTCCACCATGTCTACCTTTAAGGAGGCAGAGTCTGTGCACTCGAAGGAAGACAGGTCCATTTCCATGGCAGAGGTCACCAAAGTAGTCAAAAAGCTCCCCAGTGGCACAAGGGTGGACAAGATTCCCTCTGAGTTGCTGAGAGCTCTGGATGTTGTGGGGTTGTCATGGTTGACATGTTTCTTTAATGTCGCATGGAGGACCAGGACAACACCTGCAGAGTGGCAGACCAGGGTGGGGGTTCCCATTTTTAAAAATGGGGATTGGAGAGTGTGTTCCAACTATCAAGGAATCACACTTCTTAGCCTCCCCGGGAAAGTCTACACTAGGGTGTTGGAAGGGAGGCTTCAACCAATTGTCAAATCTCAAATCCTCAACCTCAAATTTCACAATTTGAGGTTGTCAAACCTCCAATCCAAGAGGAGCAGTGTGGTTTTTGTCCCAATCATGGAACATTAGACCAGATCTTCACTCTTGCAAGGCAACTTAGGGGGTCATGGGAGATCTGGAGAAGGCTTATGACAATGTTTCCTGAGGCACTCTGTACGGGGTGGTGCAGGAGTATGGGGTGCCTGGGTTGCTTTTGAGGGCTATCCATTCCCTGTATAACCAAAGCAGGGGCTGTGTCCGCATTCTTGGCACAAAATTGACCTTATTCTTGGTGAGGGTTGGACTCCGCCAGGGTTGTCCTTTGTCCCTGAACCTTTTTATGGTATTGATGGAAAGGATCTCAAGGCACAGTTGTGGAGACACATGTATCTGGTTTGGGAACCTCAGGGTCTTGTCTCTGCTTTTTGCGGATGATGTGGTTCTGTTGCCATCTTCGGCCATGACCTTCAGCGTGCACTGGGACGGTTCACTGACAAGTGTGATGCAGTTGGGATGAGAGTGAGCTCCTCTAAGTCCAAGACCATGGTTCGCAACCAGAAACCTATTCCTCTGGGTCAGGAATAAGTCTCTGCCTCATGTGGAGGAGTCCAAGTATCTGTGATGATAGGATAAAGCGGGAGATAGATTGATAGATTGGGGCATTGTGCACAGAAATGAGGGTGTTGCTTCGATCGGCCAAGGAAAAGAAAGAGTTGAGTTAAACTGCAAAACCCTTGATTTACTGGTCCATCTACATTCCAACACTCAACTATGGTCATGAGGTGTGGATCATGAGTAAAAAAACCGAGATCCCAAATACAAGTGGCTGAAATGAGCTCCCTTTGTAGGGTGGCCAGGCTACCTTAGAGATACGGTGAGGAGTAGAGCTGCTGCTCTTTCACATCGAAAGGAGTAGGTTCAAGTGGCTCTGGCATCTGATTAGAATGCTTCCTAGACACATCCCTTTGGAGGTTTTTTGGGCATGTCCCACTGGGAAAAGATTAAGGGCAGGAGTAGGGGATTTAGAAAACTGAACTGAATCATATAGACAAGTTTCAGTACTTTGTAGTTGGATACTGTTGACTGAAAAAGTTTTTGTTGCACCCCGACATTCTCACGGCAGGTCAAAATTGTGCATATATTTACTCACACTTTCATTTTAGTACATCCCAATGTGTGGGTGGAACATGGCATACGCAACTTTTTGTGCGTGTGCACTGTTCGTACATGAAGCCCCTAGTGATGTGCACTTATAGACACCCTTATGTCCGATCATGGTGTTTGTTATGGTTAAACTGGGACTACTACAGAAGTCCAGTAACAAAATTGCACTTGGGTTTGGTCAGAGAGGCAGTTCCTCCCAATCACATCCTTACAGATAACACTGTTATTGTCACTGCTACGTTGACATTAAAATCCTCCAGCGGAACAAAAGAGTCCCCAGCTGGATCACCTTCTAGCACCCCCACTAAGAATTCAAAGAAGGCTGGGTACTCTGAACTGCTGTTTGATGCACAGACACAATTAACAGTTAGATCCCGTCGCCTTACCTGAAGGTGCAGGGAAGTTACCCTCTCAGCTACTGGGGAAAACTCCAACACACAGGGGTCAAGCCGAGGGGCTATAAGTAGGCCCATGTCAGCTCAGCACCTCTCACCATGAGCAACCTTGAGTAAGGTCAAGCCCATCTCAAGGAAATCGATTCCAGAACCCATGCTATGTGTTGAGGTAAGCTTGACCATATCTAGTTGGTACCTCTCAACCTCATGCAGAAGCTTCTTCCCCACTAGAGATGAGATTCCATGTCCCAAGAGCCAGCTTCGATAAGCTAGGGTCAAAGTGCCAAGGCCTCCTCCTACAACTGTCACCCATAATACACTGCACTCAACCTGTATGGCCCCTCTTACAAGTTATAGGCCCACAAGAAGGCAAACCCATGTTGGTCATTTGGGCTGAGCCTGATCAGGTCCCATAGGTAGAGTCCTGGTCACCACATGCTTGGTGACAAGCTCCTAACCCAGGACTTGCTCCAAGGTGGGGCCCCAGTAACCCATGTCCAGGCGAGGAACATTGAACTCCTTGTTTTCTTCCATCCATACGACTGTTGTGAATTGCTCTTTTGTCTGACCTGACACCTAGGAATAATCTGCCTTGGGAGCCCCTACTATGTGCAATTGCCCCCTCCGGCAGCATAGCTCCTAGGATCATTCATCTTAATATCTATATGTACAGCACTTTGGCTACCCCTGTGGTTTTTAAAAATGTGCTATATAAATAAAGTTGATTGGTTGATTCAGGCACACATTCTCCTTCCCCATGATAAGGTAGCTTTTCACAGAGGAGAATTCAGTCTATTTGTTAAGTCTTTTATTTTGAAATTTAAGAATGTTAATAATTCTGCCAAACTGATCAGATTAAAAGTGAGCATTGAGTTTGCTAACTTGCATCAGTTTAGAAACATCAACCAGACGCAAACATTGCTTTTTTCAACACTAGGAGAGAAGACTGGAAGACGCCTTACTAGATCGAGGCTACATGGGCAGCTGTCACGCTTTCTTTTTAGGGACTCCAGAGAGGTTGATCTGTCCTCAGCAGAACCACGAAGAAGAGGCAGATTGAGGCCTCAATCTGATGATCAGTGGACTTCAATCCAGACTATTTGCAGGCCATGCCATTGACATTATGTCTTTATTGAGGAAAATCTTTTAAGACATTTGCCCTATGGCAAGATGCATTATCATCTTGAAAAATGAAGTCATAATCACTGAACATCACGTCAACTGATGGAATAAGAAAAGAGTCCAAAATTACAATGTAGACTTTGGCATTTATTGAAGATGTAATGACTGCCATACCTCCCCTGCCTTTACCTAACATGACACTTTCTTTCAGTCGCCCCCACAGTCCATGATTGCTTTTCTTTAGCCTGCTGTCACTTTGTTTTTTTCTGTTTGGGTGTCAAAGACAGTTGTTGTTTTTTACTTTTCTGTATGTAAATTCCATTTATTTTAGGTGATTTCTTGCAGTTTGGTCCCAGACATTGACTCCAGTTTCCGTCCACTTGTTTCTCATTTGTGTTGTTATGCATTTTGTGTTTTCTTAATACTTTGGTGTCTCCATTGGTCTATCAGTATGCTTCCCTTTTACGACCTTGCCACTTTGTCCTCTTTGTCCAGAATTTAGACACAGCTGATTGAGAACAACCAACATCATTTGCAAAATTCTGTGATGATTTGCTTCCTTGAAGTTGTTTCATAAAGCTCTCCTTTGTTTCAACTGACATCTCGCATGTTGGAGCCATGATTTATAACAATCTTCTTTGTACAACAGCTATCCAAGATATGAACACTCGTTTTTAACTGAAGACTAATTAACAGATTTAATCTGATGCAGGTGTTAAAAAATATAATATGCACATTAGTATTCACAGCCTTTGCTATGACACTCAAAATTGAGTTCATGTGCACCCTGTTTCCACTGATCATCATTATAAATGCAGTAGATTGGAGGTGATTTGAAAGGCACATATCTTTCAAATTTATGGTCCCATGGTTCTGTAGTTGACTGTGCATGTCAGAGCACAAACATGAAGTACAAGGAACAGTTTTTTATACAGAATTGATCTATATGAAAGAATGTTCCTACATTTTTAAACGTAGATGAGAAGTAAATGATGAACAAAGAAATGTAAATACAATATGTACATAGTCACACAAAGATCCCCTGTATTTGGTATGTTTGAGAGACATTCTAAATGATGTAATAACTTTCCTGCCTCTCTATCACAGTGGGAATGCAAGACAGAGATGGACAAATCATACCAATTTGGTCGTATTGAGGTGAGCTGTGAAGGTTACAACCACCCTTCTGATCCCTATGTGCTGAGAGGCTCTTGTGGACTGGAATACACACTGGAACTGACTGATAAAGCCTGGACGAGGACTAAAGACACCTTTGGTTCTGGAGGTGGATTTAAAGGATGGGGAGGTAATATTTAAATGTGATTGTAAGACACTTTTTTTAATGTTACAAATAGTTTTGCAAGAACAGGATGAAGATGATGGCAAAGTTCTTTTTTTTTTTTTTGATTCAGGTCTTTGGGGATTTGCCTCCAGTTTCTTTAGCGGCTCTTTTAAAAACGTACACCAGCAGAACCAGCAGAACCCACACCCCTCAGACAGCGAACGTTCAGGAGACCTGCTGGTTGTTGTTGTGTTTCTTCTCTTAGCATTTGGTGTCTACAAGCTGTTCCTCAGTGGTAACACAGCCCAATGGGGGCAAGCTGGTAGACCATTCAGGTATCCTCAAGATAGTCACCACAGCTCTACGGCGGAACCGCCCCCACCAGGATTTAGACCCGACTACACAGGTACCTGATGCTGCAGAAGAATGCCAAATACAAAGAACTAGAGAAATGAGAAAATGCAACGATAAACCTAGCATAGCAATAGCCAAAAACTAAAAATACCAAAACTCTAGCTAAAAGTTAAAAGTAGCAAAATGTTAGCCAAAAGCAGCAAAATGCACAATTAAACTAGCAAAACAATAGCCAAAAGCTAAGAGTAGCAAATCGCTAGCTAAAAGTTAAAAGTAGCAACAGGATACAGGGTTTCCCCCAGAAAAGAGGCTAAGCCCGGTGGTAGGTGGCCAATCGCCGGCCGACTGTGATTTAGTAAAAAAAAAAAAAGATTAGAGTTGACAGAAAGTTGAAAATATGGCTATTTATTATGTGATATTGTAAGATATTTGTGCCAAATATTCACACAACTACAGTTTTACAAAAAGGCACTTTTGAAATACTTTTTTAAAACAAAAATACAATTAAAATAAATACTAATTGTTTACACCTAATTTGAATCCTAATTTAAGTCACATTTACAAATAAATGAAATGAACATAAATGAAAAAGTGCAAACAAAGCACCAACACACGTCTCACTTCCAGGCCAATGAATAACAACAGAGAACTCTGACAAACAGACAGA
>NC_051435.1:28917641-28930173 GCF_001649575.2 Kryptolebias marmoratus | reverse complement strand
CTGAATTTTAGCTCAACTAACCATTTTTGGTTAAACCCGCTCGTTCCATGTTTATTCCTGTGGCTCTGACAACATGCTAACTCCAGGTAGCTGAAGGAGGCTCGGCCTCAGGGCTCATTAGAGTCCTGCAGGGCTCCGTGAACAGCACACAGACCTGAGCGCGATGGAGGCGTTTATACTTGGTGCTCACGTCAGAGCAGTATTCTCTAAAAAGACAGGGGGCAGTACGCTACGTAACCAGTGGAAATACGGTAAAAAGAGAGCAGATGTTGTCACATCAAATATGGCTGCAGGTATTCAGGAGGAAGAGCTGTTGTGTTTCTGGCTGTGATACAGACAGGATGTTTAAACTTAAAGCATTCAGTCTAACTTTCATTGATTTATTTGCTTTAGTTGTGATTCGCCCATCATAGGACTAATATTTATTCCCTCTGTGGTCTATAAACTCTCCTTTTTATCGGCTGCAGCAGTAATCTCCTTCTGTGAGTTTAGAGCTGTTTGATTATCTTTGTGATCTCTCACAGAGGGATCATAGAAATGCTGATAAGGCGAATACAGGCGAACCAGCTCCGGTCTGCCCCAAGTTTTAAAAGGTGCACAACACAACACAGGGGCGGGGACAGCGCAAATGTGTCACTATTGGTGCGCGCACCCTCGCATGGTGAGGTAGATAAAGATAGCGGTTTTGGGGGAGCTGGTGAAAAAAACCATGTATAAAAAATGACGTATTTATAATAAACAAGCGGAGCTTAGCCTGGCGGCCGGGTCACCAAAGCCTGGTGGCCCGCCAGGCTTATAATACACTGGGGGAAACCCTGGGATAGTTTAAATCTAAAAGCAGCAAAATGTTAGCCAAAAGCAGCAAGCTAAACATTGCAAAATGCTTGCTAAAACTAACAAAATAACATCTAAAAGAACAAAAGGCTTGGTAAAAGCAATACTCCATTAGCTAAAAGCAGCTAAATTTTAGCTAAAAGCTAAAAAAGCAAAACTCAAGACAAAAGCGAAAATTTGCTAATTGCTTTCTCAATGCTAAAATTTGTAAAATGCTAGGTTAAAGTAGCAAAAAGCCAAATGAAAGTAGGAATTGCTATCTGAACACAGCAAAATTAGTCTAAAACAGTAAAAGACTAGCTAAAGTAGCAAAGGGCTAGCCAAAAGCAAAAGTTAGCCGAATGGTTGCTAAAAGTGACAGGGTTGTAGCCTAAAGCTAAAAGTACCATAAGAAGTCAAAGTATAGCAATTATGCTGAAGCACATTTCTACCTTGCCAAATTTTTCCATTCGTCTATTTTATGTTTTCTTTCAATTAATTATGCTTTTCAGGTGCCAATCCAAGCTATGGTTTCCGCAATGATTATACTCACAGACAACATTACCCACAAGGCCACAATGGTCACACCCCAGGTGGAGGCTTCTGGACTGGCATGGGAACAGGAGGAGTGCTGGGTTACCTTTTTGGTCGTCAAAGGTTAGTTGAGTACTTGGAGGGTGGGGGAGAGTACATGAGATGGTACCTAGACTGTATCATTTCAGGTAATTAGCCCAAGATAGAATTACCGGATTGGATAACATTATACCATTCCCAGGTGGAATCACACTTCTTTAGGTTCCTTTGACTGTGTGATTGTGTTGCAGGATTCAGCCTTCTGAAAGACATGACAGCTCTCCTGGAACACGCACCACTACAGGTAACAAGACATCATAATATCTAACAGAGCAGCATTCTCTCAGACTGCAGAAAAATAAAATCCTCTGATAGACGGTCTACAGCAGAGGTCTCCAGTCCTGGTCCTGGAGGGCCACCATCCTGCAGGTTTTCCTTGTTTCTCTGCTCCAACACACCTGATCTGAATCAATGGGTGATTAACAGGCTTCTGCAGAACAAGAAGAGGTGATTTAACCTCTGAATCAGGTGTGTTGGAGCAGAGAAACAAGGAAAACATGCAGGATAGTGGCCCTGAGGACCAGGGTTGGACACCCCTGGTCTACAGTATATGTTTATCAATATGTGTGTTACTTGAACATCCAGGAACAGCTGGCTGACTCATTTCTCTCTTTGTTGTTTAGGTTTTGGAGGAACCAAGAGAAGATAGAAGTTGTGGAAGAAGATATGCTTTCCATTGTGAATAAAATGGACAGAAACTAAACTTATAACTAAACTATATTTTGTCTGTTGATAGCAAACATGACCTGAACTTTATAAGACGACATTATCTTAGATTAGTATAACAAAATGGGGACAAACATACTTGGTTCTTCTTTCTTCAGTAGAGCTTGCTGTGATTTCATCTTGTGTCAGTCTTATTTTGGTCATCATGTGGTTTAACCTTTAGCCTGTAGGATGAAAAAAGATTTTTATCATGAGATCTATATTATCATCAATTGTTTATACTTGTGGTAAATAAACCTTTTCTTGGTTTTCAACAGTGACTGTTTACTGGTGTTTCAAATTTTATTTTATCCTTCAGGAGGTAAAAACTAACTAGAAAACTAGTGTTTTCTGCAAAAATGCAGTGTGGATGCTGAGTGGTAAAGGATTTTGCTGAAAAAGCTGAAACTGAAGTTGCTAAAGCTAAGAGAAGCAAAACGTGGCAGACTGGTAGGGCTAAGGAGAGCCTTTGTGTTTTCTGACCTAAAGTCACCTTCCTGGACTGTTTGGCCTAAACTGTGATTCTGTCTGAGCATGTTTACATTCCAAGCTTTTACACTTTTGGACATCTAATCAATAGAGACAGAATGTTTATTTTTTTAAGACTCATACAAAAAATATGATTTATGCAGAAATGAAAACTTCATTTGATTGTGAAACCTTTTGAAAGTGGAAAAATTAATGGTGATAAATGTGTGCATTTATCTAAGAATATAGGTCTGTACTGCTGTGTAACAGAACTTGGATAATCCTGTACTGACCTGTTGTTGAAGTGTGAACATGTTATCAAATCCTCGTTTGATAACACATTGAAGAGAAAACCTTGGTGGGCGATCTGCAGGTCAGTTTGTCTTGTGTTTGTCTTTCTTCATCTTCTCTCGTGGCACCCTTCCACAGCCTGTAAGGCACTCCAATCTCCTATAACTATATATAAATATATATATATATATATATATATATATATATATATATATATATAAAACCTTTCTTGAAGTTTCATAAATCAACTAAAGTTTTCAAAAACGACACACTAGGATTTAATTATTAGTGCAGAATAATCTAGTCCAGGTTTAAAGTGTCTAAGTATTTTAGTTTTTAAACTAGAACTGATAAAAGATGTTCAAAGTAGTGAAAATGTTTGCGGAATCGCCCTTTAGCCATTTCCCACATGCTTTGATTGGATGAAAGGGAAGTTTCTATGGCGTGAGTTCATCAGAGTTGATGCTCGCGCTCTGAGGCAGCAGAGGAAGACTTGTCTCTGACGTCACTCTGAGGTGGTTTCGTGTCTCTGACGTGACTCTGAGGTGGTTTCGTGTCTCTGACGTGACTCTGAGGTGGTTTCTTGTCTCTGACGTCACTCTCCTGTGCCGCTTACATACAAGATCAGACTATTTTAATTTAGTAAACATATTAAAAAAAACTTCTGGAAAAAGAACTAGATATTATACAACAACTGAATCAAACCTAACCCCTCAGTAAAAGTACTACCAACCCTCCAGCCGAAGCTCCAAAGGGCCAAGGCAGCATTTATTAGATCAGGAGGGAGAAAAAAACACTGCCTACTTCTGTAATTTAGAAAAAAGAAGACAACAACAAAATTCCATTAAATCCTTAATAATAAATAATGTAGAAACTAATAATGAAATGTTAACGGAGATCTTTAAATTCTATAACAACTTATATACCTCCAAATTCTCTGAACAAAAATGCTGCACATTTTTTACTTAAATTTAAATGTTTATCCCAAAAATAGAAGATAATTACAAACAAATTTGTGACAACAATATCCCAATTGAAGAATTTAATAAGGCTGTTATCACTTATTGTTGAACAAAGCACCTGGTCCGGATGGACTTACAGGGAAGACAAAAATACTACTATATCAAGTATTTACAGAAATTTTTAAATGATATTCTACCTCCTACAATGAGACAAGGAGTTATTATATCTATTCCCAAACCAGATAAGGACCCAGGATTTATTGAGAATAAAAGACCTATCACACATTGAGATTCTAACTTACTAACATGCGTCTCCAAACAGGGATCTCAGATATTACTGCAGAACCACAATCGGGCTTCTTAAAAAGAAGCTCAATCCACAACACTATTAGACTGATAATGGACCTGATTGAATATAGGGAGATAATCCGTGATGATGGCTTCTTTATTCTTTTCTTAGATGTTTATAAGCCTTCGACTCTGTGGAACACCAGTTTTTATTTTCTGTTCTTAAATGTCTAGGATTTGGAGAAAAAAATATTATTTTAATAAAAGGTCTATATCAAAACATCAGTAGTTGTGTAATACTTCCTAAAGGCACCACAGCTAGGTTTAATATTATTGTTGGAATCCCTCATGGGGGTACTCTTTCCCCTTATCTTTTGTCTTTTAGTTGTTAGCAATCTATCTAAAAAACTGTACGGACATAGAGAAATTAGACATTTTTGGTACAGAATGAAGTATTAGCCAGTTGGCAGATGACACTACTGTTTTCTTGATCACAAGCAGGTCCCATAATTGATCAAATAAAATTGTTTTCAGAGGCCTCGGGGCTAACACTGAATTTAAAAAAATGTGAACTTCTAGCCATTTGTGACACATCCCTAAATGAAATTTCAAGTATTCCAATTAAATTGGAAATTAAATACTCAGGAACTGTTATAACCAAAAACCAAGAATCAACTTTAATTATTGAAAACTAAATTAAAGAATGTAAATCCAAACTTAACTCATGGCTCCAGCGAGACTTTTTTATTCTAGGACAAATTTACGTGTCAAAAATGGAAAGTTTGTTGAGATTAATATATTCAACTTGTAGTACTGCTGTCCCAAACAGCTTCATTAAGACTCTCAATCAAGTGAACACAAACTTCATTTGGAGAAACAGACCACAAAAAAGGGTCAAATTGTCAAAGAGATGGGATCTGAAAGTGATTCATTTCGACTGCCTTAATGGAACTCTTAAGATTAATGGGTTAAAATCATGGATCTAAACTCTGAATTACTTTGGTATTGTGTCCCCAATTATATCTTTAACAGAATAGGTGGTCTAAAACTATTACTCCTATCTGACTTCAGTATACATAAATGACCCATTAAACGGTCAGAGTTGTTGTTATACTGGAAAGTGCTCTACGTCCAGAAATAACAGATTCATACTGTATCGCAATAAGTTATTATTTTACAAAGATTGGTTGGAGAACAACATTTGGTCTATTGTATACTTAATGGATGCTAATAGTTACATGTTAAACTACGAACAATTCTACCCACCCAAAATTGAATTTAATAGATTACTTAAAGCTTTAACAATTTACAATTATTTATCAGACTTAAAACATAAAAGCATATCATCCTATAACCCCACAGTTAGCCACTCTATCCAATAATGAAATATCATTTACTGACAAAATCATTCAATAACTACACAATTAGAAACTGTCTAAATGAAATTTTATTTCCTGGGAAAATAAAAATAACATGGAAAAAGAAATCTATCAAAAAGTGCAGAACTTTTATTGAGACATGGGAAGACTTGTGTGAAATGTTAATAGAATTACACCACTACACATTTTAATCCTAAAATTTTGAAAATGAAAAGCATTTCTATCAACCCATTTTAATTTGAAATATGAGACAATCGCTTCCATAATTTCTTTTTGATTGTATTATACTAAAAGCAGCAATCCTTGAAATTCTCTCAACCCCTTCTTTGTGGACCACTAAGTATTAAAGAAGTGTGCAAACAACCCCCCCTGTGAGATGAGTCCTTTCTACAATAACTGTAACTTTCACATATCAGTGTTGTGCAAATCACTAAAACTTGCATAATATTATTTATTAATTTCTCTTTTTGATTGAAGAACAAAACTAAAATATGTAGACACCTCAAACCTGGACTAGATTCTTCCACACTAATAGCAGAATATTTAAAACCAAGTTTGGGATGTTATGTTGTCATATTACCAAAATGCTGTAAGTATTTCCACATGTTACAGTTCTGTCATTTTGGGGAGCGATGAGAGAAGACGGAGGCCTGGCAGTGAGCCTGGTGCACCGTGGACCCCCTGCTGTCTCCGACTGGTGGACCACAGGCTGCCTAACCAGGCCTGGATGGTGCTGCAGATTGGACTTCAGGGGCAAAATGACAAAGGTATGTCTTTATTTTAAACTAGCTTTTGTCCGTGGAAGAGAGAGAGACCGTGGAATTTAAGTCATTTAAGGTCCTGAACTGTCTTTCATTGGAGGAGCAAATTCAAGATTACTTGGCTAATGCTGGTTGCCTTAGACGTCTGCAGAAGCTGGAGGACAAGGATCAGCTGATCGGAGATGTATTAAGGTTTCAGGTGATACACAGACTTCATGGACCTTTTGAAAGGTGAATCTGCATTTTAGTGATGTACCACTTTGTCTTTCAATGAAATATTTCACAAAATAACTACAACACATATAAGTGCTCTGACTTTTCAGCTCCTATTAAAGAATAATCAATGTTTGAACAATATGTTACTGTTTATTATGGAGTTATTGTGACTACTTCAGAATAATAAAGCCAGTTTTGAGAAAGCTGTTTCAGATTTTGACTCTTGAAACTTATACTGCATTTTTCACCTTTGTTTTTCAGATTTCAGGAAGGACTGAGGACCCTCGGTGATTTGGAAAAAATCCAGACCTACCCAGACAGATTTCAAGACCTTCTCTGCTGGTCTCCTTCACCTGTGTCAGCTGACCTGATGGACAGTCTCTTCTGCATCCACCTGTCTCCAGCTGTCTCCAGCTGTCTCCACCTGTCTCCACCTTTGATGCTTCCACTTGCTATGTAACTTCCTGTTTGGGGTCAAAGTATGCCAGAATGTTGTTGATCGCTCTCTTACATTTTGTCCCATTTGAACTTTGCGTCTTATCGGAGGAGCTGTCTGAGTGGTGCATTCACCTGATCCAGAATAGGGGGAAATCTAGGAAAGTAATTCACCATGTTGAGGATTATCTTTAGTTCTGCTTCGTTTTCTGGTGGTGGCATATTGTGAATTGTTTTCACCTTCAGGGGTTCAGGTTCTAGGCGTTAGCTATGAGCTTGTGTCTGACACAGACGCGACACTTGTTTGGGTTGAGCTTTATATCTCTTTCTCTGGTCTGGCAGGACATGGTTCTGAGGTTGCAGTCATGTTCCTCTTTTGTTTTACCAAACACAATGCCGTTGTCTACAATGCCAGCCACGACACCCAGGCCCTCATTTTTTTGTCAATTCTCCTCTGGAATTTGTCTTGGCTGACATGATGCCAAAAGGGAGCCTGAGGAAATGATATCTGTCAAACGTGATATCCAGGGTGATTGTGGCTCAGTGGTTAGAGCAGTCATTCTCCAATGAGAGAGTTGGAGGTTCAATTCCTGGCTATAGTCACATGTTGAAGTGTCCCTGGGCAAGACACTGAACCCCTCATTGCCTCTGATGCGTGCCCCATCAGTGTATAAATGAAGTTTAAAGCATTAAGTAGACTCTATAGAATAATAATTTATTTAGATTAGCTTTGTAGAGATTTAGTAGAGTGCTGTATAAATGCATGTGGATGGTTAAATGAGGGCACAGATTGTGTTGTAAAGTGCTTTGAGTGGCCTGGTTGGCTAGAAAGGTGCTATAATACAGTACATTTACCATATATGGTATTGAAGGTGGTGAGCAGAGGTGACTCCTCACTGAGCTCGGTGGTCCAATATCCAGATCTGACATCCAATATGCTGAAATATTTTGCTCCAGCTAGCTTGTGAGGGTGGCACAGCGGCGTAGTGGTTAGCACTGTTGCCTCCCAGCAAGAAGGTTGCAGGATCGCTTCCTGGCTTGGGGCCTTTCTGGGTGGACTTTGCATGTTCTCCCTGTGCTCATGTGGGTTTACTCTGGTAAACATGCATTTTGGTCTGTTAATTGATGACTCTAAAATTGTCCCTAGGTGTGAGTGAGAGTGAGAATGGTTGTTTGTCTCTATGTGTCCCTGTGATGGACTTGCGACCTGTCCAGGGTGTCCCCTTGCCTCTCGCACAGTGACTGCTGGAGACAGACACCAGCTCCCCGTGACCCAAAATGGAGAAGCGGGTAAAGAAAATGGAGGGATGGATGGCTTGTGTGGTATTTCATCAAACACTGAAAGTGGAGTCTGATTCTGATAACTGGACTGGATTCTGTAGCTGGAGATGTTTTACTACCATCCATTAGGCTTTATCAATTAAAAAAAGTGTCATGACATCAGTAGACATTAAGTTGTTTGTTTTTGTTTGTTTTGACTTTTTTTGGATTTACCATGTCCTGCATGACTGAGAATCTATACCAGCAGATGTCACAAAAGCTACTGCTTACAACTGTGTAATCACCACAGTGTGCAGTTTGTGCTGCATTCACACATACTCTTATGCTTGTTAATGTTGAAAAATAAGCTACAAAAGGAAGGTCCCTAGGTTCCACATATTGAGCTGGAAGTAGGCTGGATAACCCAGTGCAAAGACTGAGAACCCAGGTTGGAACTCGAGATGGCCAAGCTGGTCCTTATAATGCATAAGGAGGGAAGCAGATGACTAGTGAGCATCAAAGCCACTAAACATGAGTATCCATGGAAAGTTAAGCCCTTGCACGGCATGTAAGGGTGGTTGGCAGCTGATTGAGGAGGTGGCTGGTATCAACATTGAGGGCTGGACTGAAACACAGCAGCCACACATGGCAGCCAAAAAGCAGGCCTTAGGCACAGGAGCAATAGAGGCCAGAATTTAATATACCAGACAGTACTCAAGATGCAAGCTGTGCAAATCCAAAAAGGGTTAAAAAAAAAAAACAACTGGACTTTTATCCTGTTGCTGAATAAGTTTCGCTACTCATCTGAGGAGCTTTCTCAATTCAAAAAGCAGAGCATGTGGAGTTCCAGCTTTTAAAGCTGAGATGTTGTGTAAGCTAGATACACACTCTGTTGTGGTTTTGTTAACTTTTGGATGGCTGAACTCTGCTAGCATTGTTTAAGGAGCACAACTTGATGTTGTTGATCCCACCAAATTAGCATCCTCACTAGCTTCAGCAAACGCTTGCTTTGCTTTAAGATAGTAAAAGTGGATAATTCATTGTTGCAACAAACTACCTTGGTTTTATCCACACTTCTACGGTGTGTTTTTAAAGTGAAATTTTCCACCGAACACACCTGTTTGACTCTCTTCGCTCGTCTTTTCACTCACGTTTGCCAATTCTGCATTGTTGGCTGCAACACAACAGTGTAATGTGCTGCTGTAAACCAAGTACCTCTTCTTCTTCTTTTGATTTTATTGGCAGTTGGCAGACTAATTTAAGTGCATTTCTAACCCCACTAGACTGGAAGGTGGATCTGGAGAATAACCAGGTAACCCACCAAAGGATAGAGGCCTTTATAGGCCAAAATAAGTAATGTGATTAATCTGCATCATGTAATATTAACGCATTAATTGTTTTAGATTAATCGCCTGCATTAACATGTTAACACCTTAATGTTGACAGCCCTAATAAAAAGATACATGCATTTTTCCCACACTGTCTGACGTGAAATCAGAATAAACTTTTCACATTTTAGGTCAATTATGTGTGTCACAAGGGCAATGGTACCAAATACTAATGAAGTATTACCACCACTACCACCAATGTTCCACTTACCACCAAGTAAGTAGAACATTTGGCGCCAGCACAGTTTCACCCGTTTGGATTAGAGGAAAGTCCTGAGATGAAAGTTGTTCCTAGCCTGTAGTGATTTTTAGAGCTCCTCCAGTTTAAGTCTAGACAAATGCTAGTTTTGCTTACACAATTAGTTTTAAACAAAAATATGTTCGGGTCTTGGTGACTTATATTCTAAAGTGTCATTTAACTGAATGCAGTTTGCTACATTATAGTATGGCTTAGTAACACAATTATACTGCACTTTAAATCGCTAAGGCACTCAACCTGTGTACTTAAAAGTGTATTTCACTGTTGTGTAAGAATCAGTATGGCACCGCTATATGTATGTTAATAACTATGAAATTCTCATATTTAACTGAACATATACTGATTGGTTTTTATTCATTGTGAAAAGAATATACTCATAAAGAATTTTTAAGTTTTGTCCCCCGCCACCCGTCCCTTAAAAATATATATTAATAATAATAATTTTGGAGGTGCCACTGACCAAAAGGTTTTTGCAAGAGCATGGGGATCCTTAGTTATTAGATGCTTGACCGATTGGACGTTGGTTTATTTGCGGAATTCTTCTCGTTTAAAACGCTTTTGCGTAGATTACCTTATTTTGAAATGCCAAAACAGGAAGTGAAAATAACATGATGATTTCCGGTTGTGACTGGTTCAGTGGCTAGTCGGTTGTTGTACCTTATCCATCGGCTTCAGCAGTTGTAGCTGTCTTGTGAAGATGAACACGGTTTTATCCAGAGCCAACTCGTTGTTCGCCTTCTCCCTGAGCGTGATGGCTGCTTTAACTTTCGGCTGCTTCGTCACCACTGCGTTCAAAGACAGGAGAGTTCCGGTGGACATCCACGTCTCCAAAGTTATGCTGTAAGACATCCTCTGTTAGCAGCTGTCGGCTCGGACCGAGTGCAAACTGCCAGCTGGGCTTTCTTTTACAGTTTCATGTTGTTTTTCTTTTATTAATTATTCTTTTACCTCCTTACCAGTAGGAAGGAGTCAGAAACAGAAGGTTTTAGTGGTAAATGCATGTGTCCTGCAGACTTCCGGGTGGTGGTGGTTATACAAACTGCTATGATGCTAATTTCTGACTTTACATGGAGAATACTATCAGTCTGTACATTTGAGAATCAATAAATGAAATACATGTTGAAGCTCAGAGACTAAAAGCTGTAGCTTTATCACGTATGTAGGATTTAAGCATTTATTATTTCAATTATTTCAATTCAAATTTGGTTGGATCTTTTTTGTCCACAACCAAAGTCCATTTCTTTGTGTTATTAAAAGCTGAACCGAATTTTTTACAATTGGGAATTTATTAGTTGTCATAAATAAATTGGTAATAAAGGTTTCAGTAGTCCTTCAATAAACGCCTGGGGGGGGAAGGTTACTCCACCCCCTACTTTATAAGGTGTAAACTATAATTACAGACATGTCTCAGTAAATTAGGATATATATAAATTAGGATATCATCAAAAATTTGATTTATTTCAGTAATTCAATTCAAAAAGTGATACCCATATCACGTTTTCTGCAGAAGTGATACTCCTATGCAGAAGTGCTTTTATTTCTGCTCATTTTGATGATTCTGGCATACAGTTAGAGTTAATCAGAAAATTAAAATATGACTTCAGACCAATAGATCAACAAGGCATGGACTGCAACTGGAGTCTGTGTTATAGAGCCAGCACATAGACGGATCCAGGACCGGGACTACTGCTGTCCCATTCCTCATGTTGAGCCTCTCCAGAACCAGAGTCAACATTAGAGGTGTCCTTTATGCATTACAGACAAACAGGATGGGACTGTTGGGAGCCATAATAGCTAAAAGCAGCTTCACCCTATGGGTTGCATTATTTGACCTTAGCCTATAGATCTCAGAGTCCTACAGGATTCATACTCATGTACTCTGGACCCAATGTGGGATGTGCTGGAGAAGGTCAGACTCTACCTTCATCAATGTGAAAAACTAATGCACCACTGGATGGAAATAAACCTTGTGACATTGCAGAAGCTGACTGAAACAATG
Source organism: Kryptolebias marmoratus (assembly GCF_001649575.2). Taxonomy (NCBI): domain Eukaryota; kingdom Metazoa; phylum Chordata; class Actinopteri; order Cyprinodontiformes; family Rivulidae; genus Kryptolebias; species Kryptolebias marmoratus. The sequence continues at coordinate 28,918,316 of NC_051435.1, read as the reverse complement.
CCACAGTGAATGTGTGCTGTAATCAAAGCTAAAGGCGGTCCAACAAAATATTAGAGTGTGTAACTTTTTTATTTTTTGGTGGTGACTTTTTTTTTGACCAGGCAGTGTGGTTATATTTGTTTTTATGTATGTTCTTTGCCCTTGTCCATGATTTATCTAAGTATGTATGTAATGTGTGTTTGTATACATATTGTAAAAAAAATCCCGTCGTATATATCTGGTTTTGAGTATTTTATATTGCAAGATTTTGGTACTTTCAGTTCATTGACCTGACCTGTTTGTTTGAAACCTTGTTTCTTTTTGTCATGTTCTTTTTTGACCCTTTTTTTTTTAACAGGAAGAATGTTGATGACTTCACAGGACCCAGAGAACGAAGCGATTTGGGTTTTATCACCTTTGACATCTCGGCTGATATCCTTTTAGCTACAAATATTGCTGAAGACATTTTGTATTGGCTTGCCACTTGGTGCGTTATTCTTTTCATCCTTGACCCAACATGACTCCCACTTTCCACCACACAGTACACTAGTGCTGGGCGATATAATGATACATATCGTGGGGACGATAGAAAAGTGTCTATCGTGATATATTTTCTTCTATCGTCTCTATAGTTTCTGTCGTTTCTATCATAATTGTATCAATGATTCATGTAAATATTTCATAACGTAGGCTACG
>NC_051435.1:28906857-28917161 GCF_001649575.2 Kryptolebias marmoratus | reverse complement strand
TAACAGGTACATATTTATTGCTGCACTAAAATGCAGCAGATCTCATTTGTGAAAGTTCAGTTAAATGTCACTTCGAAATAAAGCTTGAAAAAAGAAAGAAATGAGATTATTTTTTCATATTTTTCAAAGAATAACTGACAATGTACGTAATCGTGATATATATCGTTATCGTGATATAAAATTATCCATATTGTGATCTATGATTTTGTCCATATCGCCCAGCACTACAGTACACAAACATTTTTATATATTGGTGGCCATCTTCATTTTTTGATCAGTATTTAGTATGTGTTGGGGATTTCTCTCAGCTTTTACCATACAACATTTCAGGACAATATTATGTCAAAATATAGCTGAGTTATAGCTGTTTTTTTTCATTAGCTGTGGGAGCCATCTTAAATTTTAGATTAGCTTTCAGTATGTTTTGGAGATTGTTTTGGTATAACGAAGAGCAAAGCTTAGCCCAACAAGTCAAAATATGTCCAAAATAACAAGTCCAAAAAGTATTTAACTGTAGATGTAGATATGATGATGACTTTCTGAGCGTTTCAGTAAAATCTGTTCAGTGGTTGCTCACAGACGTTCTCTCTTCACAAAACTGAAAGACATCATAACCATTACAGTATGTCTTTGTTGACAGCTACCATCATGCCAGAGGATAACTAAATATCAAATGAAATGCCTGTATAGCCATTTTTGTTTTTTCTAAGTCAGGTCAGGTAGCCATCTTGTGTCAGAATGACTCAGTTGTAGACATGCATCCACTGATATTACTGACAGCTACTATCACACAAAAGTTTAGATCAGACTGAGTTAGAAAGACTTTAAAGACATTGCCTTAAAGAAGACAGAAATGCCTACGTTTGATGGATTAATTGTGTGTGTCATCAAAGATGTGGGGAGTGGAAGAATGTTGCTGCTCTGACATGAATTTTCGAGGCAACAATCACTGGCTCCCGACCTGTTAGGTCCTTTTGGTTTCTCATCTGACATTGGAGTGTAGTTCCATAGCATAAACTAGTTTTCATTAGCTTAGGGTCTAAACATATAAACAGGTAAGTAAATAACTTATGTCCATATAACATGCAAAACAGAAGTAAAATAAATAAGATGTAGAATGTAGAATGTAGAATGTAGAATAAGGATCTGCTTTCTTAGTTTTTGGAGGCAAATTGTTCTTTAACTTTGACCACATTTAGAGCCGATTTTCGACTGGAACGTTAAACAGCTGTTCCTCTACCTGTCTGCTGAATATGCCACAAAGAGCAACGTAAGTCACTGTCAGCACACACATTAACATCTTTTTGGAAATAAGAAGAGGAAGAAATTCATATTTTCACATTTCTTTTCATTAGTTTGAGACTAAGATAGTCATGTCCAGAAACAACAGAATTATAGCCATTTTCTTTTTTTTAATAGTTTTATTTTTATTCATTTTCATAGTGCAGAACAAACAACTAGATCTTGATACATTGTTAAGAAACAACAGATAACTAAACAAAATAACATGTTTCCATCAGAACATTGGTCAGCACAACTAGTCATGCCTATCAATGTGTCAATAAATCAACCATTATTTATTCCTTTTTTCTTAAAAAAAAAAAGAAAATACCACATGCAGTCTCATGCAATATTGTGATGTCTCACATTTATTCAGATAAACATATATGTACATATTTTTATGTACATCAATATACACTGCCTGGCCGAAAAAGAAGTTACCACGGAAAAAAAAAGTTACACACTCTAATATTTCATAGGACCACCTTTAGCTTTGATTACGGCACACATTCACTGTGGCATTGTTTCAGTCAGATTCTGCAATGTCACAAGATTTATGTCCATCCAGTGTTGCATTAGTTTTTCACATTGATGATGGTAGAGTCTGACCTTCTCCAGCACATCCCAAAGATTCTCAATGGGGTTAAGGTCTGGACTCTGTGGGGCCAATCCATGTGTGAAAATGATGTCTCTCNAAATCCATTCATGGAATAACCTGGTCATTCAGTATATTCAGGTAGTCAGCTGACCTTTGACCTCATTCTTTGAGCTCATCCTGTTGCTGAACCTAGACCTGACCAACTGCAGCAACCCCAGATCATAGCACTGCCCCCACAGGCTTGAACAGTAGGCAACACTTCACCTGCCTCTCTTCTTACCCTGATGAGCCCATCACTCTGGAACAGGGTCAATCTGGACTCATCAGACCACATGACCTTCTTCCATTGCTCCAGAGTCCAATCTTTAGCAAATTGAAGCCTTTTTTTCCAGTTAGCCTCACTGATTAGTGGTTTTCTTAAGGCTACACAGCTGTTCAGTCCCAGGTGGTGACTTTTATTTTGTCCAGGCAGTGTATGTCCAGAAGCGTAAAAGTAATCATTGTGTGTTTGTGTCAGTCTCTGAACCAGGTGGTGCTCTGGGATAAGATTGTTCTTCGAGGTGAAAACACCAAACTGAGCTTCAGAGACATGAAGTCCAAATACTTCTTCTTTGATGATGGGAACGGACTCAGGTCAGACACTGACAGTTGGTTTTATTTCAGGGGATGACGATGATTTACAGACATAAATTTGTTGGTACCCCTACAGCTCAATGAAACAATGCTTCTTTTCTCATGAAAAGTGATTCAGGTAAAAGCATTTGTCTAATATTTATCTACATGCCTTTAGTATGTGATACTGAAGGCATGCAAAACAAAAGAAATGTAAAGAGAAATGATTTATTGTTTATTTTATAAAGCTATGCTAAAATAATATGAAGAGACTTGTTGGTACCCACAGACTGTATATAGGTAAACTTCAGACCCAAACCTAGAAGTTGAAGCTCAAACAGGACCAGCATCCTTGCCAAGTTCTACCCCCTCCTTGTAAATGAACGAGACATTGCCCTTGTTAAACAATAAAAATACATCTCAGATTATTGTTCATTTACGTAGTTCTTACCTTTCTGCTGAATCTTCAAATATTCATTTTTCTAACAGGTGTAGATGTAATTATTTCTTTTGAGCCTAAAAGAAAGGTCATGTAACACCTTGATTGTGTGTGGGGGAGTAGGTGGTACTTAAAGCCTCACATCACTATAGGATAGACTCTGGTTTTTAAATACAACATGGCAGCTTCTGTAAATTGGTTCATGTTGGCCCAAGGCTGGGACACTTGGCTTGTCTGTGCCAGTACCCTTAAAGAGACTATTATAGTCGGGGTGTGCACCACTCTGAACATGGAGCAGATATCTGAGGAGCTCAGAAAGATGAATATGGATATCCATGTTAAAGATAAAGGCTCCAAACACCTCTCATTTCAGCTTCATGTTCCTCTGAACAAAGATGCCAATTCTAAGGGGGAATGCAACCCCCAGGTTGAACTATCCAAGGACCAAGGAACCCATCCAAGGCTCCACTATTGACAGAAAAACACAAAAAAGACAAACAGGACTTTGCCAGAATGCATGTTGACAACCTCCAAAGTTTCTGGGAGAGGGTTCTTTGGTCTAATGAGCTGATGAGACAAAACTGGAGCTTCTTGGCTCCAGTCAAAAAGGTTTTATTTATTTATTTTTATTGTCTTGGAAGGGTACCAACTAATTCATGTATGCCAATATATTTCATGAACCCATAATCAGGACCAGGACTGGGAAACAAAAAACCATCTTTAACATGACTTTACAGTAAAGATGGTGCAGAAGGCATATGATGTTGTTTTTTGAGGTCAATATTTTAAATACAGCACTCTGTCTTTAAAATAGTATTTTATGAAAACTTGTGTGTGTTCCTGAATATGACTGGCTCACTGTCCTGTTGGTGTTCTTCGCAGGGCCAATAAGAACATCACTCTGACTTTGTCTTGGAACGTTGTTCCCAATGCTGGAATCCTTCCTCTGGTAGCTGGAAGTGGACACGTCAGTCTGCCATTCCCTGAAACCTACGAAACCACCAAGAGCTATTAGAGAAACAACCTACTGCAACACACGCTCATTGTGTTTCTGATACATTAAATATTTGTTTGTAATAAAGGAGGAAATTACCATCTGTTTCACTTTATTCAAACACTGTGAAATGTCTCTGTACAGCAGCGGTAGTATATTGGCTTTCTGGAACTTAGCTTAATAAAGCCTAAACTTTCTGTAGAAAAGAACAGGTGGTTCAGATAACCTTTATTTAAACAGGAAATCCCACTGAGATCTCAGATCTGTAGGTAGCCTGCATGTTTTCACTCTATGGGAGGAAAACAAAGTGCCCAAAGTAAACCCTTACAAACTCCACACAGGAAGACCCCAGCTCCAACCCAGGGTTTGAACCCAGCACCTTCTTGCTGTGAGGCAACAGTACTAACCACTAAGCCACCGTGCTGCTGTCGTGTTTGACTTTCTTCTTCAGACTCTGAACATGTTCAGATAAAAAGGGTGTTTTCACCCATTCTTTGACACTTTTTCTGCTCAAAATCCATCAGGCAGGGTCCTATTGTTCTTCCTGTTAATCTTTTTAAAGTTCTCTTTTTTTTCCCCACAATAAACACCCCAAGCCAGGGTTTGGCCCAGACATGTGACAAACTAATGAAAGAAGAACAAAAAAAAAAGAAAGTGGGGAAAAAATGATTTGAAGCCAACATCAGTTGAAAGAAAATCATAAAATATACTTGTAACATTTTCAAATAATAAAAATATAAATTAAAAAAAAATTGAATATTGAAAAAGCTGCTTGGGTGTTTTTTCATCAGTAGAAATTAAATTAAGGATTAAAATGTTCATTGGTCAGCAGGGTTGAGTTAAACTTCCAGTAGCCTCTGTTATGGTTTATTTTTCAGTTGAGTTGTGTCAGGCAGTGATCAGATAAAGGTGCAGCTACACTATACTGTGCCGTCAGGTTTAAAGCTTCTCTCCAATGATCTACTAGGTTAAAATCTAAGCAAAAGTTATGTAAAACTAAGTTTATATGATGAGATTGGAATTTAGAGGGTGATCTAACAAGCCGTATTGAAAACTCCTCCCAATATAAAAATGTTTGATAGTTCTTTCAGATCTGTTCTGTAACCATAAACACTACAGAGAATCAGAAAGCTTTTTTCCACTGTGAGTACACAGATTATCCACTGTCCAAAGAGTTTCTAACTTGTTCTGAAAGTTTAGAAATAATGAAGCAACACCAGCAGATTTGTTAGGACCATGATTAGACCAGGAATTCTCGTCTGCCTCAATAGAGTGTTTCTTGTAAACATATGCAGTTAGCTTTGACATTTTTACAAAACAAATATTGATTTTCTTTTAACACTATCTCTCAAGCCCCTAGTGTTTAAAGACACACAATTCAAATTAGAAAGAAAAACAGATAAATGGGAAGCACCAGAAAGAAACCACAGAGATGGTAGCAGAACTTGAAGTGCTCAGGTAAAGGTAGGAGTAAGGATGAAACACTAACTCCCTAACACTGAATTTACTACAAAGCACCAAAAAACTCACATTTACTGCCAGGCTTAATCATAAAGGTGTGCTAAATTATATCCTGTAAGCTGAGACAAATATTATATACATTTTGATAATAATAAAATATATTCATGAAAGATACCATATTTATTAATATCAATGGAACTGAGGGTCTTATAAAACTCGTTGGGTAATTAGAAACGATACAGTAGTTGTGAGCAGATTGTGTTAGTCGGTCCGACACTGGCGGTGTTTTTATTCCAACCTCTTCCACCACACACACACACACACACACACACTCACACTCACACTCATGTTATGTCTCTCTATCTTTGCAGGGACTTTCCATTGACTTCCATACATTTCTACAGCCTAACCCTGACCCTTACCCTAACCCTAACCATTACCAGTACATAGCTAACCCTAAACCAAACTTTAGTCCTAAACCTAACCCCTAACCCAAACACATCATTTCATAACAGCAGTTGGTCCTCACAAGGTAGTATATGTTAGGAAAATTGTCCCCACAATGTATCAAATACATGGCCACACACACACACACACACACACAGAACGTCCGGTACATTTCAAAATAAGAGGATCAACATAAATCGCTTACAATAATCAAAATATATCTTTCTATAAATTGATTAATTTTCCTAGACAACATTATAATTCCGTTTATAAATAAAAACGGTCTTAATTTACTTTTAAAATGATAATTCAGTAAAAAATGTGTGTTGATTGACTGTAACGCTGTCAGTGCGCCCCCTGGTGGAGCAGAAGACCTTCATTTGAATAAAAGTCATCTTTTAGCCTGGCATACTTTGCTACATATTATGTTCTATTTGTTTAAAAATAAAAACTCAAATAAATTTAAGTTGAACTGTTTTGCTCTTTGTGTGACAGAATGATTGCACATGTTCAGATCAGTCATAACAAAATGCTGTTGAATCATTGTTATTCTCTTTAAATCATATATTATTTATACTATTGCAATGAAAAACAAAAAAAAGCCCTTCTGGAAGTATTCTTTTTGGCACATGCATAAATGAGCGGCATCTCCCCACCCCTAGGAAAAAACATCCATCCCACCCTTCACGTTCACACAAACACCACCTGTTCTCTTTTCAGGGGTCTCCACAGCGAGTCCCCCGCTCCATCTAACTCTGTCCTCTGTCCTCAGTGCTAATTTACTCTCTCATCTCCACCCCCCACCTCCCGTAAAACAAAATAAATGTTTTGTCACATAATCATTTAGTAACTACTTTGAAATGCACAAAACCTGTCTTTTGCATGAAAAAACATGCTTTTGATAAAACTCCTGCGTCGCATATGTAAGTAACTTGGCGGACACCAGGCACACCTACCTGGACTTTTAGCACACACACTGACAAACAGAGTCAAGTAAATTTATTTATAGAGCACTTTTCAGCAACAAGGCAACACAAAGTGCTTTACAACATGTGAACACAACAAATACAGAGTCAGAACACACAACAGTATCTAAAATATGAGCTGGGCTAATCTGAATGAAATCATGAAACTAAACATCTAAAACATGAGCTAAGATAGTAAAAGTACAGACTAAAATAAGTTTAAACAAGCAAAGGCAGGATAAAACTGACTAACTCAGACTAAAGTAAACTGAGGAAACCAAACTAAGATTTAATTATACTAACATAAACTAAACTACGATTTAAGGACCTCAGCTGAACAGACTAAGATAAACTATGATAAACTATAACTTTATTAAAGCTAATTCAACTTAAGTTTCAACCAATTTAACTATGCTAATGCTGATTCAGTTATAGGTTAAGCTAATTCAACTGTGCTAACTAAAATTGTCAGTTTAAAAACAATAAATAAATAAAATAATTAAGAGATATGAAAGACAAATACGGTGCCAGATAGGCCTCCAGGCCTTCTGGAGTATTCTGGAGCCTTTATCCCAGCAGCAGAAAAAGAAAGAATGGATGAAGGATTAAAACTGGTACTGAGTGTGCAGGTCAGGGTTTCAAACCCTGGTCTCCCACACGACAGGGGGACACCATAAAGCCCTGTACACGTACTGACAGAGCAGCCGTACAGAGAGCGCCTACTATGTTTCCACTGTTCCAGTCCTTTTGTGTTTACAGGTCCATGTAGGAATTCTGGGGGGTGGGGCCTAATCTTTGAAAGAACAAATGCTTTCTGTTTTTCATATTGTTTAAAAGTATAGTTTTCTCAAACAGGTAATTGAGGGTGCGGGGAGGCAATCTGTTTTTCCAAAATCCTGGACCCCCTCGGGATCCCATGGTCAGAGGGATGTCATCTTGATGAAACTTCAGACTGGAAATGAAGATTGGTTTATCAAACTTGCATCAGCTTAAAATACGGTGATGAAGACTGAGTTTTCTCTAACATTGTAACAACTTGTTCTTTCTCCTGCCTTTAAGAGCACAAGCATCAGTTACAAAGAGTGTCAACAGACTGGAAGTCCTCCAGTCCCAGTGAGGCTGGTGGAGAACAGCAGGGCTCAGATCCAGACTGACAAACAGGAGATGGCTGATCAGAAGAAAGCAGCGGTGATAGATGTAGGAAACCCTGGTTAGCCTGGCTGTGGTACGTGGCAGGAAAGACTGCAGGTAATATACAGCAGACATCTAGTCTTGATGCTACAAACTGAATCTGCATCATACTGACACTAATATCACCTGTCAGGGTGGTTTCTGGCACTACACTACCATTCTGGACTAAATAAGGGCTTTTTCATAATTACTCATGTTTCTGGAAGGTTTAAATTTATCTAAGGTTTACAATGGTGGGTAATTTATTACTTAAGATAACATTTTTTGATTTATGAACTATTCTCTGACAAATACACTAATTTATACAGTAATATAGCTTCCTACTCACCTTTGAAATGTAATGCCACGTTCTTTGAGGTGCTGGTTCCAATAATCGTATTAAACATTGGACTTTGGTACTTATGGTCTGCTGTCAGTCTGCCAGTATCTAACCATGTAGACGTATGCGTAGCTTCTTGTTAGCATTGATTGGACCGGGGCTGGCCTTTCCAGTGTCTCTAGTTCAGTACAGAATAACTACGATTAGTTATTTAGATTTCAGCCAGGTGAAACAGCTGCTTAGCAACAAAACCTTAGCTTGCTAATATTTAAACAGTATAGACTGAAAACAACATATTAAGAAACAATGTTAACTAAACAATGTTAAAGTTGGGTTAAGGTAAAAAAATGAAAAACAATTATACAATAATTTGTCTTTAGCTGAGAGAAGTAACATGTTCGGAGAGTTCATTCATCTTTATGACTCGTTTCAGTTGGAATGTTTGTAGTTTCCTTTCAGTATATTTACATATATTTCACTGCTATAGCCCAGGGTTGTGGTTTAGAACTTGGAAGAACTGTGCACACACGGTGCACACACGGTGCACACACTGCCATAACAACAAAAAAAAAGTTTTTAAAGGTGGATACAACCAACTGATGCTGGTCAGCAAATCCTTTTCCTCATTAGTTTATCAGTCCTTGTTTTTCAGATTAAACAAGCACAATAACTTCAGCAACATTTGAAACTGCAGCTGGAAGCAGGTTAGTACGCACCGCTCAATTTCACTTTGAGTGACTCAGCTGTTTCCTGTTCTAACACCTCACACACAAGATATATTTCTAAGGACAGAGAAAAGGAAGCAATGACATTCAAGGGAAATGAAGAAAAAAGAAAAAGCATCTGTATGACTGAAAAACAGAAAACCTTTACACTCTCTGTTGTTGTTTTTCCTGATTGTCTGTTGCCAAAAAGTCTTCTGTATGTCACCAAAACGAAGCACCTTAGCCATCTGCTGCTTTTCCATTTTGTTGTTCAACTCCTGTGTTTCCATCACTCCCAGAAGATGTTGGTGATATCAGAGTCCAGGCTGAAGATCCAGATCACTAGTGGTGCAGAAATGAGGACAAAGGACCAGGACACACCCTTCACTGACTGATGGACCCTGGACATCGCAGCACCAACCAACCCCATGCTGGCCCTGGACCTCTGGAGCTCCTCCTCCTCAAATGTCTGCAGAAAAATTAAAACAAGAAAAATCTGTGTCAGTGCTGAGTGATGCATGACTGTTAAATTTAAACAAGAAACTAAAATGACCAAAACCACAGCTAAAAGATTAAACTGAGTAAAACTGTAGCTAATGGCTAAAATGAGCAAAAAGTTGCCTTTCAGGTACCTAAAAACCACAACTAGGAGACAATAGCCAAACAGATGCTTATATGAGCTAAAAGCAGTAAAACAGATGCTAAAGCTAAAATCAGAGAAAACCAGCAGCTAAAATGAACAGAGTTACAGCTAAAAGCTAAGAGAAGCAGAACAATAGCTAAAAGCTAAAAGCAGAAATGGAGCTGAAGGTTGCCTATTAGTAGCTAAAAGCTAAAACAGAAAAACTGGCAAACAAAGCAAGTATGCTGGAGACAACGATGGTTTTGAGAGAATTGAAGATATCTTGATGTATTTATGTGAGGAATCATTATGTAAATAAAGTTAAATACTTTGAAAAGTATAAAAGTTACAAAAACCAAATGTCATTTTGAGATAGATATATATATATATATATCTTATAGCCAAGCTTGGCTATAAGAGCAACCATGAAATTCGATACCCACCATGGAAGAGACGGTTAGAGGCTAGAATCAAGGTAACAAGGAGAGAAGTGAGCCAACTGTCAGAGATCCAAAGAGGGGCAACAAAAAGACCAGTACCCAAGAAGTACGACCAGATGCCCATGCCTGAAGCACTTGAAACTGCCAAACAAAGACTCCAAGCCTTGGCCAGCCGCCTAAAGAGATACACAAGAGAGAATGAAGCCAGGAGAATTAACTGGCTCTTCTCCA
>NC_051435.1:28896268-28904539 GCF_001649575.2 Kryptolebias marmoratus | reverse complement strand
CTCCCAGGCCTCTGGTAGAGGACCCGAGCTCAGAGGATGAAACAAAGACCACCCGCGGAGGGTGAGAAGGGAATTTTTTTTTTTTATCTCAAAATGACATTTGGTTTTTGACATTGATATAAGCAGGAAACCAAAATGCTTCCTCAGCATTCATGCATTGATTCAACATATTTTTATCTTATTGTGGCACTTCCTGCTGGACAATAGGTGATCAGTCTCACCTGCAGTTGGCTTCCTGGTTCTATATAATTGCGGGCCAAGAACTTCAGAGCCTCATCTATGGAGATGACAGGAAGTGACAATTTTAACACCACCACCCACTGAGTCCATGACAGAGGGCGTATCTGAAAAATCACCTGAGGACACAAACATCAGGCAAAATGTTAGTTTCAGATTTAAATGCTCACCTGCATAAACCCAAACGTTGAAGTATGATGTTTGTTTATAAATACTGTTTTCATTAAGCTATCAGACAGAAACAACTTACTGGCAGTGGATCCACATACAGAATCAGAAAGTGCAGAGCCATGGAGAGGCAGATGGCTCCCAGCAGCCACGGGTTTGACCACGGAGGCATTTTCAGCAGTGACTGATTCTCTGAAAGACTGGAAAGAAAAAGTTAACAGTAGAGCTAACTTCTTTTAATCTGAAGGATGCAAAGAAACAACAAACAGATCATAGGAATCAAATGGTGATTCTAAAGTAATTACAACATGAGTGAGTGTTTCTAGTAGAACAATATAGTACTTGTGTGGGAGTGTTCAGAACCCTGAACCCAGCATGGTACTTCTACATTTTCCTATTTCAGACAATAAAAAATGTACATATATGTGTTGGAAACCTCAATTTAAATACTTCATACAGTGAAAGTAATGGTTTTATCAAACAAAGAAGTGTTACATTAAAGCATGATACAAACACAAGGAAAATGTGCTCAAAGTAAACATATTTGTGCTATTTCTGCATGGCAGGACAGTTGCACCTTCAAATTTTAAACTCGAAATCTGATTGTTTTAAACTCTTTTATATTATGACATTTTTCTCTGACAGTCCTACAAGAAAGGATATTTATTTGGGATCTGGATATTTTGGTTCTTGTGTTCCTTGTGTTTTCCTTGTTCTCAGTTGGTCTCCCTGTGTCCCTGCTTCTCAGTCATGCCACGCCCATCTACACCTGTTCCCAATCATCAGGCCCAGCCCTTTGCATTTCATCTCCGATCAGTCATTGTTGTTTGGCTCACTACCAGGTTCTCCTCGTGATTCTACTTGTGTTCATTAGTGATGGTGAAGCTAAATGACACAGCTTTGCAGTGCTGAGGAGTGACGCAGAACTGCATCCCAGTGGAGGACCTAAATAAGCCTCTTTGCTGCCTGTCATATACACTTTGAACTTGTATGGAATAAATATTGTGAAAATGTAATCTTGTGGATTGGGCTTTTAAAGCCTTGACTGTGAAGTGCCCAGCCCCTTTAAAGCTCAACTGAAAAGTGTCTTGAAGCCAACATTAGTTGAAAGAAAATCATAAAATATGCTTACTATAAAATAAAACAAAAAAAGGAAAGATTTATATATTTTTCTAATACCAAACACTAAAGAAACCACTCTGGTTTATTTGGCTTTGTCCGTTGCCCCCCCTGATGTGTGAAGTCTGCTGGGCTGCTGAGGTTCTGCAGTGGATAAATACCACTACAGTATCATTTACTTTGTTGGAATTAATTATTCAAATCAGACAGAAAATACCACTTGAGTTTCATTTTTTTGGCTTCCCTATAGATAAAAGCCTTCCTCAGATTTGGATCCATTACTATCAGAACTCAGGTTTGGACCACTTCAAAAAGAAGATAGGAGGGCAAAGCTTAAGCAAATCAAAATGGCAGCCACATAAATGAGGCTGTTTGATGTTCACTGGCTGTTATGGTAAACCGAAAAGTTTTTCTTACATAATGTTTGACCCCATAAACACCATGTTTTGAATTATCATTAGTCAATTCTGACTGTCAGTTAGCAAAATATCTCAAGAACCACTTGACAGATTTTATTTAAATTCTCAGAAAGTAATCTTTAGACGAACATCTAAAACCGATGAACTTCTGGTCGTCGTTCTGATTCAGGTTGGCTGCCACAGCTACCTTATCAAACAAAAACATTCTGTCATTTTTGAACTGAGTCAAAATGTGTAGTGATAGTAGGTGCCAGCGATCCCCAACACATACTGTTACTGCAAAAAGCTCCTTAAGTTTCTTGTTTGAAAATTTACCATAAACTATTGGTAAAAATGTCTGTTTGTGAAATATACACAGCTCAGAAAAATAAAGGGAACACTCAAATAACACATCCTAGATCTGAATGAATGAAATATTCTCATTGAATACTTGGTTCTGTACAAAGTTGAATGTGCTGACAACAAAAATCATCAATGGAAATCAAATTTATTAACCAATAGAGGCTGGATTTGGAGTCACACACAAAATTAAAGTGGAAAAACACTACAGGCTGATCCAACTTTGATGTAATGTCCTTAAAACACGTCAGAATGAGGCTCAGTATTGTGTGTGGCCTCCACGTGCCTGTATGACCTCCCTACAACGCCTGGGCATGTTCCTGATGAGATGGTGGATGGTCTCCTGAGGGATCTCCTCCCAGACCTGGACTAAAGCATCCACCAACTCCTGGACAGTCTGTGGTGCAACGTGACGTTGGTGGATGGAGCGAGACAAGATGTTCCAGATGTGCTCAATCGGATTCAGGTCTGGGGAACGAGCGGGCCAGTCCATAGCTGAATTTGCCAATCCTGGTGTTCTCTGGCAAATGCCAAGCGTCCTGCACGGTGTTGGGCTGTGAGCACAACCCCCATCTGTGGACATCAGGCCCTCATACCATCCTCATGGAGTTGGTTTCTAACAGTTTGTGCAGACACATGCAAATCTGTGGCCTGCTGGAGGTCATTCTGCAGGGCTCTGGCAGTGCTCCTCCTGTTCCTCCTTGCACAAAGGCAGAGGTAGCGGTCCTGCTGCTGGGTTGTTGCCCTCCAATGACCTCCTCCACGTCTCCTGGTGTACTAGCTTGTCTCCTGGCAGCGCCTCCAGCCTCTGGACACTACGCTGACAGACACAGCAAACCTTGCCACAGCTCACATTGACGTGCCATCCTGGATGAGCTGCACTACCTGAGCCACTTGTGTGGGTTGTAGAGTCCACCTCATGCTACCACGAGTGTGAAAGCACCACCAACATTCAAAAGTGACCAAAACATCAGCCAGAAAGCTTAGGTACTGAGAAGTGGTCTGTGGTCCCCACCTGCAGAACCACTCCTTTATTGAGTGTCTTGCTAATTGCCAATAATTTCCACCTGTTGTCTATTCCATTTGCACAACAGCAGGTGAAACGATTGCCAATCAGTGTTGCTTCCTAGGTGGACAGTTTGATTTCACAGAAGTTAGATTTACTTGGAGTTATATTGTGTTTAAGTGTTCCCTTTTTTTGAGCAGTGTACAATGAATCACTGAACAGAATTTAATAAAGTTCTCAGAACGTAATCATTTGAAGTACACCTACAACTCATTAACGTTTGGAGTCATCTTGATTGAAGATGGCCACCACAGCTAAACACAAAAGGGGCAGGCGGAATTGTTCTAGTTGTTATTGTATCCAAGGATTAGGGGTGCACTTTTACTGGGTTAACTACAAAACAACATGGTATTTTAGTTGTGCAGTTTATTACTCCAGCTTCAGGAGAATTCAATTCATCCATCCATTTTCTTTACTTGTTTTCCTTTCCGGGTCACAGAGAGCTGGTGCCTATCTCTAGCAGTCACTATGCAAGAGGCAGGGGACATCCTGGACAGGTTGCACGTCCACCACAGGGCCACAAACCAGACAACCATACTTACGGACAATTTAGGCCCCGTTTACATGAGAACGATCTCTGGAAATGTTAGTGTTTTTTTCAATGTTTGTGGTGAATCAATAAGAAAAAAACACATTTACATAGATATTGCTGTGCTCATTGAATCTGCTGTAGTTTCCATGCCCGGCAGAGATGCCAGATAGGAAATGACAAACCATCATACTGTCGCTGTATTTTGGCCCAAACTATCATCTGTGGTGAGTGAGGTGTGGGGAAGTTGTAAGAATAATTGTGTGTTGTGATCGATGAACATGTGCGCAGACTAGACCCTAAAACTATGTTATAAAAACAGCAATTAGCGTGTATCTGGAAGCACCGATGCCAGGCTTTGTTAACTGACTCAGTTTGCTTATGCCTGGGGCCGGCCCTGGTTGCAGCTTCATCGACCCCTCACAGGGGTTTGAGCCAAGTATTGTGTGACTGGTCAGAAGTTGTTGTGGGCGTGTTTATGTGGAAAAGCAGGTGAGCTTTAATGGAGGTATTTAGCTTCTACTGCTCCGTTGATAAGCAGCTGGCTGAGGCTGTTAGAAAATGCAGCTGTTCCAGCAAAACGTATAAACCTATAAAGTTCAAAAGACAGCACAGAGACACAGGCGGGGCTTCCAAGCTGTGACTGTCTCAGTCGGTTTAATAAACACGTTTGATAAGGGAAGCAAAAATCTGTACAAGGACAGTTGAGGCTGCAGGAGAAGAGAGGAGCTTCCTGGGAGTTCTGAGCCGAGTGTCTCGAGGACTATGACTTCTTGATGTCTTACAGAGTATGCCAGAGCCTTTAGTTACCAGTCAACCTAACCTGCTTGTTCTTTGGTCTGTAGAAGGAAACCGAAGTCCACCCAGAAAGGCCTTGGGTTGGGAGGTAATTCTGCAACCTTCTTGCTGTGAGTTAAAACTCTGGGAATGTTTTTCAATCCTTCAAAATAAGAGTCTCTAACACATATACTAACCTCAAAAAACAGTCTTTAAACATATGAAACCAATGAAAACATTTTACTTTAGTAAAACAGATCCTGCAGCCTTGGCCACCAAATATTTGGAGGAGTATGTAGTGGGGTTCACGAAAGATGACGTTTTCCAACAATGTAACTTTTTTCTGTCAATAAAACCGAAATGTCAATCTCAACATTTATACTTTAATCTCAAAATTTAGAAAAAAAACTATTTCCTACTCATTTCTTTTTTCTGAGTGACCCTAATATGTTGTCATACTTTGTTGTATGTTTTTATGAGCTTAAGTGGGAAAATAATAGTTTATTTGTCTGCACTGAGAGTGCTTGCATTTTGTTCTTACCTGTTTAAAGCGTTGCACATTTCTATGGTGACCAGCACAGACAGAGCCAAGGTCATTGGGCTCGGAGACTCAAAAACTGAACACTGCACACCAGCAAACTCATCATGGCCTTCACGGCACTGAAGATAATGGGACTGTGGTAAACACAAGGAAATAATATAACTACTTACTATGTATAACACAGATGTTTTTATTTGTCTACAGTACTGTGTAAGTGTCTTTAATTTCTTTATATTTTGCTTTTGACAAGTAGTACTTTAGTGCCTTGAAAATGTCTTCATACCTCTTGAACTTTTTCACATTTTGTCATTAAAACAAGTAAATAGAGTCCACATGTGTGTAATTTAATCTCAGTATAAATCCATCTGTTCTGTGAAGGCCTCAAGAGGTTTGTTACAGAACATTAGTGATCAGACAGCAAGACCCAGAGACACACCAGACAGGTCAAGGACAAACTCTTCCATCCTTAGACATAGACTGGGTCCCTGCTGTCTCTCATTGTGGGATATTGAAACCAGTAGGACCCAGTTTACAGAAGCTGCCATGTTGTATACTGTGCACTAAGGATGTAGGACCTACTTTGTTGTACACAGTCGTACCTTGTACCATGATTGTGGCTGTGGTACAGTGACTTAGAGTACATGCCCTGTAAGTCACTGGTAAATAGCCCTATCAGTAGGCTGTAAGTACCAGTTACATGCTCTGTAAACATCTGGTAAGTGCCCTGTGTGCATTAATTACCCTGGAAGTACCTTGAAAGTACTAGGTACGTATGTGGTACACGCCTTGTAAGAACCATGTACATACTAGTACCAGGTATAAACCCTGTAATTACATAGTAATTAAGGATGGAAATGAACTTTGAAGTCAGTTTGCCCTGCAGTAAATGAAAAAACTTCACCAGCTCGGCCCTCAGATCAAGTTTTCTGATCAGGAAGCAAAAGAAACAAACAAACAACAACGGCATAAAATAAAACACACAAGACAAGTACACAACTTTCTGGATTTCTAATTTGATTATATTGAATAATTTTACATTAATACTCCAAATTAACAAAGATCAAATGGGGGAGAAAAAAAACTTCTATTAAATAATTCTAAAAACTATAAAATTGAAGAAGTGGTGTGTGTATATATATTTACCCTTTTCACTTTAAAGCCCCAAACACTGCATTCAGAAGCCACTTAATTAGTTAGATCACCTACAAGTAGATATTATTTAAGTGCAGAAAAATAGGCCTAAATCTTTAGAATGAGGAAAACTATATCCATATTTGACGACATTTATGCTTCAATATTCACCCTATAGAGTGAACATCATAAAAATATTGGAATAGTGTAGTTCCGCTAATCTGAGTTTTGGTTTACATCTGCCTGTAGGCATGATGTAAATGTTTCCTTTTGGACTTTATTATTGTGTATGGATGGATGTCAGATGTTTAGTGACTCTTATAGGTTATATGGTTTTCTACTTTTGTAAAATGGAGATTGAGTCACCTGACCGCTCCCCCCTCCCTAACTCTATAAGACATCAAAAACACATTGTTTCTTCATGTCAATGACAAATTTATCTATATTTAAAAACAACAAAACTGACCAAAGTGCTTCACAAGGAGAAACCATCAATAAAATAAATAATAGGAAATTCAATGAGTAAATTCAATGAATAAATTCAAAATTCGGGGCGGCGGTGGCTCAGTAGGTAGGGGTTTGTCCTGTAATCGGAGGGTTGCTGGTTGCTGGTTCGAGCCCCCGCCGTTGTGTCCTTGGGCAAGACACTTCACCCGCCCTGCCTACTGGTGGTGGTCAGAGGGCCCGGTGGCGCCGGTGTGATGGCAGCCTCACTTCTGTCAGCCCGCCCCAGGGCAGCTGTGGCTACAATGTAGCTCACCTCCATCAGTGTGCGAATGTGAGGATGAATGGGTGAATGATTGTAGTGTAAAGCGCTTTGGGGTCCTTGGACTAGATAAAGCGCTATATAAGTGCAAGCCATTTACCATTTACCATTTAACATTCAATGGAAAGGCATTGTTGGCCATAAAACATTTTCACTGTTACCTTCACAATGGGCTTTAAACAAAGTCTCTATGCATAGATACACAAAGGAATATATAAGAATATATGTGTGTTTGTTTGTGTAACTGAAATTACCAAATAAAAAAAAGTGGAAAATGAATATTTTAAAATTTGCATTCCACTTGTTTTTTGTTAGTTTTTAAAAGGCATAAATGTATTGTTTGGCCTAAATAATTGGTGGCTTTGCTTTCTGCTTGTTATATTGCTAAAAAAGTATAGTTTCCTTAAATAATTTATTGAGGGGGGGGGATCTCTGTTTTTCTGAAATTGAGGGGGTCAGGACTCTCCCAAGTCCCTGGGCTTTATGCCCCTGCCTCTAATGTTCAATGTTCTTCTCACGTGTTCCAGCCATTTAATGAGCCACAATATTTACATCAAACAGACAGTTGTCATGGCAACAAACAAGTTTACCAGTTGGTAGAAGGAGAGTTTGGGTCCATCATGGGCTGCCATAAACCACCAGGCAGCAGCTCCGACAGTAGCTGCTCCAACATAACCTGCACATAACACACATGCACTTTATGATATTCTGCTGCAAGACTGACAAAAGGCAATGAAATCATTTAAAATGAACAGACAGATATAAACACAGGCAGGTGACAATAAACACAATGTAAATGTACATTAAGAACTTTAGGTTAAGGAATTAACCCCGGTTCTCTTTCAACATTCGTTTCGGTATCTCACTATGGGACACGCCCCCGCGCCTGTCCCCGAGAAGCTCTATTACATTACGCCAGTCCTGACTGGCCGACAGAAGTGACGTCAGCTCCAGGAGGAGGGCTTCCTCCCAGCATAAATGCCTGACGTCACGCAAGTGATCTTCAGTCTTTTAAGCACACCTCTTCCTCGCTCCAGGCAAGGAGGGTGATCTGGTGAGATACCTCACTCATGTTTCAGAGAACCGGGGTTAATTCCTTAACCTAAAGTTCTCTTTCAACATTCGTTTCGGTATCTCACTATGGGATATAGCGACTCCCGTATTGCCAGATAAGCTTAC
>NC_051435.1:28848912-28885044 GCF_001649575.2 Kryptolebias marmoratus | reverse complement strand
CACAGTGCTCGCAGCTCACTGGTGACGCTAGCCCGTCCTGGGCATGTTGCAGCCCCAGACACGAAGCGCAGACAGAATGGGTATCTGCTCCAGCAATGAGGTTGCCACACGTGCAGGTTCTAGTCGGTGGCTTGGTCCTGTCCATGGTGAGTACAGGTGCTCCGCGACTACGAACGCTTCGTTTAAAATTGAAGCGGGAGGGTGCAGCTAGTTTGGTGACCAGCCGCAGCTGCTGCTGTTTGGTGACAGACCAGCGGTAGAAAATAACAGCTCAGAACAGCTAAGCACAGCTATTGAGGAGCATCCGGCGACAGAGTTGTTAGCTCGCTCTGTGAACAGTTAAGCTAGCCCAATAGTTGCTGTACTTGCCGTCTGAGAGTCGCTTCTGGGAGCGAGAAGTGGTGTTAGACTGAAGATCACTTGCGTGACGTCAGGCATTTATGCTGGGAGGAAGCCCTCCTCCTGGAGCTGACGTCACTTCTGTCGGCCAGTCAGGACTGGCGTAATGTAATAGAGCTTCTGGGGGACAGGCGCAGGGGCGTGTCCCATAGTGAGATACCGAAACGAATGTTGAAAGAGAACTCACACATACATTTAACAGACACAAGCATTAAAAGGGTTGTTGGTGGAAGTTTAAAAAGAACAGCTAAAGGAGACAAATACAAAAACAAACTTGTTCGGCATGATCGCTGCAGGACAAGATAAATGAGTTTTTTTGTATATGGCGTATTTTGTACTAAACTTGTGCATGTTCTCCACATACTGCAGCACGCTGAGATGACTTTTGATTTAAATGTTCCTGTATAAATGAGAATAAAAGGCCTAGCACTTGTTGAGGAATGCAGCTTTGGAGCCACGTTTGCCAAACCTTGACAATAACGTTGAGTATGCAATACTGCGAGATGTCACGCTATATACAGCATATGCATCAAACTTTAGCTCAATATCTATACAATTTACTAAACTTTAGCCATTTGCTAATTTTCATTAGCTGTGGCGGCCATCTTGACTTAGACAGCCATCAAACGTTAATCAGTTGTACATGTACATCTAATGATTACCTTCTGAAAGTTTCATTCAGATTTGTCCCGTGGTTCATTAGATGTTTTGCTAACAGACAAACAAAACTGCGTCAGAAATGCCCCAGGTCAGAAGCAATCCTGCAACCTTCTTGCTGCAAGGCAACAGCTGCTGTGCCACCCCTGAGTCGAACGATTAATGCTAAAGTTTTAAGCACAGATTTTGCACAAAAAGTAGAACTTGTGTTGTGAACAACTCTCAGCTACCAACACACAAAAGTTTAGCACAGTATCTATAAAAGTGACTGAATCATAGCCGATTTTGTGTTTTCTGTGACAGCCATCATAAATTGGGTCAGCTTTAAGAGTTAGTAAGTTGTAGACGGACTTCCATTGATTTTTGGGGGAAAGTTTTCATTAAAGTCAGTCTAGTGGTTCATGAGATATTTTGTAACAGACAGATAAAGTTGACCCTAAATAGTTCATGACCAAATTTTGAACAAAGATCTGGCACAATCTGTACACGTTCAAAATATGCATTGGGAATGACTCTCAACTACTACCACACAATATTTTAGCACAAAACCTGTCAAACTGACAGAAGTATAACCATTATATTGCTGTTTAGGGTCACTAAAGAATCATTAAAGGTTCATCAGTTGTAGATCTTTCTGGTGGTATATGAAATGTTGTGCAGACAGACACACAAAAACATTACTGTGCACCTTCACCTGTAGGTGGTGGGCACTGATAATGCTAACATACTGTGGATGTCCCAGGCACATGACTCACTTCCAATGATGAGGTAACGGCAGAACAACCAGCTGGAAATCAGCGGCTCTTTGGGAGAGCGGGGAGGACGGGACATGATATCCAGGTCTGGGGGGTTGAAGCCCAGAGCAGTTGCTGGGAAACCATCAGTGACCAGGTTAACCCACAGCAGCTGAACTGGAATCAGTGCTTCAGGCATGCCCAGAGCTGCTGTTAGGAAAATACTGAGGAGGAAAATGAAATAAATGTCATCTAGGTCAGTTTTTGGTGGCAGTGTAAAGGTTTGTTCCACTCACCAGACCACTTCTCCGATGTTGGATGATATCAGATATCTAATGAACTGTTTCATGTTGGTGTAGATGGCTCGGCCCTCCTCTACAGCAGCCACAATGGTGGAGAAGTTATCGTCAGCCAGGATCATCTCAGAGGCTGACTTAGCCACAGCCGTGCCACTGCCCATCGCAATACCAATCTCTGCTTTCTTTAGGGCTGGAGCATCATTCACCCCGTCGCCAGTCTGACCAGGAAAACACGTCTGTCATTTAGAAGCGCTGGGATTTCTAAATCTCAACTAAGACAAGCATATTTTGTCAAGTCTAGTCAAATTTATTTAGATAACAGCAACAATAATAATAATAATAGTACTGCTGGTAAAAACCACAGTAGTAGTAAAGCCCAGTGCTTTAAGATAATGTCCAGTATAAATGTGAATGAAGAATGAAGACATGACCCCAAAGTGCATCTACACAATGACATCGTTTACACATCATGAACACATTGGGAAGTACTGTGAATGCAGTGTGAACACAAAAAAGAAAAGGCATGGTAAAACCCCCAGGGTTCCATCCATCAGCTCCTATTCGACCAACATAAAGTAGGTGTGATTTTGTTTTGTTTCTGGTTCAGTTTGCTTTTCAATGATAGGTGAATAAACACATGAAACCATAGTGATGTGCTGCAGTTTCAGCTTTGAACAAAGACTACATTGTAAATTACTGATTGTGAATAGGGCTCCTCTAGGCTGGCCTTGACCAGCTATCTTCAATTTCTCCCTGGATTTTATGTAAACAAGATGCTCTGCCCCCTCTCCTGTCTAAGGACATCTGGGGATCTGCTCTGGGCTGGTTGATAAACATTCCATCACATTATCAAAGACAATGGCCTCTGTGACGTGACTCATGGACTTCTCTGCAAACACACACACACACACACACACACACACACACACACACACACATACGACACGCACCACACTGCCTCCCACCGCCTCTAACAAACACACACACACACACACACACACACACAGGTTCCGCTGCTTCTGAGTCATCTTTCTCACTCCAACCCACTCACTTATTTAGATTATCCTATATTTAATTTAGATTATACATGACTGATGTGTTTTTCTTTTTTGTCTTTCATTATGTACCTGCTGTATTTGATTCTGTTGTTGTTTCTGTTGTAAAGCACATTGGATGGCCTTCTTGCAGAAAAGTGCTATATAAATAAATCTCACTTCACTTCACTTAAACACACTGTGCACACT
Source organism: Kryptolebias marmoratus (assembly GCF_001649575.2). Taxonomy (NCBI): domain Eukaryota; kingdom Metazoa; phylum Chordata; class Actinopteri; order Cyprinodontiformes; family Rivulidae; genus Kryptolebias; species Kryptolebias marmoratus. The sequence continues at coordinate 28,881,711 of NC_051435.1, read as the reverse complement.
TTGCAAACACACTATGACCCCATTTTTTACACATCATGAACATATTGTGAACACTAACGATGGTGAGCCAGCGCCTCTGGATGGGTTCTTCTTTGTTGAAACGTTTTGTATTTTATCCAAAAACTTCTTCAGTCTGAGGTGCTGCAAGCAAACTCTGACCAAGCGGTGTAGGCGATTATACTTGATTATACATTGGTGCAGTATTCTCTGAAAAGACAGTTGGCAGTACACTACAAAACCAGTGGAAATGCAGTTAAAAAAAAAAGAGGACAAATGGTTCACATCACACCAAAAATGTCTGCGTGCAGTACCTCAAATATTCAGGAGGAAGAGCTGTTGTGTTTCTGGCTGTGATACAGAGAGGATGGTTAAACTTAAAGCATTCAGTCTGACTTTCATTGATTTATTTGCTTTGAATGAAATGTTAAGTACATAAATGACATTATAAGGATAGTTAGCTGTACTATTGTATTCTTACCACAATAGAAAATAATGTCCCATGTATGGCAATAAAATTATAAACTGAGGGCTACAGTGGATCACTTTATTGGGTGTGATTGGCCCATCATAGTACCAATATTTCTTCCCTCTGTGGTCTATAAACCCTCCTTTTTACTGATTGTAGCAGTAATCTCCTTCTGTGAGTTTAGAGCCGTTTGATTATCTCTGTGATCTCTCACAGAGGGATCATAGAAATGCTGATAGAGGTGAACCAGCTCCGCTAGAGCACCAAAATTGTCCATTTTGAATGGAGCACGGTGCGCACAGTGCCAAGTTAGAGAAAGGAGGAAGGTGCACAAGCATGCACTGCGACATTGCGTTGGGCCTTTGTGCAGAGGCAGGGATGGCATGATTGGGTCACCGATGGTGCATGCACCCTCACGCAATGTTCAACGCCTCAAGTATAAACCCAGCTCAAGCAGCACCTTTCCATAGTGAATCAACCCCAAAACTAGTTGTTCACATGCAAAAGGAGGGGCATCAATCTAACAACCGATCTCTGTACCACAAAGTGGACAGCCTCCACACAAACTCAAAATGTGGATATCCTAACTGGGCTTTCCTGATAGCAGATACGGAACCCAAACAGGACTCCAGCTAGCCACCAGGTGAAAAGGAGGGCCCCAAACCCAGGCCTAGACCCAGACCAGTGGTCATTTCGTATGTTGCGGGAGTTTCAGACAAACTGAGATGTTTATGTTCTAAACATGACATCCCAGTGGCTTTCAAACCCCAAAATACATTACAGTAGACTGGTTTGACCCAAAAGTCCCCTGGCAGGGGAGACTGACACAAACAGAGTAACATTGTGTATGCTGTTAAGTGCCAAGAGGACTGTGATCAGTTATACATCTGGGAAACAAAAGGATTATCATTATCAGGCCAGGAGTCTGCGATTTACTCTCATCTGCAGGCCAGCGGTCACTCTTTCAGAGATGAAGATGTGGACATCCTTCATAGAGAGGAACGTTGGATCAAGAGAGGAATAAAGGAAGCCATCTTTGTTATTAAATTGTGGCTGAGGCTATTATTGCGAGTATGACTCAGACCTCTGTGTATAGAAGCATCCACCCTAACAATCGGTCGTTAGGCCGATGGCTCTCCTTTTACATGTGAACAACTAGCTTTGCATGACACTATGTGAAGGTACTGCTTAGAAGACTGAGTTTGCTTTCAGCTCCTTAGACTGAAGGTCTTTGGATAAAAGATTAAACGTTTCTACAAAGAAGAACCCGTTCAGAGGACTTGACTCAACCTTGTTAGATATATCTACCTAGATTACTGAGCTTTTAAACACTCTATGAACAGACTGTGAACATATTGTGAACACAATAAACACATCATGAACACATTGTGAACACAATATGACTGAATTATGAACACATTGACTGTACACACATTGTGAGCACAAAGTGAACACTGCAACACGACAATTACAAAAAGTCATTCAGTATACTGGTGAAAACATGGTAACCAATGCAGGGTCCCATCTATCAGCTCCTATTTAACCAACAAAAGTAAGGTGTGTAACAGATTTTATATTGTTTCTGATTAAGTTTGCTTTTCAGTGAATGAAACATATTGTCCTATAAACACATTGTGAACACACTACAAATACTTTATGAATATTCTATGAACAAGCTATGCACACACTGAAAACACATTATGAACATTTTTTGAACACTGAACACACAGAACACAGCAAACACACTTTAAACACACTGTTAACACACTGTGAACACACTGTGTTTGCAGTGTGTACATAGCTTGTTTATAGTGTATTCACAAAGTATTTGTGGTGTGTTCACAGTGTGATGACAGTGTATTACATGTCACAGTAAACCCCAGCTCTAGTGTGGGTTCACGCTGCCCACCGCTGCACCTCCACATCTTTAGTCGGTCAGTTTCAATCATCCGGATACAATGAGTTCAGTGAAGATTGCTACATTCATTCTTGTGTCAAAAGTCCCAGAAGGAAACATCTGGAGGTTATATATGAGCTAATAAATCAATTCCAAAGTAATCAGCAGTAAATAATAGTCAGTGTGAATGTTTTGTGTGTCCTATAAACTTGAATAATTTTAAAGATCAGGTCCTGCTGAATCTGATCAGATAAAGTGAAAGAATTGCTGTGTTAGTCAATATGTTTAACAGCACACTCTCACCATGGCAGTGATGTCACTCAGGCTCTGTAAATACTCCACTATGCGACTCTTGTGGGCTGGCTCCACTCGAGCGAAGCACCGGGCCGTCTGGCAGGCCTGACGCTGAAGGTGAGGTGGCAACTCATCAAACTCTCTGCCTGTCAGGCCCCCTATCGCTCCTGCACCGTCTTGCTCCTCCTCCTGCTCTGTGATGATGCCAACCCTCCTGCAGATGGACAGGGCTGTCCCTTTGTTGTCCCCTGGGACAAAGGGACAAATTTACTAATGTCTTCAACAAATCATGTCATTTACTGACCATCGTGAAGTGAGATATTAGTACCAGAAAGACAGCTACCCTTGAGCAATGTGTAATTATGAAAATATCACTTAATTTCATTAGATGAAGAACTGAAATCTTGTCCTCCCTAAGCTGAAGAAGAAAGCAGCAAACTGACATATGCAGTGCAGTATTTACATTTTGCTTTGTGCCAGTCCTTTAATATCAACTGCAACTGTTCGTCTCCTTACAAATGCTAAATGGACTGGACTTAAATAGTGCCTTTCTAGACAACCAAGCTACTCGAAGCGCTTTACAACACAATCTGCCCTCATTTACCCAGCCACACACATTCATACAGCACTCCACTACATCTGTACAAAGCTACTCTGAATGAATCCTTCTGTAGAGTCGAATCAGTTCTTTAAACTCCATCCATGCACAGATGGGGCACACATAGGAGGCAGTAAGAGGTTCAGTGTCTTCCTGAAGGACACTTTGACATGTGACTGCTGCCAGGAATTGAACTTTTAAACTCCAGGGGCAGCAGTGGCTCAGGAGGTAGAGGGGTTTGTCAGTTCAAACCCCCCCTCAGATATCTCAGCTGTTGTGTCCTTGGGTAAGACACTTCACCCGCCCTGCCTACTGGTGGTGGTCAGAGGGCTTGGTGGTGCCGGTGTGATGGCAGCCTCACTTCTGTCAGCCCGCCCCAGGGCAGCTGTGGCTACAGTGTAGCTTACTGCCATCAGTGTGTGAATGAATGAGTGAATTACTGAAATTTAAATTCTGACTGAAAAGTGGTCCAATTTGAATAACCCACATGCTGCTGCATAGTCTCAGTCATCCAGAACTTGGCAAATCCAAATAAAATTTAAAAAACAAAGCAACTTCTTCTGACTTCTGTTCTGTAGCTGAAGATGTTTTGCTTCCCATCTGGGGAACTTTCTCAATTCAAAACCAATCTAACACTCAAAAGAAAATGAGTCTCATAACACATTGCTAAGTTTGCTTTCTAAGACTGCTTTTTGTTGAATTTATCATAAATTGTGTTCTTATATTATTTTCCAGTCTTAGTTTTCTTTTGCTTCCTGTGATCTGCACCTGTCTTTCAACAAAAACCCCTTCAAACTTTAACACATAGTTATTTAATGAATTTAGTGGTACAATCCTACCTGTGATCATGATGACTCGTATGCCAGCCTGTCGACACATTTGAACAGCACCAAGCACTTCTTTCCTTGGGGGGTCCAACATACCCACACACCCCACAAAGGTCAGGTTTGACTAAAAAAAAAGGACAGATATCAAGGCAAAGCATAGAAACAAGTTTAATTTCTTAAGGTACTATCTCACAGGGCTATGACTTTTGGAGAAGTGTTGGACACACAAAATTTAAATAAATAAATAGTGCAAAATTTTATTTGGAATCATCTTGAATTAGTACAGCATGTTTGCATGAACTCCTGGCAAGATTTGTCCCAAAATTGACCATGGGTTTGCCTACTATTTGAGCAAATAATGCATGCTCTAGAATTACAGAAACTACAATGAGCGTTTTCAGATGCACCCCAGAAAATATATATCCCAAAATTTGAGAACACGTTCAAAATTCTGTCACCACAAGAATAAGGCCCTGCTCAAGCACAGGCATCAGGAGTCCTCAGAAATGGTGTGAGACATTTTGGAAATGGTCTTGTGAATGGCAGCCCAGTGAGATAATACCTTTGCTACAATATAAAAAAAATGAACAGACAATTTGTTTCTACATTTAGAGGTGCTGACTGATGCAAGGAGACAGCCCAACTTCCTTTCAAAAGACAGCAAGAGTTTACTACATAAAATAACACAAATCATCACATCTAATCACTTTTCAACAAGGTGTGGATATTGTGTTGTGTCAGAACTATTATCACCACCTCATAGTCAGCAAAGGTCTCTGGGTTCTCCAGATTCAGGGAGTGTAGGTCAGGAGGCATGTCCCTGGTTGCCATGGCAAGACAACGCAGCGTATCCCGCCCCGAACCCCACTCCCGTACAGTGGACAGGATCTGTTCTCGACCAGCCGGGCTCAAAGGCACACGAGCAGAGCCACTGACACGGATGTAATTACAGCGCTCTAATAGGCTCTCTGGAGCTCCCTGAGGTGACAACATACAGGAAGACAGATGAGGACATGTCTCTTTAAAACTACTGGACAAATGATTGTGTCATAACACGGGGTTTTTGACTGACCTTTACAAACATCTTGGCGTCAGAAGAGGACCGGGTGAGTTTATTGGATGAGCAGAAGACAGACATAGACTTTCTGTCTCTAGAAAACTCCAGAGTCAGCTCCTTCTTCATCAACTGCTTGATCACCTGACAGAAACAACAGAAAGACCCAGAGGGTTAATAGAAGAGAAGGATGATGACCAAAATTCACTTCCTAATCTTTCTGACTAAATATTGACACACAACATAATAATAAATAGTATTTTTTATATAAAATATGTATTTAATACAATACTAATTGGTCCAACAGTAATAAAGACAATTTTTGAAAAACAAAAGGATTGCTATCTGAAAAAAGAGCAGTGGCTCTACTCAGAGTTTTTCTGGGATAATGGAACAGCTCACCTTATCTTTTAGGCTAAGTCTAGCCGCCCTACAGAGGAAGCTCATTTCAAACACTTGGATTCAAGAGCTTGTTCTTCTAGTCATGAGCCACATCTCATAACTATAGATGGGGATTGGAATATAGACAGACCAGTAAGTTGAGAACATGCCTTTCAGCTCAGCTCCACACAACACAGACCAGAGCAATTCTCTCCTTACTGTGGACACTTTGATCCATGAATCCATGTCCCGCTCCATCCAACCATCACTCGGAAAAGACCCAACTTTTTAAACTCCTTGGTTTAAGGGCAAAAACTCACCCTGGACCCTTTTCTAGTTCAAAACCGTGATATGAGACTTAGAGAAGCTGACTCTTATCCCAGTTGCTTCACACTTAGAACCGCTGCAGTGAACACTGAAGGTAATGGCCTGAAAACAACAACAGAATCTCATCATCTTTAAAAGCAGAGACAAGACCCTGGCACATTCCTCCCCCGACTGCACCTTGACATCCTGCCAATGAACACCACAACCAGAATCAGAGAAAAAAGACAGCCCTGCCAGAGTCCAACCCAGAGAAGGAACTGGATTTTGTGCCAAGAATGTGGACACAACTCTTGCTTTGGTCCACAGGGACCAGATAGCCTTTAAGAGTGATCCACTCCCCACAGATTGCCTCGAGTAACAATGTTGTAAACCTTCTCCAGATCCATAAAAACAATGCTGATAGAGACAGACCCTAACAAACATGCAGCAAAAGGTGGTTCTAAAAAAGAATTGATTAAGGCTGGCTGAATACAAACGTATGCCACACTTTCCAGATTTGTATTTGTAAAAAAATTTAAAACCATGTATCATTGTCTTTCCGCTTCCTTTTGTGTTGGTCTAATACATAAAATCAGTGTTCATACACTTACAGAACAACACGCAGTGGCTCTCTCAGCAGGACTCAGCCCTCTTATGTCCGTATCAAATACATTCATTTTCTCCACCAGACAGCAAAGGGCGGTCTCCGTTGCCTCCCCAACCTTCTCATACACACCCTTTGACTGGATTACAAAACACAGAAAGTTAGTAAAGGTTGCTGGCTTTACTTAGCAGTTTAGAACTAAATTTATGCTAAAACTTCAGTTTTCAAATTCTAGAACCAATCTGTTAGATACTAATATGCTGGGGCCAACATTTCTTACCTCACTGTAGTCCAGAGATGAGTCATTGCATAATGCACAGATAGTAGCCATCTCCACTAGGCCTTCATACTGACTGCACTTAACTATTGAGCCATCCTTGTACCTTGAAAGATGAGGACAGAGAAAAATAGAATAATGCCAACACATGCATAGAAAGTATATGAAAATAAAGTGATTAGTTTTAGGTCAAGTGTTAAAGGTTAAAGGTTAGAGACACTCACACTTCTCCTTCAGGGGCATAAGTAGATCCAGTCACAGTGAACTCATTTAGGTGGTAGTGCTCTCCTGACACACTGTTGGCTATAAACATCTAAACACACACACACACACACACACACACACAAACACTGAAGGAGTTGATCAGTTCAGTCATGTTAGAAGAATAAATTTGAAGCCAATCTACCACCTGAGCATCTCACATTTAAAAAAAAATATTTTTTAAATTCCCCAAATTTTTACTTTTGTATTATTTTGGAGTCAGTTTTTATTACATTAAAGCATCTATAAATTTTGTACATTGGTGCAGATTTTATTATCTGTTTGCCTATGTCAAACTTTCCGACACGAGAATTGTTTTTTTCTTTAATATTTTGTTGTTTGGTTGTTTTTTGGGGATTAACAATGCATCCTGGGCATAATTTCTAAATATTTTTCCCCAAACACTGCTGTTTTAATAGTTTTTTTTAAAACAAGAAAATGCAAGTGCCTAAACTTGAAAAGGCTTGCTTCATTCAAAGAGACGCAGGAACAACTCTTTTCTCTTTGAGATGAATCTCATCAGAAGCAGCATACATTGCCCATATGAGCAGTCAACATGAGTAGGTTGAAAACCTTCAAACAAATAAGAGAAATATTAATTACAAATAACAATGAGTTTATTTTGACTTTAACTATTTAACTCAGGGTTTCCTGCAGCGTTATAAGCCTGGGGACCGCCAGGCTAAGCTCCGCTTGTTTATTATAAATACGTCATTTTTTATACACGGTTTTTTCCACCAGCACCCCAAAACCGTCACCTTTATCTACCTCACCGCACAAGGGTGTGTGCACCAACAGTGACGCAATCGTGTTGTCCCCGCCCCCGCGTGAAGGCCCCACGCGGTGTCGCGTCGTGCACCTTCTATAACTTACGTAGCGTACTGCCCCCTCTCTTTTTGGAGAATACTGCTCTGACGTAAGCACCAAGTATAAACGCCTCCATCGCGCTCAGGTCCGGATGCTGTTCGCGGAGCCCTGCGGGACTCTAATGAACCCTGAGGCCGAGCCTCCTTCAGCTACCTGGAGTTAGCATGTTGTCAGAGCCACAGGAATAAACATGGAACGAGCGGGTTTAACCAAAACTGGTTAGTTGAGCTAAAGTTCAGCAGGTGGCTTTACAAGACTGAATATGGTAAGCATGTTTTGTGCTTAGTGAAAATATTATCCTTGTTTACCAGTAAAATGATACTAATAAATTCAGTATTTGCCATGAATGTTGGTGTTGTTGGGGTTTTGTTCTTTGTTTGGGGTTTCTTGTTGGTCTTCTTTGGTTTGGTTGTCTTTTGGGTCTCTGTGTTTATGTCTTGTCATCTTCGGGGAAGATGTCCTGCCCAAAGTGGAGGAGTTTAAGTATCTCGGGGTCTTGTTCACGAATGAGGGNTGAGGGAGAAATGGAGCGGGAGATCGACAGGCGGATTGGTGCAGCGTCTGCAGTGAAGCGGGCGCTGTACCGATCTGTCGTGGTGAAGAGAGAGCTGAGTCAAAAGGCGAAGCTCTCGATTTACCGGTCGATCTACGAAAAAGAATTGATAGATGAACTTATGTTTCCTGACCATCACATTCTGTGCTGAATGTTGTTCTTTGTATTCCTTCAGTTAGACTGAATAATTGTCTCCATTCATGATGTCACTTGTGAGAAATATGAGCCTAACTCTGTGTCAGTGTAATGCTCTGCGCTGTGCAGCAAACTTCGATAAACTAACACTACTAATAGATGATGACAGCTTGTTAACCATTTTTCGAAAATTTTTCAGACAAAGAAAGAGCTCTTTTATAATAAAAAATAAAGTCACATTGTCCCTGTCACCACAGTTATTTTCTACACAGGCTTTAATTTTTCTGTGATAATTGGCTTTTCAGCTCAACTTGTGCTTAGCCCTGAGCCTCAGTGTTTACAATAACATTAGTGCCGTGTCACATGACAAACAGTGCAACAGTGAAAGGTAGGCAAGTAAGAGCAGTGGAAAAGAGAGAGCTGATTGAGTTGTATGACTGAATTATTTACCAATATCTGGCCTGATTATTTATCAGTTCTGTTTAATTTAACTCTATACTATGTAGAATGTTAGGTGCCAGTCAGTTAGTGAATCCTTTAATGCCCAACACCAAAGAAAATTGCAATTAGTGCTCAAGCGCCTTTTTTTGAAGGCCTGCAAATCATATCATGGCGGTTCATTGAACAGAATCTCGGTCATCGAAACTTTTTGTTAAACAAATGTTAGTTTGACAAATCAACTAATTTGGGAGCAAAGTTTGTTATATTGATAACATCAGGGAGGCAAATAGATCAGATAAAACATTATGCAGATGACATTTTGTTCTTCATCTTACCCTGCAGACTGACATCTGGTTTGTAGTTAGTGTGCCTGTTTTGTCTGAACATATAACAGAGGTGCACCCCAGTGTTTCCACTGAGGGCAGACTGCGGACAATAGCATTCTTCCTCGCCATTCTTCTTGTGCCTAGTGCTAGACATGTAGTGATGACAGCTGGAAGGCCTGAAAAAGAAAACAGCCACAAGATAGAAACATATCATTTTTAGTTAAATAAATCTTTATAGTGCTATTTTCTGATCTAACTAGAGCAATTAGTTTTATGAGCCATACTAGGGTTCCAGTGTAACTTGCCCATTGTCATTATGTTCTTGTATTGTTCAAAGATAACTCCAGTTATACAAACAAATTAATCAAGTGTGAAAAAGCTGTTATTTAATTTTAATTTGATTCATTTTATACACAGATTACTAAGAAGCTTTACCCTCTGGTATAGCAGCTACAGCCAGTGCAACAGCAATCTTGAAATAGTAAATGGCTCCTCTCAGCCAGCTGCCTCCATGGACCGGGTCATTAAAATGTCCAACATTGATGGCCCAAACAGCCACACAAATGACACTGATGACCTGCATATCACATAAACACAACATGCAGGTAGTAAGAAACACAGACTATGCTCATGATTATTTTGATTTAGAAAGAAATTAAAGTTCAAAACCACATTGAAGATTAAAATACACAAAAAGACTTCTCTTGCCTTAGACAGCTGCTCTCCAAACTGGTCTAGCTTTTGTTGCAGTGGGGTTCGTTCAGGATCAGTGGAGGCCATCTCATCCCGAATTTTTCCAATCTCTGTCTGCACCCCTGTTGCTACAACAACACCGATGGCTCGACCTGCTGCAATATTGGTACCCTGGAAGGGGAAATTTGAATAATACAGCTGATTTTTGCCAGGTCAAGTGAGCAATGATGCTTATGTTGTTGGAACCCAATGTTCTCTTGGAAAAACCTTTATTGCAGTTTCCGTGGGAGCTGTGAATTACTGGACAGTATAAGCACAAACTTAGGCCTCACACCAATAGGTGTGGTGGTGTTGAGAGTTTTAAAAAAACAACAGATAAGTAAAAGCAACAAGAAAAAAAAGCTGTTAGAACAGTCAACATTCTCACAGCACCATGTTTCATTGTGCAGATTTTGTTTTTTTTACTTAAAATGCATTTCCTTTTACATTACTGTGTGAGGCTACACTGAGCAAGACATCATGACTGCATGAAGCTCTCCAACTTGCCAGAGTAATAATACTAAATACAACATAAGTAGCTTATCATTCTGTGACCACAGAGAACAAAGCAAACGCCTACAGTGCCTTGATAAAGTATTCATACCCAATGAACTTTTCAACATTCTGTCATATAACAACCACAAATGTCAAAGTGTTTTACTGGGATTTTATTTGATCAACCAACAAAAGGTAAAAAGACTGGACTTATATAGTGCCTTTCTAGCCAACCAGGCCAATCAAAGCACTTTACAACACAGTCTGTGCCCTCATTTACCCATCCACACACATTCATTTAGCAGTCTACTACATCTCTACAAAGCTAATCTGAATGAATCCTTCTGTGGAGACTAATCAGTGCTTTAAACTCCATTCATACACATCATACACAAAGAAGTGCATAATTGTGAAGTGGAAGGAAAATGAAACATGGTTTTCAAAATGCTTTCAAAAAAAAATCTGAAAAGTGTGATGCGCATTTGTACCCCCCCCCCCCGAGTGAATACTTTGTAGAACCAGCTTCAGTTGCAATTCCAACTGCAGGTCTTTTGGTTTTTGTCTTGTGAATGAATTATTTAATGAGGTACTTGATTGTCTGGATTGTTGGATTACTTTGCTAAAGGTCGTCTTCTTTGTAACTGTGCCCCGAACATTAGATAATAGGTTTTGACTGTAATGTTATATTATCGCTGTCAAAGGACATTTGTACACCTTGATTTGAATGTGTCATTGCTAGAATGATAGTATGTTCCATTTAGATTTAGTTATGTAACTATTCAGGACAGTGAGGGTGAGGCTGATTGGATTATTGCTCTCCTTGCTCAGCCTGGCAGTTCTGGTAAATGGCCATGTCTTGGTAGGTTTGAAGTCGTGTCGTACTCTTTCCATTTTTAGATGATGAACTTAACAGAACACCATAAGATGTTCAAAGCTTGGTATGTTGTTTTATAGCCTAGCCCTGCTTTACGTTTTGCAACAACTTTATTTGTCTTGTGTGTTCCTTGGTCTTCATGATGCTGTCTGAACACTAATCTTCTTTAACAAACCTCTGAGGCCTTCACAGAACAGCTGGATTTATACTGAAAATATTAAATTCCACAAATCATGATCTGTAAACACAGCTTATTGTGCCATCCACAAATGATGGTTAATGCAAAGAAAAAGGCATATGTGAACATCATCCAGAAATGCTGTTGTCTTCTCTGGGCCAAAGCTCATTTAAAATTGACTGAGAAAAAGTGGGAAACTGTTCTGTGGTTGGACAAATCCAAATTTGAAACTCTTCTTGGAAACTACGGAGACTTCTGTACTAAAAAGGAGAGGAACCAGCTATTATCAGACCACAATTCAAAAACCTGCCTCTCTGATGGTATGGGGGTGCATTAGTGCCTATAGCTTGGGCATCTTACACATCTAGAAAGGCACCCTCAACGCATAAAAGTACAGTACACTCACCGGCCACTTTATTAGATACATCTGTCCAACTGCTCATTAACGTAAATATCGAATCAGCCAATCACATGGCAGCAACTCAATGCATTTAGGCATGTAGACATGGCCAAGAAGATCTGCTACAGTTCAAACTGAGCATCAGAATGGGGAAGAAAAGGCAATTTAAGTGACTTTGAACGTGGCATGGTTGTTGGTGCCAGACAGGCTGGTCTGAGTATTTCAGAAACTGCTGATCTGCTGGGATTTTCACGCACAACCATCTCCAGGGCTTTAAGAGAATGGTCCGAAACAGAAAATATCCAGTGAGCAGCAGTTCTGTTGGCGCAAATGCCTTGTTGATGCCAGAGGTCAGAGGAGAATGGCCAGACTTGTTCGAGCTGATAGAACAGCAACAGTAACTCAAATAACCACTTGTTACAACCGAGGTATGCAGAACAGCATCTCTGACTACACAACACATCGAACCTTGAGGTGGATGGGCTACAGCAGCAGAAGACCACACCGGGTACCACTCCTGTCAGCTAAGAACAGGAAACTGAGGCCACAATTTGCACAGGCTCTCCAAAATGGGACAATAGAAGATTGGAAAAACGTTGCCTGGTCTGATGAGTCTCGATTTCTGCTGCAACATTCAGATGGTAGGGTCAGAATCATGAAAGCATGGATCCATCCTGCCTTGTATCAACGGTTCAGGCTGCTGGTGGTGGTGCAGTGGTGTGGGGGATATTTTCCTGGCACACTTTGGGCCCATTAGTACCAACTGGGCATCGTGTCAACACCACAGCCTACCTGAGTATTGTTGCTGACCATGTCCATCCCTTCATGACCACAGTGTACCCATCTTCTGATGTCTACTTCCAGAAGGATAACGCGCCATGTCATAAAGTGTGAACCATCTCAGACTGGTTTCTTGAACACAACATTGAGTTCACTGTACTCAAATGGCCTCCACAGTCACCAGATCTCAATCCAGTAGAGCACCTTTGGGATGTGGTGGAATGGGAGATTTGCAACATGGATGTGCAGACGACAAATCTGCAGCAACTGTGTGATGCTATCATGTCAATATGGACCAGACTCTCTGAGAAATGTTTCCAGTACCTTCTTGAATCTATGCCACGAAGGATTAAGGCAGTTCTGAAGGCAAAAGGGGGTCCAACTCTGTACTAGCAAGGTGTACCTAATAAAGTGGCCGGTGAGTATATATACAGGTTTTAGAACAAAATATGCCCCCTCAAGACAAAGCCTTTTTCTGGGAAACCCTTGCATATTTCAACAAGATGATGCTAAACCACATACTGCTTCCATTAGAACAGCGTGACTTCATGTAGAAGAGTCCAGACGCTGAACTGGTCTGTCTGTAGTCCAGATCTCTCACCAACAGAAAACATTTGGACCATCACAAAATAAAAAATCCAGCAAAGACCCGGGACTGTTGAACAGCTAGAATACTAAATCTGACAAGAATATTCCCCTCCAAAGCAACTGGTCCCCTTAGTTCTTAGATAATACCAGACTGTTGTGAAAAGAAGAGGAATGTTTCACAGCAGTAAACATGGCTCTGTCCCAACGTTTTTTGAGATGTGTTGCTGCCATGAAATTCAAAATTACTTCTATTTTTTCCCTAACAATGTTATAATTTCTAAGTTTTAACATTTGATATCTTCACTATGGTCCATTGTGACCATGGGTTTATGAAATTTGAAAATCTTAGCATTTTGTTTTTATCCACATTTTACACAACATCCCAACTTTTTCAGTATTGGTGTTTTAAGTTCTACGGTTTTTCTGACAAGACAGAGGGAAATTTTAAAACCAAAAGACATATGGTTGAAACTCACGGAGAACAGCATGTTCTTCTTGTCCTGATTAACAGCTCTGGGATCTGGTACCGGATCTGTGTGTTTGAGGACTGACACAGACTCCCCTGTCAGAATGGACTGATCCACTCTGAGTGTGGTGGAACGGATGGATGTTAACCTGATGTCAGCTGGGACTTTATCACCAACTTGGGGTTTGGGGTAATGGGACAGAAAAAGAAAAGAACATCATGTAATCCTTATCGCTGAAGTTAAATCAGGACAATTATGGTTATATTCAAGTCTGTGAATCTAATCCCATTCACCACTTTAGAAAAATAAACACATTTTAAAAACAATGCAGTGTTTCTACAGAGTAAACAGTTATTTGTTACAATACACTTTTCTGCTTATTCAACCTGAAGAATATTGAGCTAAATGTTATATCATCAGAACATTAAAAATAAACTGCCCGGGTTTATTTCGTTGCTATAGTAAGTTTGTTTTTTACAGTCACTGCAGGAGTTTAAAAATACATAGATGTGTAATTTATTTATGTTTAATAATTTTGTTTGTTGACAGGTTGTATTGATTGTAGAAAACATTGTTGCAGAGAATTAGATCAACATTTGTGTGAATTTATAGATAAAAGTGCAATCCTGGTAAGTAAACTCTTTTTCAAATAAAACTTGTTTTTTATACTCTTTATTTTGACTTTTTTTCAACAAGGGAATGGGGATAACCAAGAATAAAACAAATCCCAGAACATACACTTTGGAGTGACAGTTCTCATACATTTAAGTCCATCTCATTGGGGTTTTTATACAGAGTCCATTTCCACCATTTCTGTTCGAAGACATTCATTTTGACCCGCAGTAAGAAAGTCAGTTTCTCCATTTTTATAAATCGCTTCCATTATTTCCATCCATTGTTTTACTTTTAGTGACTCTCTTTTCAGCCATTTTTTTTGTAATAGCTTTCTTCACAGCCATCATTATTATTTTAAATATATAAATGTCTGCTTTTTTAATCAGACCTTCTGGAGTTAGACCAAGATATAAAACCTGTGGATCCCTTGGAACTTTACACTAAAGAACTTCATCTATTAGCCCAATAACCTCTGACCAGAATGGTTGTAATTTATCACATGACCAAAAACATGTAAGTGATCAGGATTTATGTGACCACATTCTCTCCAGCATTGTTGATTTGTTTGCTTTTAATATGAGGTGTAATAAAATATCATGTTAAGTTCTTCCATCCAAATTCTCTCCAACCTCTAGAGCTGGTGGAGCTGAGTTGTGTTTTGCATGTCAAATGCCAATCACTCTCTAAGATTTCCATTTGAATTTCTTTTTCTCATTTGATTTTTGCATAGTATGAATAGTTCCCATTGCATTTTTGAAGGCACATGTAAAGTTTAGAAACCATTTTGTTTTGGTTGGAATCTGTTTAATCGAGTTCAGCATAATTTTCACCAACTCACTACAGCTGAGTAGTACTCAGGCACAGGAGGTAAGGGGGTTTGTCCTGTAATCGGAGGGTTGCTGGTTCGAGCCCCTGTTCTGGCTGTCTCAGCCGTTGTGTCCTTGTCCTTCACCCGCCTTGCCTACTGGTGGTGGTCAGAGGGCTCGGTGGCGCCGGTGTGATGGCAGCCTCACTTCTGTCAGCCCGCCCCAGGGCAGCTGTGGCTACAATGTAGCTTACCACCATCAGTGGATGAATGGGTGAATGATTGTAGTGTGAAGCGCTTTGGGGTCCTTGGACTAGATAAAGCGCTATACAAGTGCATTTACTATTTACAGCTGGCTGAAAGCTTCGGTTTCACCTAAGTGTCTTTATTTTCTATTTTGAATTCTTTTTTAACTTTTTCAAATGGTGTAAATGTATGTCCCTCAATCAGAGTGTCATGCCTCTGTCTGTCCACCTGTCTCTCCTGGTCTGAAGGTGCCGGTGTGTGAAGGCCACAGTAGTAAGCAGTCTCTTTCCAGCTTATATCTCTTCACTTTGTCCATACTGCTAGCGTTTCTGTTACTGTAATGCTATCCTCATCCTGGGATCTAAGCTGTTTCTCTCCCAATCTGGCCTGAGGTTGGAACCTGCTCTGGCTCAGCTCTACCGGTTTCCATTTAGTAGGATAGCCTGAAGAGCACCAACACACAATGTGTCTCATGGAGTACAAGTATTCTCTTAAATTTGGTAGAGAGAGTCCTCCCCGCTCTTTTCCTAACTGCAATAATTTGAATTTGATCCTCTGGGTCCTGCCTGCTCAAATACACCTCGATATTTGTCTGTCCCAGGCTGTGAACTGAGATTCTGCGATTCAGACTGGTAGAGAAATAAACAAGTATAGTAATCTAGGGAGCACATTTATTTTAATCAGTTCGATTCTTGAGTTGAAATCCATAGGTATGGATGACCATTGTGATAGATCTCTATTTTGGTTGCTGTTGATATTTGTATAGTTTGCCATGAAAACTTTCATCAGCGAATAATCCTATTTTGTGTTCTTGTTGTGATATCATTATTTCTTTAATATCATCACTTTGCCTGATTTCTTGGGCCAACAGTTCAATGAACAAGACAAAAAGTGAAGGGCTTAAGCAGCATCCTTGCCTAGAACCTCTATATAGTCTAAATCTATCTGAGAGAGTGCCATTAATCTTTACTCTGGATGTTGGTTCCTTATAGAGGGATAAAAGGAATGAATCTCATGAATCTCATCCAGAACAGAAAGGGCCAGCTCTCTCTGTCCAAGGCCTTTTCAGCGTCAAGGCTAATTAAGACTGTACCTATTTTTTGTGTGTATTTTTTGACTGTATTTATAGTTTGTATTGTCCTGATATTATCCTGGGCCTGACGTTATTTCATAAATCTTGTCTGGTCTTGATTTATGAAATTAGATAGTAATGTCTCCATCCTCTTGGCTATTATTGAAGTATAGTTTGTAATCCACATTGAGTACTGAGATTGGTCAATATGGCTCACAGTAGTCTTTGTAACTACCTTCTTTTGGGATTACGGAGATGAAATCTGCCTCCACAAGTGGTGATAGTAGCTTTCATAAGTGTCCAGTTCTCCCAAAAAACCTTTTACCACTCGTTTGTGAAGCCATCGCCGTTAGCTTTCAGTTTGCTAATAGCTTTGTCCAATTCCTTCTTAGTTATTGGAGAAATTAATGTTTTGTTCAGGTATATGTCTATTGTTGGGAGGTCCATTTTCAACATGTAGCTTCGAATTTTGCTCTCATTTGTATTTTCAGGTGGGATTCAACAGTGAGTGGATGAATACCAGTTCAACATAGTTCGGTGCGTTACAATTAATTGTTTGAATTGTCCAGAAAATACCACTGGAGTTTCATTTTTTTAGCTTCCCGAAAAGATAACTTCAAAAAAAGAATATTGCAACTTCAGACCCTCATTAATGAGGTGGACTGGCTTCATGCCAAAGAAGTGAAAGATAACATGTGTATGATGTACCCAGACATTTTGCAGAATATGGTAGCCTATGAAGGCCTCCCCTTACAATAATAATACAGAGAACATGGAAAGGAGGTGAAACTTCACTGCCTGGGCTAAATATAAGTCGCCACCAAAGAAAAAGGTTACACACTCTAATATTTTGTTGGACCGCCTTTAGCTTTGATTACAGCACGCATTCTCTGTGGCATTGTTTCAATAAGCTTCTGCAATATCACAAGATTTATTTCCATTATGAAGTTATATAAAATATAAGACCATGAAGTTTCTATTTACTGGAATTCAGAGCCTAGAAGAGAAATGTACAGGATGAATGATAGGTTGCAGAGAGCACGTGATGAGATGACGTCATAGAATCCAGGAAGCAGCCGAACTTCACGAGGCAGACGGAAAAGTACTGGAGTGGAAAAATACCACTTCATAGACATATATACTGGAGAACAGGAAGTTAGCTTCAGATGTAGGCTGAGTGCTCTGAATTCCGGTAAGCATCTCCCTTTCAGCGCTGAAAGTGAATAAATGTGTTTAAGCTTTAAGATGGACTCTTGGCTGTTTTTGACTCTCTGACTCTGTGCATCTTTCTGACCCTGTGCGAGGACAAAGACCAGGTGTTTCGGTATTTTGGGAGTTTTTATCTGTCCTTATTTCCATCCAGTGTTGCATTAATTTTTCTTCAAGATCTTGCATTGATGATGGTAGAGTCTGACCGCTGCACATAACCTTCTCCAGCACAACTTAAAGATTCTCTATGGGGTTAAGGTCTGGACTCTGTGGGGCCAATCCATGTGTGAAAATGATGTCTCTCACTCCCTGAACCACTCTTTCACAATTCAAGCCCGATGAATCCTGGCATTGTCATCTTGGAATATGTCTGTGCCATCAGGGAAGAAAAGATCCACTGATGGAATAACCTGGTCATTCAGTCAGCTGACCTCATTCTTGTGCATTGTGTGTGGAAATGCTCTTACTTTCACTATTCAACGTAGCCAGGAGTTCTACTGTTGTTTTTCTTCCATTTGATTTCACATCTTTTCCACGACCTCAGGATGTGTCTTTCAACATGGTTGTTTAAGAAATGAGAAGCAACTCATTGCACCAGTTGGGGTTAAATAACTTGTTGCCAGCTGAAACATAATCACCCATGCAGTAATTAGCCAACAGGAGGCTCAAACCTATTTGCTTAGTTAAATCCAGGTGGGGACTTTTATTTTGTCCAGGCAGTGTATGTCCAGAAGCGTAAAAGTAATCATTGTGTGTTTGTGTCAGTCTCTGAACCAGGTGGTGCTCTGGGATAAGATTGTTCTTCGAGGTGAAAACACCAAACTGAGCTTCAGAGACATGAAGTCCAAATACTTCTTCTTTGATGATGGGAACAGAAAAAAAACTAAAAACTAAAAGCAAGATATTAAAATCATTTCTAAAATAAATGGGCAGCCAATGAAGGGAATAAAAATTGGGGTGATACAGGATTTTTTGGCCAGGCAGTGTATATATAAAAAAAAACAAACAGAACCCCGCCACACCCCCTGCCAAAAAAACCCCATCTTGGTTGCAAGTGTCTAAGGTCTAGAACAGAGGTCTCCAACCCTGGTCCTCAGGGCCACTATCCTGCATGTTTTCCTTGTTTCTCTGCTCCAACACACCTGATTCAGAGGTTAAATCACCTCTTCATGTTCTGCAGAAGCCTGTTAATCACCCATTGATTCAAATCAGGTGTGTTGGAGCAGAGAAACAAGAAAAACCTGCAGGATGGAGGCCCTCCAGGACCAGGGTTGGAGACCCTTGCTGTAAGATTTTGATGAATGGATTTTATGCATTTATTAAAACCAAATCTTTCAAGTACGCATATATGAAGTTCCAGTTTACACCACTGAACGGTTTTTCAGCATCTAGGCTTCCTAGGATAGCTCTACTTTTTTGGATCGATTACATGTAGGGTTCTCCTAATGATTTCTTGCATTTTACATCTTAGAATAAAGCCTATTTGATCTTCTTCAATCAAATGTGCCATGATTTTCCCCATATTTTTTGTCAATTACGATGTATATATCTTGTAGTCCACATTAAGCACAGATATAGGTCTATAGTTGCGACAGTTTTCAGTGTGTTTCCCCTCCTTAGGGATTACTGAGATGATTGCCTCTCTCCAGGACAATGGGACCTCACCCACATCAAGTGTATAGTTGAATGATGATAATAATATGTGTATCAGATCTTCTTTAAAGCACTTTGAACTGCCTTTTTGCTGAAAAGTGCTATATAAACAAATTTGACTTGACTTTACTTAAAGCTCCTGTACCACTCTGCTGGAAACCTGTTGCTTCCTGGGAATTTACTAGCCTCAAGTCGCCGTATGGCTCTCGATATTTCGTCATGTGTTACAGAGGCTGTGAGTTTCCTGTTTTTCTCAACTCCAATTGTAGGTAGAGCCAAAGAATAAAAAAATGTTGTTTTTTCAGTATTGAATGAAGAAGGTGGTTGTTTGTATAGATTTTCATAATACTTTCTAAAAATGTCTTCTATTGCTTCTTGGCTATACTTTGTATGATTTGTGGAGTGGTTTCTAGTCTTATGTAAGGCATTTGCAGTTTGTTGGTTTCTGGGTCACTTTGCTAATAATCTGTCTGCATTTGCTCCCTGTTCATAATAAATTTGCTTCAAATATCTAAGCTTTTTCTCAGCCTCCCAGAAGGTTATTTATTTCCTTTTTAATACCTTTAATTACTTTAAAGAGTTGTTTGATATCTTGTCTCCCTAGTCTTTAATTTTCCCACCAAATTGAAATAAGAGTCTCTTTTTATCTGATTCTGTTTTGAGGTTAAGGCTATCAATTTCCTTCTGATTACCGCTTTAAAGGCATCCCACAAGTCTATTGGAGTGATTCCTTCTGTCCTTTTCTTCTATATATTGTTTTATTTCTCTTTTAATTTGTTCTTTTACTTCCAGTGATTTATGAAATATTTTGCTAACAAGCAGGCACATAATCATATGGACAGACACAAGCAAATAATTAATTATAGGCCTTCACCTTTTACCAGCGGGCCATAAAAAGACACCATGAGTGACTTCAAACCCATTGAAAGATAGCTGTCTTCCAGGACTCACTTGAAAAACATTTTATCTCAATGAGACCTTCACAATTACTCAAAGGAAAAATATCTTGGGTATTAGTTTCACTCAGTTCTCATGATCCTAAAATAAATATTTTTAGGCAGAGAGACACCACATGCACACACACACACACACACACACACACACAGACTAATGTCCCTGTTTCCTTTTTCTGAACAGCCTAAAAGTATCTGTGGGTCTTTAGAGGACTCAACAATGTTCTAGTTGGGTTGAGACAAATACACACAGACTGCAGACTGGTCCTACAGCTCCAAGATGGGTTAAGTTTAAATATAGATAAAACCATCCATTATCTACACTTACTTTCTCCTGTTCAGATAAATGGCTGTATCTATCTCTAATTGTCAAATGGGTGAGAGGTGGAGTAGACCCTGGGCAGGTTTCTAATCGATAACAGAGCCACAAAGAAACAAGCAACCATGCACACACACACACACACACACACACTCACGTGAGCACTTGATGATCGAGCCTTGGCTCCCTGTGGAGGAGAGCCATTAAGATTAAGTCTGATCCAAGTCAGCTCCCTGACACAGCATGAGAAAGATGTGCTGACGAAAGGACACTATTTTGCTATCTGTCCACAAGAAATACCTGCTGTGAAACTAATCACTAGCACTCATTTTGCTATTAGGAACGACAACCTGGTGGAAACAAAGACAGAACAACAATGAAAATAACAGCTACCCTCTCCAATACCAAGCAGCCTCCTTCAAATCTCCCACCACAGGAAAGGAAAGTTATAACATCGCTCAGCAAGGATCAAAACATCACCATTTTGCCAGCTGACAAAGTAACACTTCTGATTACCAGGAAAAAGTAACTACATTACTGAGCAACAGCACCACCTATGAGACCCTAAAGAGGAACCCAACAAGCACCTACAAAAAGAAGGTCAAGGACTACCTGCAAAAACTTGAAAAGGACAAAAACATCAATCAATCCTTGTCCTACAGATTATACCCAGGGGAAGCCACTCCCTGTCTATACAGATTTCCCAAAATACACAAAGAAGAAACTGGAAGGTGGAGCATCCTCATCACCAACCCCCACATAGACACTGGAAGGTGGAGTGTCGTCGTTGCCAACCCCCACAGAAACACAAAAAGGAGTAACAGTCCGTGGGACACTACCGTTCCTGTTTCGGGTCAGCCGTGAGCTAGACGCCACTAACTCCGCGGAGCACGAATATCCAACATCCAAGTTAAAATTAACTTCACTGCGGTCACAAACCAGTTTCCTCCCCAGCTGCAGCTGTTTTGCACGTCCTGCAGTGTAATCATGGAACATAAACGCATCAACAAACACTTTGTGTCTGCAAAACGTGAGGAGAGCTGCAGACCAGGGACAATCCAGAAATGCTCATGAATGTCAGTTTAGAAGCTATCAAAGTTCTCAAATAAAGCCCTTTTGGAGAATGGCAATGTTTGTTGGTAATTATCTTACAAAACTAGGAAGTACTTTTGGTTTATATATTAAAAGGTATGGTTTTTTATTGATTTTAGTAAAAAAAAAAATTGCAACTTTTCATCGCAACTTTTAGGAAAATGCCCCACGAAATCAGGCATTTTAGCCCGCAACAATCACAAAAAATGCCCGCAAAATCCTGGAGGGACTGATTGCCTCTGATTCTCTGTCAGATGAGGAAGCTTTAGAAGTGTCACTAAAACCTGATTTTGTCCTGTTGAGCTTCATCCAAACCATCAACATGTCTGTTAGATCCCATCCCAACCAGACAGCTCAAAGAGGTGTTTTCTCTAATTAATATTCCCATTTTGGATCTCAGGGTTCAGTGCTTGGACCAATACTCTTTACTCTACATATGATTTCATTAGGTAAAGTTATTAGACAGCATGGGATACATTTTTATTGTCATGCTGATGATACTCAGTTATATTTATCTATAAAACCTGATGAATCCAATCAGTTACTTAGATTACAAACATGTCTTAAAGACATAAAAATCTGGATGACTCTTAATTTTCTGCTTTTAAACTCAGACAAAACCAAAGTTGTGGTTTTTGGACCTGAGCATCTTAGGAACAAACTTTACAGCCTTTCACTCCCTCTTGATGGCATTAATTTGGCCCACAGTTCTATGTAAAGAACCTTGGTGTTATTTTGGATCAGGATATGTCTTTTAACCCCCACATTAAACATGTTACTAGGTCTGCTTTCCTTTCCTTGTAATTCTTAATTATCTGAGAGTCCAAAAACTCTTTAAAAAGTCTTCAGTTGATCCAAAATGCTGCTGCCAGAGTTCTGATGAGAGTCAGGAGGAGAGATCATGTTTCTCCAGTTTTAGCTTCTCTCCATTGGCTCTCTGTCAAATTCAGAATAAAATTTAAAGTCTTATGTCTAACATACAAAGCTCTCAACAACCAAGCTCCATCTTATATTAAAAATCTTATTGTTCCATATATTTTCCTGTTCTATAATTTACTTTGCTCTCACACTGCAGGTTTACTTGTGGTTCCTGGAGTTTCTAAAAGCAGAATAGGAATAGTTATCAGGTTCCTCTCTTGTGGAACTAATTTCCAATTTCTGTTTGTGAGGCTGACACCCTGTGTTTTTTTAAGATTAGGGTTAAGACTTTCCATTTTGATAAATCCTATAGTTAGGGTTGGCTTGGGTTTCCTGAGCTCTCCCTTAGCTATGCTTCTATAGGGTTAGACTGCTGGAGGAAAACCTTACTACATTTCTTGTATTTGCTCTGCTCTCCATGTTTGTAATGTAATTTATTAATCATTAACATGTTTTTCTTTGTCTTTCTTTCTATAGAAACTCTACCTGGACCAGTCATTGTTTGTCTGTGTCTCTTTCAAGTCGAAGCAGATGGCTGCTCATCCTGAGCGTGGTTCTGGTGGAGGTTTCTTACCGTTAAGAGTTTTTGTTTTTCACTGTTGTCTGTGTGCTGCTCAGGATGGGAGACTGCGACAAAATGAAGATTCAACCAATGTGATGGCTTCCTTCGACAACTTTTACTAATTGGCTTTTTATAATGTATGTGAATGTTTTTATTCAGTGCCCGGAGATGACTTTAAACTGAATTCAATTGGATAACGTTTAACACGAGTTTATTTCTCTGCCTAAAATATGTAAATGCATCTGTTCATGCTTTTTAACTTTGTTAATGGCCATTGCCTAATTTACAGGTAAAAATCAAATGTTTCAGCAGCCAAATGTTTATAAAAGTGTTAAGCTGCTTTTTGTCAATCTGTTGCTCAGCAGTTTCATTCATTTTTAATGGTGGGCACCTTAAACTAACTGATCCCAAGTGACAATACTACATCAAGATTAGACTGATTAATACATTAGAAAAACAAGCATTTTGTTCATTTTTAAAAAGAGGTTAAAAACAATAACAACTGGACTTCTATTCTGTAGCTGAAGACATTTCACTTGTGAGAAACAAAACCCAGAATGCAGGCTGACACAGGAGAGCTCAGGTAAAAACTGAAATACGTTTTTAAAACACAAAGGCTGATGTGGCAGAAACTGAAAACATCATCAACTCAGGGAGCTCAGAAGGACACCGAGGAGAAACAATGCCTGACTGACGGTAAGACGGGACAGATGGAAACATAAAGGACTGAGGCTGATTACAACTGAAAACACCTAAACTGGGAGAGGGAGAGGCAGGAGCAGAGAGTAGAAACACAAGGGAATAATCTAGAGAAAAACACAAAAGACACACAAAAAAAGAAGCAAAAACTGAGATTCTGATTGGTGTATTTAAGAGGTAATGTGTTATTTTTCTTTAAAATACACTGAAGTACATAGTTTCGATCTTACAGGAGACAGTTTATTTATCTTCACACTTCTTCATGTTTAACACTGGTAAAATGTCAGAAAACCAAGTTGTGTGACCTCCTGATTGAAGCCTGAATTTGTTGAGCTCAGTAAATGTGCATTGTTCCTTTGTGATATTCTGTTTTAACTACATGCAGGATGGTGAAGAATGATTGGTTTCTTTTACATACCAGCAACTTCTACAATGTCTCCAGGAACGATGTCTCTGGCTCGAATTCTCTGGACACGTTTCTTGTCCTGTCGGTACGCCTTACCCATTTCAGGCTCATACTCTTTCAGAGCTTCGATTGCATTCTCTGCATTGCGTTCCTACAGGACACAGTAACATTTCAGTTAGTTCATGGGGGTAAACGGTTTTGCAATCTCTCCCCAAAGCCCAGCCAGAAATACCACAGAGCCCAAAAGCAAAAAAAAGAAAACTGGTTCTTAGAAGAAACTGTAGTTTTTCTTTGATTCTTTTAAAAGTAATAGTTCTCTGGATAATACTAAAACAATACTTTCACAACAACTGACAGTAAATAAATCCAGGTAACAAAACGCTACAAAACTTGAGTCTGCTCCCTTTTGGAGCTTTATTAAATCTCAGACTAGGCCAGGGACGTCTAAACTATTTTCTCACTGACCCCTCCCTGTCTCTTAGCGTCAGGGGGTTAGGGTTTAAACTATTTCCTTGAGGGACACATAAAAATGATCTATGTACAGTGCAAGAAAAACTCTTTCTTTACCCAGACAAGTCCCACTGAGATGACAGATCTCTTTTATGTGAGGCCTGGGCCTGAAGGCAGCCTAACACTGTTAGACTGAGGGAGGAAACCCACGCAAACACAAGGAGAAGATGCAGACTCCACACAGAAAGAGCCCAGGTCCAACCTGGGGCTCAAACCCAGGACCTTCTTGCTGTGAGGCACCAGTGCTAACCACTTATCCGCCGTTCTACCCCCTTTAGACCTGAAAACTAATGCTTACAACTGAAACTCATTGTTTTATCACATGTGAATTCATGGGAACGTAAAACACTTTAAGTGATGACATTTTATTGATGTCCTCACAAACAAACAGCTGAAAGAAAGAACACATCAGGATGGACAGGCAGTCCTAATATTATCTTTTTTTTCCATTTTATGTATAACATGCATGGTCCAAGTGTTTACTTGATAATTATGAAGTTGTGTGTATCCAACAAAAAACCTTAAGAATGTAAGAATGTGGCTTACGCATTTCCACCAAAATCAAATCAAATTTGCTTTAAAATGGAAAATTGCAAAACAACAACAACAAAAACGAAACAATAAAATAAATGAGAGAAAAAAGTCCCAGATTAGTGATTTCTTTCTTGGAACCACAGAGATATAAATTCAGAAAAAACATAATCAGAATACTTAAAAGGCAGGCAAAGAGAAAGATGGCATTGTTAAATAGAAACTGCTTGTGTTTATGTCAGTGGTGGTTGGAAAGAACTTTTCAAGTTAAAAAAAACTGAAACACTTTTTTTTTTTTTTTTTGAATATTGATGACATTACATGTCTGGAAATGTTTTGTAAATGAAAATTTAGAACCTGAATGTATTAGCTATTCAAAACTTATTATTACTAATGCCTAACCTATTTAATATGTCTTTATTTTATTGAATACATTTACTCATACTGAACGTGATATTTTAATTCACCAAATAAGGACCCAGCAGTTCTCTCAGCAGGAGTAATAATGATTTGGCACATACTGCACAGGCAACAGTGTGTACTGGTCCACATTTTGGGAACCTTTCTCTACACCATTGCAGACATTCAGTTTCGCTCACCAATCATTGATGGAGCCTCATCAGTCACAATTCCACAAAGTGTGTCCCAGGACAGCAAGTGCAGCAGCATTAAAAACATCTTGCCACAGCTTAGCTGTCATCAACTCCATCTGGGCTGCATCTGCAGCATTTGAGCTCTCATCACATGTATTTGAGAAAAACTGTCCCCACTTTGTATGACAACTGTTGTTTTAGATTGACTGACAAATAATTATGTGCAACTGTATTTCTGGACATACTTAAAAGATCAAAGTATTAAATAGTCCATGGGCACATTATTCCAGGAATGTTTAATGAAGCCCTCTTGCATTTAGTCACCTTTAGCAAAGGGTTTTCCATGCTGTGTGGTGTGCTAAACAGGGTTTCCCCCAGCATTTTATAAGCCTTGCGGGCCGCCAGGCTAAGCTCCGCTTGTTTATTATAAATACGTCATTTTTTTATACCGCTACCTCTATCTACTTCACCGTGCGCCAACAGTGACCCAATCGCGCTGTCCCCGCCCCTGCGCGAAGGTTCCACGCGGTGTTGCGTCGCGTGGTCGTGCACCTCCTAGTTTTTGTAACTTGGGGTGGACTGTGCTACATTCAAAATGGACGATTTTGCTGCTCTAGCAGAGCTGGTTCGCCTGTATCAGCATTTCTATGTTCCCTCTGTGAGAGATCACAAAAATAATCAAAACTCATGGAAGGAGATTACTGCTGCAGCTGATAAAAAGGAGTTTTTATAGAAATATTAGGTCTATGATGGACGAATCACAACTAAAGCAAAGAAATCAATGAAAGTCAGACTGAATGCTTTAAGTTTAAACATCCTCTCTGTATCACAGTCAGAAACACAACAGCTCTTCCTCCTGAATACCTGCAGCCATATTTGATGTGACAACATCTGCTCTCTTTTTACCGTATTTCCACTGGTTACATAGCGTACTGCCCCCTGTCTTTTTGGAGAATATTGCACCGACGTAAGCACCAAGTATAAACGCCTCCACCGCGCTCAGGTCCGGATGCTGTTCATGGAGCCCTGCAGGACTCTAATGAGCCCTGAGGCCGAGCCTCCTTCAGCTACCTGGAGTTAGCATGTTGTCAGAGCCACAGGAATAAACATGGAACGAGCGGGTTTAACCAAAAATGGTTAGTTGAGCTAAAGTTCAGCAGGTGGCTTTACAAGACTGAATATGGTAAGTGTGTTCTGTGCTTAGTTAAAATATTAATATGATGCATGCTAATTTATCCTTTTTTAACAGGAAAATGTTGATATTAAATTCAGCATTATGTCAGGATTTGGGTTGTCTTTGTGTTTTTGTATTCAGTTTATTGCTTTACTGTCTTCATGTTTCAGTTTGAGTGTTTTGTTTATTTTATTCAGTTATCTTTGTTAGCCTGGTCTTGGTTCAGTTCTTGTTCCTCGTGTCTTTGTTTCCTGTCATTATTCACCCCTCCTCAGTCAGTCTCTTGTTTTCCTGCTGTGCCCATCTCCACCTGCTCCTCACCTGTGCCCACTTCACCTAATTACCCTCATCTTTCAAACCCAGTCATCTCCTCCACTTACTCGCTGCTTCGTTTGTCTATTTTCCCTGCTGTCTGGTTTAGCTTACATCTCCTGCCCATGTCTTTGTATTTAGTTTGTTTTGTTTTTAGTTCCATTTTTGCTGCCTTGTCAGCTTTTTGTTTTTGTTTCTTTTATTTTAAAATAAATAAATTTATTTCCTAAGATGAGCACACTGGGTTCGCTTCCTTCTCCACCTATCTTGACACAGATATGTTTTGTTTTGTTACATGTAGTGATCCAACATGCAGCCTGTGCCACAAAAAGCACAGTACAGCATCTGTCTGTTTCTCAGAGTTCTCTGTTGTTATTCATTGGCCTGGAAGTGAGACGTGTGTTGGTGCTTTGTTTGCACTTTTTCATTTATGTTAATTTAATTTATTTGTAAATGTGATTTAAATTAGGATTCAAATTAGGTGCAAACAATTTGTATTTATTTTATTGTATTTTTGTTTTAAAAAGTATTTCAAAAGTGCCTTTTTGTAAAACTGTAGTTGTGTAAATATTTGACACAAATATCTTACAATATCACATAATAAATATCCATATTTTCAACTTTCCTGTCAACTTTAATCTTTTTTTTATTTTTTACTAAATCATAGTCGTTTGGCGATCAGCCACCTAGCACTTAGCCTCTTTTCTGGGGGAAACCCTGCTAAGCTACCTGTGGAGCTGACAAGCTGGTGACCATTTGGCTGACTTTCTGCTGCTCCTTCGTACCACTGTAGCAGGTGGAGGAGGTATTAGAGTGAATTTCACAATTTAGAGAAATGGGCCATATTCTATAATATTTTTAAAATTAAAAATAACGACCAACATAAAAATGGCCAACGGGCTGCTACCCGGGGTATATAGTTTCTACATTCCTGAACTAGGCCAAGAAAAAACACCAGCCACCCTACCTCCCAAAAAACAAACAATCAAACAAACTGAACCACACCGGAGAAACTTC
Organism: Kryptolebias marmoratus; assembly: GCF_001649575.2. NCBI lineage: Eukaryota > Metazoa > Chordata > Actinopteri > Cyprinodontiformes > Rivulidae > Kryptolebias > Kryptolebias marmoratus. Next base: position 28,853,224 of record NC_051435.1, on the reverse strand, counting down.
TAAATGTGCTGACTTTTCTTTCTGCTCTCGGTGGAGAGGGTCTCCCGTACCCTCCCCTCTCTGCCCTGCTTCAGCTCTGTGTCTTGTCTTTTACATTGGAGCCTCTCTTTGCATATCTTCCAAAATTTGTGAATTATGGATTTGGTCAGCGCGTCTCTCAACACAATTGATCAAATTTTCTCAACGAGAAGACGGAGTTTGGGGGAACCATCTTGTCCAGACGGGACATTTTTCTCCGGATACACAATGGACTCCTGGCAGGAGTGGAGGATTGTGTGTCTGTCGGTATTGTCAGTGGGGGATGTCGACAATGTGTACACAATTGGATTTTTGATAACAGGCTTTCTGCTTTTTGGAATTGGCGGTTACCTGGCATATCGAGAAAATCTGAAATCCTCGGCAGCTGTTCAGGCCACTGTGAGGCTGCCAGGCATGTGTGATGGGATCTGCAGAGTGATCAACACTCAGACTATGATGTTACGTGAGCTGAATCGCAGACTGGATGCGATCCTTTCACAGGATCGCAGGCTAGATGCGGTTCCTGGACTCGGGGATGTAATGGGATAAATCTTGGAGAAAGTTGTTTGCTCTGATCTGGTGGAATAGACCTGGAATTTGGCTGTTTGGATTACCATTGTCATCCCAGCAGACAGCAGATAAAGAAAGCAAAAACTGTCATGAGAAAGTTAAGTTGAAAACAACGATTTGTACTGTTAAGAGCATCGCTCCAGTTTGTCCATCCCATGACTCCTGCTGTATCAGCTGCCTCCTGGCCAAGCTTCTTCAAACATCACCACATCAGGTGACCTTGGACAGAACATTAACCCCTGACCTTCAACAGGCTCGGGCCTTAACCTGCCTCCTTGTCGTGGTCCTGTCAAGGCCTGAGCAGCCACCAAGTTTCCAAACGCAAAGACTTAATTGTTTATTGTTGATTCTATTTTCCTGATTTAGTTTTATTTTTGGAATAAAACCTTAAAGGTGAACTGAAATTAAATCTCAAACAACAGACATTTCATGAATGTTATTTAGTCAAACACATCCACACAATATTCCAGGGACTTATTTTTCTAACCTAAAACTTAAATAAACTGTTTTTAGCATTTTAGTCAATAATTTCAGAACTGGGTGATTTGTGCGGAGTGGCCGTCCTGGGTTCAGGACTTGCCCTGTACCTTGGCCAGCCAAGAATGCTGCTACTGTCCGGTTGTTTATTAGTGGAAAAGGAAGAAGAAGCCTTTTTTGAAAACAAAGAAATGCCAGAAGACTTTACAGAAGTAATGGATATACAACCATACCAGTATGAACCTGAACCGACGGCTGGATCTCCGTAATCAGATGGACCGTCATGGCTGACAAAACAACATGCAGTTCAGTCTGCACCTAGGGTCCTCCATCCCAGAACCTCATGACAGCTTTGTACTGATCTTGTTCATGTTCTCCATATAGCACCCTTAGATGACTTAATTTTAATTTGGTTATAAAAATGGAATTGTAACCTGAATGAACAGGGATTAAATATTTGCTTGAACAGATATGTAAACATACCCTTCCCAGGAATGTGCCAATATTTATATTTAAAATGACAGATGTTCTGTTATGTTAAAAACTTAATTCAAACAATTGTTACAAAGCACACAGTATTTACCTGCCAGACTCCCACAATAGCATTAGCAATCAGGATGAGGAGGATAACGAAAGGTTCAACAAAAGCTGTGATGGTGCCCTCCCCTTCTTCAAACCATGCCAGGGTCTATGTGACAAAGAAGAGCCAAAACGAAAGGTGAGGGTTGAGTGTGATCAGGTTCTCCTTTTATATGGTGATAGTTATACTACACGTGTAGTAGTGAACATGTTTATCCAGATGACTAAACTGAAATTCATTCCTAACAATGGATTTTGTGCACCATTACATAATCAAACATATACTGCAAGATTAAACTAAAACACAGCATTTGATATAGCTAAAAACACAAATAAAACTACAGTAAAAATAACACTAATTGTGTTTGTTAGTAAATATATGTTTTCTTACAAAAGAGATGCATGCAGCCAGCAGCAATATTCGAACCAATAGATCTTCAAACTGTTCCAGGACCAGCTCCCAAAGGGACTTCCCTGCAGGGTGAGCACAACTAAATTCAGTACACAAGATGTGGTCAGAGAATACTTTATCAGGGGGGGAAAAATCAACCAGTAATGACAAGATGAAGATATCAAAGACAAAATACAACTATTTTCACACACTACAACAGGAGTAAAACCAAGTCCTGAAGAAAGAAAAGTTTCTAGTGCAAAGTGCAACTAGTGCAGCTTCGCTTTGCATTCCAGTCAAATTTTAAAAAAGAAGTGTAAAAATAAGCATTTAAAGGAACTAATCTAAGTGAGTAAATAAATATGATGCATGATGGACAATCATCGCCATAGAATCCTGTGTCACTGTACTGAAATTTTGACTTCTTCTGTTCATTTAGGTCCCAAAATCTTACTTAAATGAAAACTTTTATACTGCAGTGTAGAGCAAAATATTTAGTTTTGTTTAGGTCTGAGAGATCCTGTGAAGTGGATGCATCAGTAATCATTTCTATTATCACACTGCAGTAGGCAAGTGCAATATGACCAAAAATTAATATGGTGATATTTTGGTGCTTTCTCACCATACAATATATATCTTTGTATTTTTAAATCCCTGTTTTCCTGTTTATTTTAACCCAGGCTACCAGAGAATCAAATTCACCATTTAATGATGGCATTAATAATCAACAAATCCATCCTCTGACCCATTGACCAAAGGTCACACAGCAACATGACCTTTCTCAGAGAGGACAATGTTGATACCTATCCGCTAAATAATGCTTTTCAAAAAGTACAGAGTAATTTTGATCATAATGAGCTGACTTCTATAAACCTCTTATCCCTCTATGTGAAAAAGCCTCGCCAGTCTCAGTAATGAAGCTGCATTTGTTCTGTCTTCCTTTTTAAAACAAAGCTATTTGTAGACGAAAGATCCAAGAGTCTCATTTATAAAAGATTGTGTAGGATTCATACTAAAAGTGTGCTTATGCCAAAAAGGCCAAAATGGCATACTCAAAAAAAAAAATTCAGATTTATAAAACCATGCGTATGCACACCAGCAAGCAACTTCTCTTTACAAATCACACCTGTACCTAAAGGTCCCGCCTCAGGTTCTGCCCTCCACACGCACACATTCCACCATAAATAGTCAATGCAAAGGACCTCATGAATGTGAAGGTGGATTTAAATGAGTCAGCTGATCAATGTTATTTCATGGTTACCAATAGCAACCATGGAGAAAAGAGGGAAGAAACTAAATTTCACCGAGGCAGAAATCGATGTGCTGGTGAATGAGGTGGAGAACAGAAAAATATATAAGGTTTGTGCACAAGGTCCCGCCTCAGGTTCTGCCCTCCAACAATGGCAACCACACAGAAAATGGTGAAGAAACTAAATTTCACCGAGGAAGAAATTAATGAGGTGGAGAACAGAAAAAATATAAGTTTTTGGAGCCGCAGTCGTGGCGTTACAAATAAAAGGAAGCGTTGTGAGCAGCAACACATTCTCACTGTTGATTCAGTGAGTGAGACAGAGAGGACCGAGGCCGAGGTGGAGAAAGAGTGGTCAGATTTCTGACCACCACCAGAGCATGTCAGCCACAGGTGGGGGTAAGGGCAGACCGAACTGACAGCTTTTACAAGAAGGATGGCCGGTGTCGTGCTGAAAACTGACCGTGAGGGAGCGCAGGGTGTGAGCGGTATTAAAGCGCACCTCCTCTGCGCTCCGGGGGTTAGCAGGCAGCATTTGAGGGGGGAGACACTGTCCCCCCGTGTGTTAATCTGTGGTGCACATCACCCTGGTGATCTTCCAGAGAGGAATGTGATGGGGAGAAAGTTTTATTTAAGATTGAAGTTGGCTTAAAGGCCTTTTTTTTAATTTTAAAGATCATTATGGCTCACCAGCAGAAACATAAATAATACTTCTATTTTGAAAGCTTCAGATAAAATCGAGCTAAGATTAAAGTTTGATGATGGAGTGAAATTAAATATCTAAAAGGAATCATGATGCAGAGTGGCTTCAATTCTCCACTTCACCATCTGTTGCCAGCTTCCTGTCTCCAGAACAAGCGTATATGGTACACATGGCTCAGAGTTGGTGTGAGGGAGCGGACATTTTCCCGTCAAGTTTGTTTTATGGATCACAAACTTTGCGTGGAAAGTGACGTAAGCAAGTTTCAGGCGCTGTTTTATGTGAACGCCAGTTTTATAAATGAGACCCCAGAACTGTTTTTCTTCAG
>NC_051435.1:28833276-28848812 GCF_001649575.2 Kryptolebias marmoratus | reverse complement strand
ATGAGCAGGTGAAACAATCAGTCAGTGATGAGCAGGTGAAACAATCAGTCAGTGATGAGCAGGTGAATCAGTCAGTCAGTGATAAGCAGGTAAAATAATCAGGTGAACCAGCAAGAAGGGCAGGAGGGGCAGACGAGATGCTGGGAAAACTGTATTGTTTTGTTTGCCTGCAAAACTTAGAATAAATAAAAAACGGAATTGCAATTTTTTTGGACGTTTTTGGACCTTTTTTGTACTGTGTAAAACCACCAACTAATATGCACCAAGTGATTATTTGAATTATAGTTTGATCACTTAAGTTTTGTTCTTTATGGACAAATATTTACTACATTATTATTAATGTATGTAATTCCTACCTCTATATCCTCCTGTCCAGCAGGAGGCGGTAGGGAGCTACTTTAGCAACCGGAACTTAATAAATTGGGTCATTTCCGGTGTCTGTCGCCTTCTTTCCCATTTTGTACCTCGTTGACACTTTTCGGTAAATTCGGGTTCTTTAAGGTAAGTAGTAAATGCGTTGTCATATTTTGTGCACCATTAAAGTATAGTTTAAGCTATTATTTAACGGTGCAGAGATGCGTTTACTGAGTTTATCCGAAGTGACCTCTGTTCGAACGTCCTTGACAGTAGGTGCACTAAAGCCGTCATTTCATAGTTATCTTAACAACCGATGTTTATCTAGTTAACAAATGTTTATTGGTACACAGTGTGAGTGTAAATAAGTGTAATAGTGAACTTTAATGGTCACTGTGGTTTGGGATAAACGTTGCAAAATTGTTTTCATGTTAAACACGACATTTGTTGACTGCTTCTGTTCGGGCGCATCCTCAAAGGTCTAAACCAAGGGTCTCTTCTCAGGCTCGCTTTTTCTGCTCACACCGGATTTTTATGGTCGTTCACATCATAATGACCGTCCAAAGACTTCAGTGAGAACATTTTGAACATTCATTCAGAAAAAAATGTACTGTCATAAAAACCGTCACTTCTAAGTCACGAATGGGTCAAAAAATACGAAGCTGAACCGGATTGCAGAATCCGAGTGTGTGATTTGTGAAACTTCAATAGAGGTCGATTTTAGCACTTTTTTGGTATCTGAATCACACTAGAACTGGTCCAGCTCCAAAACTACAACACCTAGACTCTTCAAACCTGGACTAGATTTTCTGTAGTACTTCAGTTTTGTCTAAAAAAACCTCAAATTTGGGCCACATTTGCCTGCAGTTTGGACGTAGCCAAACATAGGTGGGCGGATCTATCTAAATATTGATAACAGTACAATAAGATTGATACTTTAGTTTGAGTTTCTCTCCTTTACGAAGGGTGAAGTTAAAAAAAAAAAGTTACTGAACATACTACCTGGGGGAAAATATTTTAATTTGTTCTTGAGTTGGGCTCGTTGTTTTTTTAAGATAACAATCTGGACAGGGTGATGTAAGGGCGAAAACTCTGTAACTGTTCCATAATATCGGAACAAAAACCTTTATTATGATAAAGCATTTTCAACTTACCAGTAAACTTGTTGACATTCTGTGCTGGGTTCTAACTAGTTAATAATTCAAAGGAAAAAACAAAACAAAACACAAACACACTTAAAGATTATGAATATTCATTCAGAATTCTCAGTTTGATAATGAATCTACCTTTTCGTTATTTAAATGTATTTGTATCCGATTGGTATATTGGCTTTGCATATACGTAGTATTGGGTTGATGCCAAATTCTGCATTATCACTCACCTCCAGTCTGAAACTTCTTACCTGGGGAAAAAAATACTTTAATGATTGTATTTTTTCTTTGGTTTCAGCTTTAAACTCCTGATGGCTGCAACTTTTCGTTTTGTTTCCTCTGTGTCAAGGCCTGGTAAGATTTTATCTCACTTTTTTTTCGAGAATCTGTTCAGAAGACTTGCAGTATTAGTAAGTTTATGACTATTATCACAGTTGTCAACCTATTTATTCCTGATTTCAACATGGCACTACAATTTCTTTAATGTGTACAGGAACACAAGTCTGACCCAACGTGTTTTACAGAGCTAAATAATACTTAAACAAAAATAGAAATAAAACATAATGTAAAACAAAAAATACACTCATCTGTATTACTAAAAGTAAGCTATTATTGTTTTGAACCGTGTTGCTTTAAAAACAATCCGTTCAACATTTCAAAATCTTCTGTGTTTAAACTTGCCTAGTGTATATATTTTTTTGATGATAATAAAACTTTTCTCTGCCCTTGATCCCCCTTTGAAGAATTGGTTCAGCAAGATTTTGTTTAGAATTAGTAGGGGAAGATGATTTTCCTAAAAACAAAAGTAGTTTGATCTTAAAGGTAAAGATGCAGTCACAAAATATAAATTAATGCTTTCATATGTTACTCATAAGGCTACAAGGGGTGGGAATCTTTAGGCACCTCATGATTGGATTTGAATCCTATTCAGAGGGCTTTGATGTGATTATGAAACAAATAATATATTACACTTATAACCACACTTACACAATCCTGAGTATAAAATTTCTCAGACCTAAAAGAAAAAGGGAACCTATTATGCTTCTTTGAAAAAGTCAGGATAAATCTGTGGACTATACAAAACATGTTCATTACATTTAATACACAAAATCATTCTCAGATATTGAGATTTCACTTAATCACTTCTGCCTGTTTTGAGCTCATTTCAAAATGAGCGGTTTTAGGGCTACGTCACTATTATGCAAATAAGCTGCTGTTGCCACCCAACACCCCACTCACTCACTACATTAAAAAACATAAAAACTCACTAAAGGATTAAAAGTTGGGGATCTGACACACATTTATATCGTTATTAATTTAAACTGTGAGGATTCTGACTTTGGGACATGGGCACTTAGAGGGTCCGAACTGACATTTGTCAAGTAGGAGAGCAGCAATAAATGGGTCCAAAACCCGACTGGTAGCAGAAGCAAGATTACTTGAGTTTACAGTTCTTGATTTTAGTCAAAAAGAATAATTCAGAGTGAATTATTTCATAATTAAATTGCATTGAAAGATTGTACAACATGAAGCTGTGAATGTGTGCTGTATTTACAAACAATAAAGGTGTATTTAAAAAACCCAATGAATTTCTATCTTAAACTTTCTTTCTTTCTCTCCATCTCTCCATCCATCCATCCATCCTTAGGCATTTTGGGAGCCAGCCAGTATAGAGTGAGGCCCTTCAGTTTGTCTGTGGAAAGAAATGGATTTAGTAAGTATGAATGCAAACATGAATTGCTGATTTGTACCTATTCACGGAAGTACTCTTGAATGATGCAACTAGATTGAAAAGTAGCCTGGTACCAGTGCAGTTCTGGAATTATATCTAGATGCATAAATGTATTACATTTTTGGACTGATAAAATCTGATCTCTTTAGTGGGTAAATAAAAATTCTGCAAGCAAGTTTGTGGGTAATGAAAAACTGGAAAACAATACTGTGAATACTGAATGAGCATTCACACAATAAAAAATGCAGCAGAACTGAGAAGACCTGTGACTTCTTTGGAGAAAAAGTGTTCATTTTAAGGTATTGAAAGTCATATAGAAATACCAAAAATTTTAATGAGTTCACAAACATGGGCTATACTGAAGGAAGAAACAAGGGATAAATTGAGTAATATTAATGCCATATTTGGTTTTTTTTTGTTAAATAATTTTTAATTTCATCTTTGTTTTGTGGTTTATCTTCAGGAATGCTCATATTCCAAGTTTTATAATCATATTGTTGTCCACAGAGTACGTGAACGCCCAGGAGATCCGTACAGATATGAAGTCCATCACGGACCGAGCTGCGCAAACACTTATGTGGTCAGAACTGTTTAGAGGTCAGCTAAACTACACACATACTCTATATTCTTATTTTTCTTTTAATGCATCACTAAAGTCATTTCACGATGGCTTTTACTGCTTGGTAGTAACATTTTTTAAGGGAGCATTCATCTGAAGTCACAGAAACACAAATACAGTATACATGAAGCTGAGCTTTCCTTAGTCCCTCCAGGAAGTTGAGATGTTGCAGTCTCAACTACCAAAGCAAATTCAACCAATACCTGCAAGTTTTTTCTTAGTTTTGCAGTTTTGACTAATCACAACTTTCCTGCAAATTTGACCAGTGACATTAGTCTTTTGCCGGGCTTCACTTTGTGGAATCTAAGCTACACTCACCCTGCAAGATGAAAATGCATCTAATGCCAGGAGATCACATTTACCATTAACTATTATTGCTGAAATTTGTTTAAGTCAGTTTCCTGACTTATTACATGAAAGTGGTGGCAGGAATGTGTAGAACATAGATGAAAATCATCACTTGAGAAGCACTTTTTTTCAAAGCTCTTTGAAACTAGTTGGGCCTTGTAATTCCACATGAGCCAAATAAAACTCAATCTTTGTATAAAATAGATTTTATTCACAGGTCCACATATACACAAATTATGAAACGAGTTATGAATGAAGATTACCAGTAAGTAATATCAATAAAACATTTCTAAATTTGCACAGGGCTGTTGTCACAATGTGGTTGAGTGAGGTACTGTCTATCACTAAAAGATGAATATTTTGATGGCAGGTCTGGGTATGACAATGAGCTACCTGTTCAGGGAACCTGCAACCATCAGCTACCCATTTGAAAAGGGACCACTGTCACCACGCTTCAGAGGAGAACACGCTCTGCGCAGGTGAGGACTAATCTTTAAGTACATTCAGCTCTGTAACTATTGAGAAAATGAAATCCAAACAAAAATCTCGAAGAGTAAATGAAAATAAAAAAGAGTAACAAATTCTGAAAGCTTGGATTTTACAATTAGTATCATACATTTAATACACATGTAGCATACATTAATTCATTGCTTATTATAGAGCTTGATGGCAGCTAGCAGAAAAGACTTCCGGTAACATTCAGTTTTGCACCTCGACACATTCAGCCAGCGACTGAAGGTGCTCTGACAAAACACCTCCAGGGCACGAAGTGGGTGCCTGTTGTTGTTCATGATGGCATTTAGTCTCCTTAGCATTCTCGTCCCCAGGTACATATAGTTGAAGACACACTCCATCTCTGTCCTCAGAATGAAAACAAGCTGAAATTGAGCGTCTTTTTTTGCTAAAACCAATAACCATCTCTTTAGTCTTGGAAGTGTTCAGCTTCAGATGGTTATGATTACACCAGTCCGCAAACTCTCTTGTTATGCTCCTGTATTCCTCCTCACCTGATGCAGCCCACAACAGCAGAGTCATCAAAGAACTTTTAGAGAAAAAAAATGAGTCGAGTATGCATTAAAACTTTAAAGGGTAGGAGTCACGTGACCGTGGAGAGGTATGCAGTAGTTTAACATCACGGCTCCGCAGTTTTTCCCTTAAATACATTGTTTTTTACCATATATTTGCTCTTTAGGTCAACGTTTTCGGTGTAATAGTAAACGATGGCTACATCCTCTAAGAAACACTCTGCTAAACAAACTCAAGAACAGCTTAATATTCGTTCTGTGGACAACGAAGAATTGGCTAGGCTAGTTAAGCTAGCAGTAGCAGATGCTATCAAAGAAGCCATTCCCGCGCTGGTGGAGGAAGTAGTCGCTCAACTTTCGACCAAAACACAAGCTATTGTGGCAGAACAGGTCGCTGAGCTTCGGACTGAGATGTTGACCACCCGAGCGGACACTTCAGAGTGTATGGAACGCATGGAGACCACCCAAAGCCGCATGACTGCGCTAGATAATCGCCTCTCGACATCGGTGGATAAGCTAACTTCACACTGTGCTACGCTGGTGGATAAGGTGGCGGATTTGGCGGATTTGGAGGATAGGATGCGCAGAGACAATTTGAGGATACTTGGGATCCCCGAAAATACTGAAACGGCTAACCCTCTCACCGATCTCCTTGATGCCATTCTGAAATGGTTCCCAGAGCTGGGTTCAGTGGAAATCGTGCGTGCACACCAAGTGGGCCCAGCGAAGGAAGATACCAACCATAAGCCCATTCCACATCCCCTTCTCCTGAAGCTGCTGAGATTCACCGACAGAGACAAGATCCTGGGTGCCGCTCGGAAAACTATGGTTAAACTGGACGGCTCTCCGGTCCGGTTCGCTCTGGATTACAGCACACGCACCTTCAGACGCAGGCTGGCTTTCTCTAATGCGATCGGCGCCTTGCAGAAACTGGGTTTCCATACTTTCTTGCTTTATCCAGCCAAACTGAAAGTGATGCGAGGCGGAACCACTCACATCTTCGACACCCCACAGATGTATTCTATGCTCCTTAAGAGCCGTTTGTTATGTTAAATGTTATATTATGGATGTTTTGCTCTCCAACGTTTTTTGGAGAGCTCTGGGGCCTTGGCGACAGGGTTTTATGGGTGGGTATGGATCTCTGGTATGGTTGTCACTGTCTATATGTTACATCTTTGTAGCGTTGCACTATTTCCCATTGCCTACACTCTATCTTCTAAACTATAATATGTTTTCTGTAACATGACGAAGTTCCATGTTATAAGCTGGAACGTTAATGGACTAAATGGGCAAATCGAGCGTGCAGCCTGTTTAGACTTTCTTCGTAGGCACTCAGTGGATATAGCTTTCATACTGGAATCACACTTAAGATCTGTAGACACCCAGCGCTTTGCAAATAAATTTTACTACACAGCTGCATCTGCTTCATTGCGCTCTAGAAATAGAGGGTCATTAATTGTGCTAAAACGTAATCTTTCGTTGAACATACTTGAGAAATATGGAATTGAGGACGGCAGGGTTTCATACATCAAAACTATAATCGCAGGTCACAAATTTGCCTTTATTTCGATCTATGCTTCATCTTTATATGAACCAGGTTTCTTTTCTAAATTGATCTCAGTTCTGACACAAATACATGACTATTCATTTATTATCGGTGCTGACATGAACACCTGTATCAATTTAATGCTGGACAAATCCGGGCGTCTTTCTACTCCCACACAAATACAATCATGTAAAGAGCTGCAGGATTTTAGCCTGGTAGACTTATATCGCATAGTTAATCCCACCTGCAAACAGTATACCTTTTACTCTGCCAGACGTAAGTCTTTCTCCAGGTTAGATTACCTATTAGCATCTACAAATTTATTCTCTGCAATTCATAATGTAGCAATTTTACCCTGTTCGCTATCGGATCACAGCATTTTATCACCGCACCTTACGCTTAGAAACACCCCTCCCAAAGCTTCACGTTGGCGATTCAATATATCACTTCTTAGAAATGAGGAGTTCTGCAATTTCTTTCGTAGCACTTTGAAAACCTTTATAGAAAACAATGCTGGTTCGGTGGGATGCGATTAAAGGATCAATTAGAAACACAACAATCTCCTTCTCATCTTATCTTAAGAAAAATCGTCTTAAGAAAATAGGCGAACTAGAGGAAACTCTTAAACAACTTGAATTAGAAAGACAGGGTAAACAGAATGATGAACTACTAAGGAAAATATCTGTAACTAGGACAGAGTTAAACTCATTATTAAGACAACAGGCTGAATTTCTAATTCATAAAACCAGAAGGAATTATTATTTTAATGGCTCTAGACCGAGCCATTTACTAGCCTTAAGACTGAAGCAAAATGAGAAATACTCCAACATTATGACCATTCAATCACCTACCGGTACCCTGACTGACTCTGCATTCAAAACTTATTACTCTTCCCTTTACTCCTCTGAAGTAGTTTTTAAAAAATCTTCAGCTCCCCACTCTTGCTGATCAGGATTCAGGAAAACTTAGTGCCTCCATTACATTGCAAGAGTTGAAAAAAGCCCTTGCCTCTACGAAGAAAGGTAAATCCCCAGGTTGGGACGGTGTCCCACCAGAGTTATACCTTGCCTTCTGGGATATACTCGGTCCACCATTGTTGGAGATGATTAATGAGACAGTTGACAAAGGTTCGTTTAATCCAAGTATCAATACCCCAATAATCATATTGCTGCTCAAACCTAATAAAGACCCAGCACAATACAGTAACTACAGACCCTTGTCCCTCTTAAATGGGGAGGTCAAACTCTATGCGAAGGTACTTGCAATGTAAACTGATACATAATGATCAGACCGGATTTATAAAAGGTAGATTGGCATCTGACAATCTACGGCACTTGCTACACATTATTCATGCAGCAAACACAACTGATTCCCCATGCTCTGTCTTGTCTCTTGATGCCGAAAAAGCAATTGACAGACTGGAGTGGCCATATTTCTGGGCCACCTTGGATAATTTTAAACTAGGTCCACAATTTATCCAAATGGTAAAGTTTCTGTATGCTAACCCATCTGCGATGGTGTATACAGGTAATACCTGTTCCTCTCTATTCCCTATAATAAGGGGCACTCGTCAGGGCTGCCCCCTCTCCCCATTACTTTTTGCTCTCTCCCTCGAACCGCTGGCCCAGAAAATTAGACAACACCCCTCAGTTCTGCCCATCTCAGTAAATGATACAGAGCATCGCATATCTTTGTATGCAGATGATATTTTACTCTATATCGGTGACACAGGGTCCTCTTTAACACATTTACTATCCATCTTTGATCTGTTCAGCTCACTATCTGGTTATAAAATTAACTGGAGCAAGTCGCCATTGTTGCATCTAAATTCTGTCGCACCAACCCCTCCCTTGCCATCTGGCATCCCAGTGGTGAGCCATTTTAAATATCTTGGGATTGACATCTCTCCCTCTATATTTCATATAACTTCACACAACTTCCAGAGTGTATTTAACCTTATTGAGAAAGATCTACAACGCTGGTCCAAACTCCCAAATTCTCTTCAAGCCTGTGTGTCGGTAATTAAAATGGATGTTCTCCCGCGCGTTAACTTTTACTCCTCAATGATTCCTCTTGCACCGCCAAAGGGTTACTGGGACAAGCTACACTCTCTCATATCTAAATTCATTTGGACTGGGAAGAAACCTCGTCTGAAATTGAGAACACTTCAACGAGATAAAACACTTGGGGGCTTGGGTCTACCGAATTTTAAGATGTATTTTTGGTCCTTTATGCTCCGACCTTTGCTTGTATGGTTGAACCCTGAGGTCTCGGTTTCTTGGAAACCAATTGAAGAAAATATATCCAAATCATACTGGCTGGAGGATTTAGTGTATTCTAATATACCTCCTAAAGAAGCTAAATCACAATTAGGACCCATAATTTATTTTCTTCTTCGAACCTGTCATTTAGTGCTGAATCACACAAACACCTAAAATGGCATAAAACACTCTCCTATATTTAATAACTTTTCTATCCTCATTGGAAACAAGCCATTCTTCTTCCCTAAGTGGAGAGATAGGGGAGTCAATGTCCTCACAGACCTTATGAACAACGATGGCCTGCTTTCTTTTAGTGACTTACAAACTGCATATAATTTACCAGATTCTACATTCTTCTTTTACTTACAGCTCAGATCAGCCATGAAAGCATAGGGTGTGCCTCTCCCAACCCACCCCTTACAAGAACTTCTTGTCTCGCGGGGTCAGGCATGTGGCATAGTTTCTAAGTTATATAAATTTATCTTGGATCCTCATGCTAGGCTTCCTGTAGAAAATGTATGGGGGAGAGACCTTTCATCTATGGGTGATGTAGAAATCTGCTGGGATACAATATGGGAGAATCTCCACAACACATCCAAAAACCCTGACCATCGGCTTATACACTTTAAGTTTATTCATAGGATGTACTTAACACCCAGGAAACGTCATGCTATGAAAATTATCACATCTCCTATTTGTGACCTATGTACACTTAAGACTCCAGGCTCTTTTATGCGCATGTATTAGGATTGTCCCAGTGTGGCTGCTTTCTGGAGACAAATCTCCACCACATTGAGCGATTTGCTGGAAGCTAATATTCGACTAATACCATCTTTGTTCCTACTTAATGACAACTCCACTTTAGAACTTTCCTCTCTACAAAAGCGCATACTGTGGGCAGGCCTCACTGCAGCTAAGATGGCGATCACCACACTTATTACCTTGGCAACAATGGGCTAACTCCTTTCTAGATGTCGTTATGATGGAGAGATCAGTAGCCAGGATGCACACGGCCAGTCGAAAAACGATTAGAGCATGGGATGCAGCTTATTCTTTAATTAAAGAAAGAGTGCAACATAACTCTATGTAAACCTCTTATTATGTAACTGTAAATGATGATTTCATCCTCTCAACTGTCCACTTCCATAAATGTTATTACTTTGAGATTTTCAGGAATGGGGTAGTGGGTCGCCGTGGGGGGGTTATACAAATTTTTCCCATTTCTATGTCTTATTCCACTTATTGTAATTGTGCTGTTTTGTACATGTTTTTGTGGATGTCAAACAACTAAAATAAAAATAATTGATCGAAAAAAAAAAAAAAAAACTTTAAAGGGTACAGGGTAGATATGAATGGTGACATAACTGTTCTTTGTGGAGCCCCTGTATTGCAAAAAACAGTGTCAGACACAGAGTTTTGGAGTGGTACATACTGTGGTCTTGCAGTCAGGTAGTCAAACATCTAGGAAGTTCAAACTCCACCTGCATTCTCTTAATCTTCTCACTGAGCGGCTGCAGCTGGATGGTGGTGAATGCACTTGAAAGTTCAATCTGCGTACAGAAACCCAATAAATTACTGAAAGTAATCACAGTAGCTTTGAAAAAGGTATACAGTGGAATTTTTATCTGTGGAGACTTTAATATGGACATATTAAATCCAAACAAGGTTAAAAGAATAGATAACTTTATTGATACTATGCACAGTTTAGGTTTATATCCACTAATTACAAAACCACGTAGAATAACAACACAGTTCAGCCCTGATTGACAATATATTTACTAATTATATAGGAAGTACATTTAGAAGTGGACTTTTTATTAATGATATTAGTGACCATCTGCCAGTATTTGTGATTCTCGAAGGGGCTTGTAGAAAAGTAAAAGGTCACCCAACATCATATACAAAAGAATGTCAGAAGACTCTATAAGTGCATTAAGAACTGATTTACAGTCACAGAACTGGAAAGTGTTGTACGAAGAAAATAATATTGATAAAGCTTCTGAGATATTTCAAAAAATATTTAAAGCACTTTATGATAAAAACTGCCTAACTGTCAGTGGCGGCTGGTGGAGTTTTCTCCACGGGGGGCTTTAAGTCCAAAAAAGACATATACCAAAACATATACTAAGGTATCACACCAGTGTATTTACATGAATTAAAACAACAAAAGCCACATTATAATGTATATACAAATGCACATATGCACAAGTGCTTCCGGAACACACCAATACTTACAAAGACAGAGGTCTCCCAAGGCACAAGCCTGTAGGACACATTTAGCGTTCATAAGATCTCTTTTCTCCCTTATTTTTCAAAACTTTATCGGGAGAAAATATGTCAAAGCTTGTGCTATGGTGAGAGCACTCACTACGTCACGTATTTTGCACGTACAATATAACGAAGATCAGATGTCTCACTCCAATTACAATTCAAACCCAAACATTTTGACAGTTTTTTAACATAAATTTACTTAAACTAATTATTAACTATGAACTTATTTATTACCTTGTGTATGTAACTTTGTCACGTAATGGACTTATTACTGTCTTTGAATAAAAGGCGGCACACCCGAGGCTCAACCTTTCAATCAGGTGAACTTTATGACAGACGAATGTGACGTCAGCCCCCATGGCGGGAGGGTGGTGAATTGCAATCAAATCATTTTAGTGATATCGAAGTTTGTTTACATTTTTATTGTAACCTACTTTTGACAATCAAATCATTTTAGCAATCTCCAATTTTGTATATATTTTATCGTTGACTAAGCATAACCTCATTTCTTAGCAATCAAAGTATCAAGGTTTGATTATATTGTACAGTTTGAACTGCATTACCATTTAGTATTTATACAAGCTTTAAATGTATCTGGAATGTGTAAAGACGTCCCTAATAACATCAAAGGATGTTTGGTTTGCTCCCAAGTTTAGTCTGCAAACCCCAACGGCAGAAACCCTCTTCAAAGTAGAGGAATCATCTTTCCTTAGTCTGATCTCCAGATTGATTTGGTGGGACCCTTAACCAAATCAAACAGAGGCAACATGTAAATCATGACTGTGGCATGTGCATTCACCAAATAGATAGATGTCTACCAGCTCCAAACAATACGACACAAACAGCTGCCTATTTGTTGATGAACCATGTCTTTATTGCTTTGGTCTCCCAATTCATGTTAACTTCAACAGGGGAACCCATTTTACCTTTGAAGTAATGCAACAGCTGTGGCAAATCCAAGATGTGAAGGCCAATTTTGATGTTGGCCACCATCGCCAGGCTTAAGGCCAAGTCGAATGAGCAAACTGAATTGTTGTAAGTATCCTAAAGAAGGATATAGCAACTAACCATAGAGACTGGATTCATCAAAATGCCCCTCATCCTGATGGCAGTCTGCGCAACCTCAAACAAATCCACCGGTATCTCTCCATTCGAGATGATGACTGGCAGACAGATGACACTTCCATAGCACCTGCTTTACCATNAAATATTTTTATTTTACCATTTAATTTTTTTTTTTTTTTTTTTTTTTTTTTTTTACATCTTATTCAAGGTAACGTGAGTGGTGGGGCGGTGCCCTTGCACCCTCTATTGGCCAGCCGCCACTGGTAACTGTCCTTTTCAAGTACAGGCAGAAACACAAAGACAAGCCATGGATTACTAAAGGATTAAAAAACGCATGTAAGACAAAGAAAAATCCTAGAAACAATTTATAAAATATAAAATATTTGAAGCAGAGCAAAAATATAAAAGCTATAAAAATTAACTATAATTCTGAGAAAATGTAAGAAGGAATATTATTTTAAAATATTAGAAAGTAATAGACAAAATATTAAAGGAATATGAAAAACTTTACATAGTTTGATAAGAAAGAATTCTTCTGAAACTACTCACCCTGAATATTTTGTTCATAATGATAAAATCTTGCAGGTTTCCCCCCCAGCATTTTATAAGCCTGGCAGGCCGCCAGGCTCAGCTCTGCTTGTTTATTGTAAATACGTCATTTTTTACACGTTTTTTCCCACCCGCACCCCTAAAACCACTACCTTTATCTACCTCACTGCGCTAGGGTGTGCGCACCAACAGTGACATAATTGCGCTGTCCCCACCCCTGTTCAAAGGTCCCGCGCGGTATCATGTTGTGCACCTTCTATAACTTGTCCTCTTGTCAAATGCCTCCTCTTTGCCATGGCAGGAGTGATGAGAGCTCTGCCAACCTGCTCTAGGAATACACACCGTCTCAAGCTCTTGTTGCTGTTCCAGCCAGGATCCACAGAGGTGAACAGGACATAGGCGTTGTAGCAGGATATGTCTATCATGTGGTAGAATAGACACATGGGCCACCTGCGTGTCTGACGATGGCAAGAGTAGGTGCCACAAACCTGCTATAGAAGAAAAAGTCCATGTAGCATGAATTAATTCATCCGCATTTTTCTCATTTCTTTTGTCTCAACAACAAGAAATATACCAATAATGGCTACTAATAAATGTATAATTGCAGTTACCTGGTCAAGATGGTCCACAGCTCCTTTGTATCTGTTGTAATCCAGTATGATCTGGGTTTTTTGTTTTCCTGAATCCATCCTTCCGATGTCCCGTCCCCTCTAGATTTGCGAAGTGCAGGATTAGCTGAAAGGTGTCGTTGTGTTGTTGGCCCTGGAGTCAAGAGAGGAGGAAAGATATATTGCAGAACATTCTCATCAGTGGAAGACGACATGATTTCCCCATTTTTAGATTTCCATGGAGATCTTCCATCATCCATTGCCTCCTCCTTTTCCTCGTCTTCTTCCTTCTCCTCTGAGCTGAAGGATCTTTCTGTGCTAGACATCCGTTCCTCTGCCAGTCCCTCCTGACTTTCAGATGAATCCTCACTGCTGCTTATATTTTCCTCTAAAATCTCCTCCTCACTCTCCCCAGAGTTCAAGACTGCAGCAACAGCCTGCTCTAGAGTCAGACTTTTCCGCATGGCTTTCTCCTGGAGAAATGACCAGCTAGAGAACACTGCAAACTAGTCTCACAGAAGATGCACCTGCATAAACATGCTATGTGACACATCAGCCTCTCCTTTGAGAAAGGACAGGCTGTATGTGTGTGTGTAATTCCTCAAATTACGCACACACTAACATTTACACTACTTCTTTATGTCATTGCCAACACACCAGGACTATTTTTGTGGTGTTCAGTATTTTTATTGCCATGCATTTTGAAAAGTAATAGAACCATGTCCCCATTGAAATGTGATAAAATAAAGTGATGGGGCCTGTGGTAATTTTAGGGGGGTCAGCACACCTAAAACCAGTTTTCTTGTATTTTGAAGGTAAAAGGTTAGATTAGTTTGGTCTTCATGGGTAAGCTATTTTAAAATGCTAGGATAACTGTGCATTGAAAATATGTGGTTATAATGGAAGTCAATGGGACCAAAATGGGACAGAAGGTAAAGAGTGTACACAAAGTGCATATCTTTTGTTCTACTTACCTTACAACCAAAAGGACAAAAAATAGTCCTGGCCAAGTTTCAAAGAAATAACCTTTAATCTGACTGAGATATTGAGAATCATAAAAAGTGGTAAAGCAGGATGTCCCATTTTGGGCAGGCAAGGTACCCCGAGGGTTAAGGATGCTTATTGAGAAGTAAGTGAGGGTCAGAAAGAACTTCATTGTGTTTTTGTGGATTTAGAAAAAGCATACAACAGGATACCAAGGGAGGGGCTGTGGTGCTGTATGAGGAAATCTAAAGTTGCAGAGAAGTATGTTAGACTTGTACAAGACATGTATGAGGACAGCAGGACAGTGGTGAGATGTGCTGTAAGAGTGACAGATAGCTTCAGTGTAGAGGTTGGACTTCATCAAGGATCAGCTCTGAGCCCCTTCTTGTTTGCTCTGGTGATGGACAGACTAACAGATGAGGTCAGGCAGGAATACCTGTGGACTACCACAACGTGAGGCAGAGTTACCAAACAGTTTGCTAGAATCTCTTCAAGGCCAACTGAAAGTCCTTCTCCATTGTCTTTTCCAATTCCTCCCATTCCTGAGTTTTTGAATCCATCACCACAGAAGCATCAGTCTTTCTGGCCCACCTGTATTTGTCATCTGCTTCAGGAGTCCTATGGAACAGCCAAGTCCGAAGTGCCTTCTCCTTTAGCTTGACAGGCCTCCATCACTGCTGTTGTCCACCAGTGGGTCCTTCAGTTGCTGCCACAACAACCTGTGACCTTTAGGCCCCACCTCCTGGAAGCTGCCTCTTCAACCCAGAGAATTTTTTTCAAGTGTTGACTCTAGTTAATTTATGTAGTTATTAACTTTAACCCCTTACCACTCGCCCTCAGAAAGCTCAAGCAGCCTGGAAAAGACGTACCCAAATTAAATTAGATGCTATTCTTCAGCCTTTTGTGGTTCAAACTAAAGATTAGGCTCCATGTGAAGTTAACACTTTGAAGTTTTTACCTGAGCAGTCAAAATGATTGTAACTTTAACCAATTAGTAGTTATTGAAGTGAAAACACAGAGATT
>NC_051435.1:28823921-28832309 GCF_001649575.2 Kryptolebias marmoratus | reverse complement strand
GAGAAAGGCATCGCTCTTTTTATCAGATATATCCCAGTCTAAAAAGTCGCTGTTTCTTTTCTTCACCAGCTCCAGAACTTCTTCTGTTGTGTATTTTATCTCCTTTGGTCATTTCGCCAGCTTTTATGTCGAAAAAAGTCCAAAAAACAGTCTTCACCGCATTTACGCGCAGGACGCATGAAGCAGCCTCTCTGTTAGACGGTTATACACAGACTGATTTGGGACTCATGAAAAGTTCCGACCCCCCTCCGAGAAAAATCACATGACTGGAATTTCATTGGCTACCGGCCTGTGATGTCAGAACCTGCTTGGGGGCTGACTGACCGGAGCTATATGCTTGCAAATGAGGGGAGGAGACTTTCATGACTTTACGCATGGGAAATTAGAGGGGCTCTAGGGGGGGCAGAGAGCAACCCAGTTGGTCAGACGAAACGTCAATCAAAAGTGGCGCCAAAACACAGCTATTTTGGAATTTAAGTTTATAAAAACAATAAATGTAGCAAAAACTATACAGATTTGAATAGAAAAGGCAGTAAAGCGGCCCTTGGGCGGGCCGCCACGGGGTAAGGGGTTAAGCTCCATGCTCACAAATTCATTTTCTAATGCATTTAATTTAAAAAAAAAAAATCATGTGACACTTTGTTTGTGTGCAGGGGAGCAGATGGGATTTAAAGCACCACATTGCTAGTATGATAAATATTTGTTGCGGTCATTGTAATTTATTAGTAACTGAAAAGTGAAATGTTTTTGTGTAGGTCACATTCTGCTTTGTTCACTTAAAAACAAATGTCATTTTGTTTCTAATTTGTTTTTATAAGAATCAATCCAATAGTAGAAATGTCCTAAATTTTGCTTGTGCTCTACAGAATTTCTTGTGATAGTTTGTACCAATGAACAATTTAAGAAAAACTTGCACGTGGGTGTTAATGTGGGTGTTGAGTTAAGAAACAACAATGTAGATGAGACATTGAACTCTCTTTGATTCTTGGCAGGTACCCTTCAGGAGAGGAGCGCTGCATTGCCTGCAAACTGTGTGAAGCCATTTGCCCTGCCCAGGTACAAACACACCTTCGAGATTTGTCTTTACTTCTTTAAGGTCCTGACACACCAAGAGGACTACTTGGGTTGTCTTTGTTTTAAGAATTAGTTAAGCTCTATCCAACAGTTATTGAGTATAAAATGAAGTATATGTTTGTGTTATTTATGACAGGGCAGGCAGTATTATAATCATTTCCTTCCTCCCTTTTATTGTTTGTGTCCAGGCCATTACTATTGAGGCAGAGACTAGAGCTGATGGTAGCAGGAGGACA
Source organism: Kryptolebias marmoratus (assembly GCF_001649575.2). NCBI lineage: Eukaryota > Metazoa > Chordata > Actinopteri > Cyprinodontiformes > Rivulidae > Kryptolebias > Kryptolebias marmoratus. The sequence continues at coordinate 28,830,999 of NC_051435.1, read as the reverse complement.
ACTCGCTATGACATCGACATGACTAAATGCATCTATTGTGGTTTTTGTCAGGAGGCATGTCCTGTGGATGCCATTGTGGAGGTGTGTATATCATTGTACCCAACAACAAACAAATCTCAAAGAAGAACCTTACAGCTCCTTAGTATGTTCATTCTAATCCTAAATTCTAGTAGAACATTTGACCCTTTTACTAAATCACAAATAACAGATAACGTGATAACAAATGGCAAATTGTCTTTTCACAGAACTACCATAAATGTTAGGTTATGTTTCACTGAAGAGAGTAGTATTGATGTTAGTATTTATAAGCATTGTTGAAATATTGTTAATAAAACGGTGCAGGTGAAAAAAATTAATCGACATGAACAGCAAGTGCCACATTAGTCAGCTTTCCATAATAAATAAATGAAGCTAATTTATTTCAATTCAGTTTATTTATACAGAGTTTACAGTTACAGTTTACAGCAAGTCATTCAGTTCAGAAAAGTAACAAGCCAAAAGCAAAAATTCAATTAAAAACAGTGTAATACAATACAATTATAATACTATACAATCAGTAATATTTCTGTCTAAGCAAACCAGCAGACTGTCACATCCTGACTACAGCGCAATCCCCAATCCTGAGTAAGTACCAAGGTGACAGTGGAAAGGAACCCCACGCCTTTAACATTAAGAAACTTCTAGTGCAGGGATGGGGAACCTTTCTCTCTCGGGGACCATTTCAACTTTTAGAAAGTCTACTGAGGACCACACTCAACATGTAAACCCATGTGATGCAGCAATTATAAATTGATAAAACCACAGTTAAGTTTTTTACGTATTTATTTTTTGCAAACATTTATAAGTTTCAGTTGTATTTCTTTTTTTTTTCTTTCTTGAGCAGTTGCTGCCTTTCAAAACACAAAATAATATAAAAATACCTCTGAAAAAAGAGGCATGTACTGTAGATTATGTACAAATTTTCAGTGGTACATCTCTTGAAGTCAATGAGAAAATGTTTCTTTTGAATATGAAGAGGTTAAATGTGGTACTTTTGAAAACTACTGTATTTTATATGTGAAGCACTTTGCGATTTTTATCTGTGAAAGATACTATATCAGTAAACTTAACCAACTTACTATTTTAATCCAGTCATGCCGCATTCCTTCACAAACTCTCTCTGCATGAGGTTTCAGCTTCTTTGCTCTTAATTCCCTCATCATAATGTTGTCTTTGTCACTCTTATTTTCTTGCAAATGATGATTGTTATGCATCCAAACGCCAACGAAGGATGTTAACTTTATTGCTCTGCATCTGTCCCTTCAGCTGCTCCAGTTTAGCATGCTTAGACTGCTTTAAATTAGACTTCATCACTTCCAGTGGCTTGCCACAAAATAAACACATGCGAGTTTGCTTTTCACTTCAACACAAAAGATTATTGCTCATTTATTTCTTCTGAAAAATATGGCATTCAGCATCCACTATTCTTTTTTCTGCAGTCACCGTGATTGATGCCTGACTGACACTTGACCACTCACGTTGCATTTGCTAACCCTGACCCTGGCTTGGATCTATGCATCACTGTCAGTTTTATCACAGAAATGCCATTGGTTGTCAATATTTTTTCACTCTGAGTTTTTATTCATGTTTAGTTTAGTTGTTTGAAATTGTGTGGTGGGCCAAATAAAAAGGTACCAATAGTCTAGAGGCAGGAGGTTCCCCACTTCTGTTCTAACAGAACTGTTAAAAACCTTAAATTAAAAAAATGGAATTAGTTGGTTCTCAAAAAGGGAATTTATTTTTCTTTTTTTAAAAAGTCTATTGAAAAATGGCATTTTTGTCTTCTTTTTCGCTGTCTTTTCAGAGGTCTCCACAGGGAGTCATCCTCCTCCATCTAACTCTGTCCGTCTGTCCATCACCAGAGCAAACAAGAAGGGGCTGAGAGCCAATTCTTAATGCAGTCCTCATTCTCATTTCTACAGCTCACTTTGCTGCTGTCCTCATACATGTCGAGTACAAGTCTAACATACTTTTCTGCCACTCCAGATCCCTCATAGAACACCACATCTCCTTCCTTAGCACCCTGTTGTATGCTTTTTCTAAATCCACAAAGACACAACAAAGTTCTTTCTGACTTTCTGACCCTCTCTATACGTCTTTTTAAATTACTTTGTTCTCTGACCAGCCAGGTGTAGAGGGTGTTTGTGAGAGACATTTCAAAACATAAAATTGTTATATTTTAGTTTACTTTGTCCCTGCTATGTACAATACTGTCGCAATACATTATAAATAACAGAGATTAATAATTTTGTATGATAGTGAATTGAAACTGTCTTCTTCATTTTAAACATATTATTTTATCTCCAAAGTGTGGTGCTGGAAAAGTTTGAAAATTGACCTTGAAAATGCTTGAAAAGTGCTTGAATTTTACACTGGGAAAAGTGTACGAACCTTGTGGAGCGTCGACAAGCCTCTCCCAGCAGTTCGTTCTTCCAGTACCCATCTGTGCACTTGTTCCTCCAGCTCTGGCCATCTTGCTTTCAGCCCGTGATTAGCTTCCTTCATTTTCTTCATTGCAGTTAGAGTAAACTCTGCTTTTTGCCAACCCCTCACTCCAAACTTTCTTTTTGCTGCTCGATTACACTTTTGGGCTGCATATTTTATTACCTGCAGTTTTCAATCTGCAGAATAGGATTTTCTTTTTGGCGTCATTTTATTTTATTCTCATTTGTGTTGAAGTGAATGTTTGTTGGTTTTTTTAGTGGTAGAGGTACAACATAGTTCTCAAAAGCCTAGAGGGCCCTCTTGTGGCTGCAAATGGTAATGTTTACTCCTTTGTTCATGTCTATGAATGATCATTTAATGCGTCAGTCAAAAATTGCATCATGAAGAGGGGAAAAAATGGTAAATAAGTCGCTTCGGACTGTATGTCGCAGAATTGGCCAAACTATGAAAAAAGTTCAACTCATAATCCAGTAAATCCAGTATACATATACATACACTTATATTTAAATATAAAAACATGTTTAAACAAATTATTTCTTAAATTTTGATTTATTTTTTTTTTAATTTTTTTTAAATATTTATCTGTAAATTTCATGGATTCCGTTTAAGAACAAACTTTATTTTCCTCCTAAAGTTAATATTGTTCATTTGTTGCAAAACTTAATAAATCAGTCACAGATAGCACAGCACTGCAATTTACCTACGTTTTTGAAATCGGTTACTTTCTCTTGGTTATGGCGCACGGCTGAAAAAAGATTTCACAATGGTACATCACTAAAAAAAAAGGTTAAGAATCATTGCCTGGGTGCCTGAAGTGGCAGCTACACAGTCTTCAACCAGCTGTTGATGTTCTTAAAACAACTTTAAACAAATTAATGAAAACCCAGTATTTATTGAATTTTAAGCCAACTTGGAACAACGCTGCTAAAACTTTGGTGTGAAAATTGCCAAGTTTAATTTGCTAAGTTAATGTTATTAGAACCACACTAAAAGGTGCATGCTTCAAAACAAATGAAAGAATTTATATTTAAAAAAAATTAAAGCCTAATTTTTACTGAATATTGTCACAAATGTCAATGTCAGAAAATGGACAATTTTTAAACTAAGTCTTCTAATGTTCTGATTAAAGAAAAAAAAGGTCTAAAAATATCTTCTAACAAATGTTTACATGACAGAATATTTTTTTCCTGTTCAATATACAGTCCTTCAGTTTCTTTAACTAAGCCAATAAATCTCAAAAGATTCTTACCTCAGTCTAATCAAAAACAAAACTTAGGGGAAAAATTTAGAGGCATAGCATTGCTTCAAGGAATGCATATCATCTCCCACTTTTAATGCTGGAGTTTTAGACTAAGTTAATTTTATGTTAAGAAAAGATGGGATTATAGCAGTTTTGGCCAAATCCAAAAGATGATGTGTAATCTGATGGATGGTGTCTGAGTCAATCTAATTTAAAGCTGCTACAGCTGGTTGACCTTAGCCTGCACAAAAATGGTTATACCTCCAGTGAATTTTACAAATAATAAGCTAAAATTTAGAGTGGTTGTAGCTGAGTTATTTGATTCAAACCTTGAAAATACCATGCATGAGCTCATGTGGTGTTGCAATATCTCACATAACCTTTAAGCACTTTGAGTATGTACTGTGAATGACTCTCAGCTGCTTCCACTAAAGTGTGTTAGCTGTGACAGGGGTCATGAATTGGGGAGATTTATTTGTCAAAAAAGATTTGCCTTCACCAAATGCCTGTGTTAAAGATTATTGTATCAATCTAAAGCAGGGTTGGCAATCCTGGTCCTAAAGTGACACCCTCCGGCATGTTTTACTTGTTTCTCTGCTCCAACACACCTGATTCAGTGATTAAATTACCTCTTCATGTTCTGCAGAAGACTGTTAATCACCCATGGATCCATCCATCCATTTTGTTTACCCGCTTCACCACTCCGGGTCGCGTGGAGCTGGTGCCTATCTCCAGCAGTCATTGTGTGAGGGCCAGGTCGCAAGTCCATCACAGGGCCACATAGAGACAAACGAGACAAACAACCATTCATGCTGTCACTAACACCTAGGGACAATTTTAGAAATGTCAATTAACCTAACATGCATGTTTTCGGTCTGAGGGAGGAAACCAGAGTCCCCGGAGGAAACACACATGTGCACAGGGGGAACATGCAAACTCAACCCAGAAAGGCTCCAGGCCGGATGCAATCATACAACCTTCTTGCTGGTAGTGTTAATCACCCACTGATTCAAATCAGGTGTGTTGGAGCAGGGAAACATGTAAAACATGCAGGATGGTGGCCCTCCAGGACCAGGGTGGCCTGCCTCACTTAAATAAAACTTGTGTGTTTCTGACTTGGGTTGCACCAGACTCTTTTGCTCTTTTGTCCTTACAGTCTTTCTTCTTGTTTTTTCTTGTGTTCTCAGGGTCCTAACTTTGAATTTTCCACTGAAACCCATGAAGAACTTCTCTACAACAAAGAAAAACTCTTAAACAATGGAGACAAATGGGAGGCTGAGATCGCTGCCAACATACAAGCCGATTACCTTTATCGATAGACAGACACAAACGTTACTGGCTAAAGGTCGTCTTGACCCATTTCATACCTGATAAATGGTGATTCTGTACATACTGTAAGAACACAAAGTTAGCTGTCATGGCTGTGCTTCTGGGTGGCTTTAGGTTGTTGAAGAAGCCCTTCAATAAAAATAAGAAATTCTTAATAAAAACACTTTCTTCTTTATATTTTAGTGTAAATACTATTTTTGTCTAATTTCTGCCCTGTTCTTGTTAGAATTACGTATTTATTGTAGGAGTAAAAATAATGTACATTTAAAAATTAAAAACAATCCTAGCTGTATGACATTTATTGGTTGCCACCTGTGTGAAGTCATCCAAAGAGATCTTTTGAGTTATGTGAGGATAAATAAGATGTCAAGTCTGTCAAATACAAATTATAATTAACCATTTTATAAATGTAAACATATAAGAATCATTTAATGGATCAATCTGTCTTTGACTAACCAGATCACATGGTGTCAATGGTCAGCTGTTATTATTACAACCCTTGGTAATTTTAACACAGTAATGGTAGCACGTCAGGTCAGCATTTTGCTCCCAATAAAGGGATTGTTAAATGTATATCATGCAAAATGTGAAAACAGAACACTAATATACTGTAATGAGCCTCCAAAACAATCCTAGTTAACTATAATTGGGCTATTTCTGTGCATTGTGTTTTGACAAATGACAGCACAAAACGTTAATGTGTGGCTTCAACATATGAATGGTACAGAGTGATACATGTAACATTTTACAAGATGGCTACCAAAACATTGCCTAGTGCTGTCAGTGCCCAACGACTAGTTGGCCACTAACAACAAGAAATCAGGAAGTTTTTCAAAAGAAACCTTCAAGCACTAATCTAAAACAATGTATATATCCATAGAATAACATAAAAACATTATACTTCTGCAACATTGTTTTAAGAGCTGTTTGTTTCATTACACCCATCTTAAATAAACAACCAGCATTGTTTTCTTTAAAAAAATAGTTTATTTTGGGTTTTTTTAATCATTATTTTTTGTCAACTTAACATGGACAGCCTATGTTTTATATATGAAGGACAATTCCAACTATGGCGTAACTTGTGTACGTCACTTTCCACGCAAAGTTTGTGATCCATAAAACAAACTTGACGGGAAAATGTCCGCTCCCTCACACCAACTCTGAGCCATGTGTACCATATACGCTTGTTCTGGAGACAGGAAGCTGGCAACAGATGGTGAAGTGGAGAATTGAAGCCACTCTGCATCATGATTCCTTTTAGATATTTAATTTCACTCCATCATCAAACTTTAATCTTAGCTCGATTTTATCTGAAGCTTTCAAAATAGAAGTATTATTTATGTTTCTGCTGGTGAGCCATAATGATCTTTAAAATTAAAAAAAAGGCCTTTAAGCCAACTTCAATCTTAAATAAAACTTTCTCCCCATCACATTCCTCTCTGGAAGATCACCAGGGTGATGTGCACCACAGATTAACACACGGGGGGACAGTGTCTCCCCCCTCAAATGCTGCCTGCTAACCCCCGGAGCGCAGAGGAGGTGCGCTTTAATACCGCTCACACCCTGCGCTCCCTCACGGTCAGTTTTCAGCACGACACCGGCCATCCTTCTTGTAAAAGCTGTCAGTTCGGTCTGCCCTTACCCCCACCTGTGGCTGACATGCTCTGGTGGTGGTCAGAAATCTGACCACTCTTTCTCCACCTCGGCCTCGGTCCTCTCTGTCTCACTCACTGAATCAACAGTGAGAATGTGTTGCTGCTCACAACGCTTCCTTTTATTTGTAACGCCACGACTGCGGCTCCAAAAACTTATATTTTTTCTGTTCTCCACCTCATTCACGAGCGCATCGATTTCTGCCTCTGTGAAATGTAGTTTCTTCACCCTTTTCTGTGTGGTTGCCATTGTTGGAGGGCAGAACCTGAGGCGGGACCTTTAGGTACAGGTGTGATTTATAAAGGGAAGTTGCTTGCTGGTGTGCATACGCATGGTTTTATAAATCTGAATTTTTTTTTGGCGTATGCCATT
>NC_051435.1:28819979-28823821 GCF_001649575.2 Kryptolebias marmoratus | reverse complement strand
ACTGACTGACTGATTCACCTGCTCATGACTGACTGATTGTTTCACCTGCTCATGACTGACTGATTGTTTCACCTGCTCATGACTGATTGACTGATTGCCTAGTAAAAAAAGACCCCTAATGTGCCTAAAGTCTATGTATTTATGTGAAATACCCATACCCCAAACAAAATAAATGTATAAACTAAACAAATGAATAAACTACAAATTTATTCTAAACAACTAAGATTAAACAAACATTAGAAATTCACCAGAAAATAAACAAATAAACTAAATTTAAAGAATTAGCAAAAATAAAGAAATAGCTCCTAAATAAATAAATAATCAATCTTAAGTATTGCCCGTAGGTGTGAGTGAGAGTGTAAATGGTTGTTTGCAATGACTTCATTGATTGTTTGTTTCAATGTGTCCCTGTGATGGACCTGTGACCTGTCTACGGTGTCCCCCGCCTCAATCCAGTGACTGCTGGAGACAGACACCAGAAGCAGGTACAGAAAATAGATGGATGGATGATCTTCAGTAAAAAAGGGAATTGAGCTTTGTGTGTGTCCAAATTATTTTTGAATGTTGGAATTAATTCTAAACCGATAGGCCTATAAAATATTTTCATTGATTTTTAAAATGGTATATTTTAAAATATAGATTGCGCACGAGACTTAAAACTAGCGTAAAATCTTTCTTGTATTGATTTAACAAATATTTCAAATACACAGTTGTAATCGAAGTGGAAATATCCGAGTGCTCCTGAACGCCTCTGACGTTTGTTTACATTCTGGACCGTTGGATCTTCCTTCTTCGGTTGTGCTTCGCTGGAAAGTAGCGTTTTAACTGGGTCTGCCATAAAGAAAAAAAGTCTAGATCATGACAGACGGTTTATGCTTAAAGAACTACGTAATTGGTTTTTTTATAGCCACGGTAACATAACAAACCTAGAAAAAGCTTGACATCGTGCCTCTATATAGTTTATCATGGTAGCGAGCATTAGCGCATGCTAACATTGATGCCTGCTTTATAACATCATATCTGAAAACCTTTTCATTTTTCAGATCGACAGCTTATTTCAAATGAATCTAATTTATAACCATTTGTGCTGGTCTTCGTTTGTATAACCATGTGTATCAGCCTCTGTACAACTGATTGTTAAAAACAATAGTAATATTAGGAGTTAAGTGGCCGTTGTGGTTCACCTGCGCCTCAGACAAACTCGGCTGCTGGTGCCTTTTTGTGGAGCTGCACCTTCTGTAAAATGTAAAATTATTTTGATGTAAAACAAGTAACATGTATTATTTTAACTGTAACTGGAAACACAATTAAGCTGTAACTTGTCTTGTTGTCAGCTGCGGTCACCTTCCGTTAGTTTAACCGTTGTACTTAATGCTCATGGATGCTTAATAACCGTTTAAAAGTGACGTCTATTTAAAGAGACTGTAAAAAACATTGTTCTGTGCTTTGTAGGAGCAAATATTCGATAGTGAGTTTAGGTCAGACAATAGAGCTGGTCTTTTTACCCTGCTCCTATTAAATACTAATTATAAAATAATGTTGTTTTTTTTATTCAGACCTTTATAGTAAATTCAATAATGCACGTAAATATTCAAAGACAAACAGCTGATAATGAGCTGTATTTCCTCTGTGTTCTGTGGCTCTGGTGGAAAGTCAGATAACTAACAGGCTGTGTGTCTTTTCTCAGACTGAAAGAAACCTGCTGACCAGAGTTCTTTGGTTGGTGAGTACATTATTGTAATGTTGAACAGGCTGTAGACCACATCAGCAGACTGAGTTAGTATGTTCTCACTTAGAAAGAATGAAAATGATTAAATAAAGTTTATGTGGGATACATCAGTGTGTGAAACAGTTTCCTCCTGAACTGACATGTAATGAACACATTGAAGCATTTAAGAAACCTCCTCACGTTGTTGGTAATGTTTCTGGTCTCAATATGCGTACTTGTCTGTACTTGTATACTCACGTACTTGTTAAACGTCATCAACGGTGGTTAAAGTACTGTTCCAATTTTAAGTACGCTCAAAGACCCCCGATGTGTTCTTGCTCCGCCCATTTTATCAAGGATGCACTGATGCATGTCATTGCATGATCTGTTCCGGAAGCACGATCCGTACCGTCAACTCTTTTACGCATGCATTAAAAGAAATACTTCTGGATCACCGTTGAATATGCTAGATTTAGAATAATTGACTGGAAATAATTACTTCCAGCCTTAATTATAAATGTGTGCTAAATTATATCCCATAAGCTGATTTCATACAACACATATATACATTTTGATATAAATAAAATATATTTATAAAACATATTTGGAGAAAACATATATGGAGAAAACAAAAGAACTGGTGATCGACTTCAGGAAGAAGCACGCAGCCTGAGCACACCCCGCTCTTCATCCACAACACTGCAGTAGAGATTGTCCCACACATCAAGTTCTTGGGGGTCCACGTTGCCAATAATCTCAGCAGGTCACTGCACACCACCTACTGTGTGAAAAAGGCCCGCCAGTGACTTCACTTCCTGCGCAGGCTAAAGAGAGCACACCTAAAAAAAAACAATCCTCACTACCTTCTACGGAGGCACCATTAAGAGCGTGCTCACCAGCTGCAGCGCTCTGTGGCACGAGAACAGCAACACCCATGACAGGAAGGCACTGAGGAGAGTGGTGAGGTCAGCTGAGAAGATAATCGGGGTCACGCTGACATCTATTGGGGAACTGGCCAAACAACGCTTTCTGTCGAGGACAACCAGAATCATCAAAGACCCCACTCATCCCAGTCCCAGCATGTTCTCTCTCCTACCCTCAGGCAGAAGATATCGCAGCCTGTCTTGCAGAACAGTAAGGTTCCGTGACAGCTTCTTTCCCACCGCCATCAGACTTATGAACACTGTATAATACCTAAGAGAATCTGAATACCATATTTATTTATAATAATTACAATATCTCTTTCTATAAATTGAATTATTTTCCTAGACAACTTTGTAATTCCCTTTATGAATAAGAACTGTCTTAATGAACTTTGAGTAGAAAAATGTGCATTGGTTGATTGATTGGACTGTAACGTATTTACGCTGTCAATGCGCCCTCTGGTGGACCCGTTACTGACAACAGAAGACCTTTATTTTAATAAAAGCATCTTTTATGAGATTTACTGTAGAAATCTATCCTCCTGGCATACTTCGCTACATATTATATGTTCTATTCTTTGCTTTCTTTGTATTTGTTAGAAAATATCTTTTTGCAACTAAAAAAAATTACAAGATTAGCTAAATGTGTTCACAGACTGTACAAGACTTTATCCCATGTTTTCATGGGAACCTTGATTTATTACTCCATCTTTCCTCTCGTTTGATTATTCTACACAGGCCCATCCATTTATTTGTGTAACATTTTTTAAGAAAAATATTTCTTACAGTATCGACATGATCTTGACAAGGACGCAGGGTAAAGTGTCCAGTGAGCGAGACCAAAACCAGACACGGAGACAACAGCTGAAGGTAAGTGTATTTATTTACAAGGTGGAGTCTATGTACAGTGCGCGTGCCGTGGTTGGATCTGGAAGGAAAGAGGACAGGGTGAGTCTCGGGTACCAATCCTGCAATCAGCTGAGCACTGCACGAACGACTTAATTGTTTGTTCCTTGGTCTTACAGATCCAGAAGGTGTCCAGCGGCGAGGAGGAAAGAGGAGGAGGCGTTCAGGTGATCCAGGAGTCGACAAACCAGTAATCCCGTCCAGGTGAGTATCCCGAAAACCAAGGTAGGTATCTGTGAGTCCAAAGCTCCGTGACGTGGCAAGGTATCTAAAACAAGGTACATAGAAAACGTAGTCAATAGTTA
>NC_051435.1:28816633-28819864 GCF_001649575.2 Kryptolebias marmoratus | reverse complement strand
AACCAGAACGTGGTTAGAAACGGTGGCTGCGAATCTAACCCAGGAGGTTCGATGCTCCAGCCAAGGTCTGGTCTCAACTGGAGTCTTAAGTACTGGCAGTCCTCATTAACCCGAATCTGGATCACCTGTGAAAGTAAGAAACTGGAGGAGCCGCCCCAAGGCGGGGCTAAAACTCCAGATCCCTACAGATCTATGGCGTATCTATGTGGTTTTCATCAAACTCAAACTCCCAGAAAATATTTAGCTTTACAAGTGTCACTTTATTAAAACTAAATGTTTTGCTGTTCAAAATTAGGAATAAGTATGTATAGTAGTGTTTCACAAATTAACTTAGGAACAGGAACAGAACTGAAACAGTAACAAAACAAATTGTAAATTAAACTACACTACAAATTAAACAGAAAAAAAACTCATTATCAAATTTTTACAACTTTCCAACCACATCAAAACATAAAACATGAACAGGGAAATAAAGGAAATATTATCAACATTAGGAACTGCATTCACAAAACATGGCATTTATCCGTAACCCCATCACTTCAACACAACTGTTATAAAACATTTCCATGTCTTCCTGACAGTGGAAGGAAATCAAGAAGTCATCTCTTGAGTAGTCTTCCAGCGCTGCTTTCTGAGTGGCTTGGCTTATCTGGAACACTTCAGGCTCCTCTGTCTCCCCACTGAATAAGGCCTGGTGCTCGTTTATCCTGTCCCATGCTGTACGTAAGTCCTCCAGGATCTGCACCTGTCCCCGAGGTTGCACAAATAAAACAAAAATAATCAGAATTTACATCTGTACCACTTAAGAATAATGTTTCTTTCTTTCAGCACATCCATGCATGTATGCAATGTAAATTAAAAAATTCTTAATTGTCAACTTCTCTATATGTATATGGGACTTGTAATGGGAAAAATACTGTTTCAGTGATTCTTGTTGCATGTGACCACCATGTTTTAGTTTAGTTAGGAATGCCTTTATTCTTATCCCTATAGGGTGCCAGGATGTATGTGTTATCTGGTCCTTTTGTTCCCCCCGACCCCTCCTCATCCTACAATGGTATAAGAAGGGGAAGCTATCTGTAATGCTTCAGACTCACTCTGTTGACTCACCTCAGCACAGTGATTCTCAGCTATATAGCTTAAATAAATTATCCTAAGACAAAACTCTTCGTTGTCCTCTTTGGTAAAGAAAATTCTGCAACAGACTCCTGCTCTATTCCGTCTGCAGAGGCATGTTTGAGCCCTCTTGGCTTGTGACAGGCTGTTGAAGAGGTGCTAAGAGAAGTGTAGAACCAGCAGCTTGGTGCTGCTCACCTTCTCCACCATCAAACACCAACCTTAGTGTTGTCCTCTCCATCTTCACTATCCCTGGATGACGTTTTCCCACTGGTGGACCTTGGAACCCTGAAGATAGGTCCCAGGGATCCTTAAGGAAGTTGGGCTGATTCTTCAGTCCAGTGTGCAAATGGATATCCATGCCTTTGAATGTAGCCAAAGGATCACTTGTACAATTGTAAAATGATATATCGAGGACACTGAAATTTTCTTTGAGAATGTACTCTTTAATGTAAAACCTCTCCATTAGCTGGAGGCACCACCAACGTCGAATACTTGGCATCTCCCACTAAAACATAATCAGTACAACACAAATTAGTAGTGGTTTGAAGGCTTGGAATATAATAATAATAATAATACATCAAACTTATATAGCACTTTTTAGGACACTCAAAGACATGTTACAAGAGAAAAAAAATGAAGTCAGCAAAAACACCATACCTGGGAAAAGATAATGGGGTTGATGTGCAGATGCAGAGGGCATACTGTAAAACATCAAACAACTTTAAGACACAGTTTATTTGATAATTATTAGCTTTGAGTTACCAATGTATACCATCAGCATGAAGATCCCACAGTCATGTCCAGAAGACTGAAGAGGAAACAGATAAGAAGAGAAACAGAAGGACACAAGCAAAATTTAAGAAAACGAAAATTGTATTCAGTGTCTAAATATATGTCATAACGAGGAAACATGGAGGCGAACCCAGTACGCAGACTCTTGGTAAAAATTGAAGAAAACTATTTATTAAACTTAAATAAACAAACAAAAAGGCTGGCGAGGCAGCAACACTAACACTAACAAAAATACAAAACTAGAAACGAGGTATGACATGGAGAGGGACAAGAAACCAACAGACAAAGCGGAACGAAATGACCCAGTGGAGAAGGACAAAGACCGGTATTTAAAGACTGAGGATCAGGAGGAGAATGGACACAGGTGAGTGATTGCAAACAGGTGAATATGATGGCAATGATTGAGTTGTTATGGTAATGTGGGTGTGGCATGAAAGACTGGAATGCAACAGAACGGCAAGGAAAGAGAGAAGGAGGCGTGGCAGGTTACTAGGGAGGTGAAAATGACAAGACATGAACATAAATCCAAAAAGACAAACTCAGCAGAACAAAAACCAGAAAAACCCTCCAACAAAACTCCAAAACTATGACAATATATGTATTTCATTGCATAATTGCTCCCATGTTAAAACATACTTCAAGATCTCTCCCTGTCTTCTCTGTCCATGGTCCTGGATTAATGAAGGCTGCAATGCATCTGCACACAGTTGAGTTATAAGTTTACATGAAAGTATGTGTACTGAACAACTAGCCTGGGAACAATGCCTTTATGAACAAGTCTGAGAACGAGACTTTTATGAACAAGACTGAGAACGAGGCTTTTATGAACAAGACTGAGAACGAGGCTTTTATGAACTTGTATCCAAAGAACAAAACTGGCAATTGAACAAAGCCAGAAAACTTGTACAGTCTCAACCTAAATATGTTTCTGTGACTTCCGGTTATGGCGGCCACGTAAGAAGACGTGCAGAACTTCGCTCCGCTGCTTGCTGCGCTTATTAGGGGAAAATAACAGCTGTCCACAAAAAATTTATGTAAGGAAAAGGATATAATGCCTAACTCAACTAAACAGCTCAAAGGGAAAAGTGAGGCATCCAAGCAAACAAAGCTTTTCGACCACAACCTCCGTGGTGAAGCTCGCAAAGTCAACAAAAACATGGCCGAGCAAGAAGCAGGGAGTGACTCAGAAAATAGTAAGTCTGACCAAATTTTGGTCGCGCTCGATTCATTGAAAAGCGAGTTCTCCTCGAAACTCGATGGTCTGCTGGTGACACTGCAAGATATGAAACAGGAGATGAAAGACTATAATGAACGTATGTC
>NC_051435.1:28810914-28816533 GCF_001649575.2 Kryptolebias marmoratus | reverse complement strand
ATGATTTACTCCTCACTTTGTCTACGTTTAAAGGATCCCACATAATAGGGGGGGACTTTAATTGTACATTACACCCGAGCATGGACAGATCAACTGGAATTGATCAATCGCATAACAACTGCAGAACTGCAATCTATAGAATGATGAAGGAGCTGAAGTTGATGGATATATGGAGGGAGAAAAATCCAGCTAGCAAAACATACTCCTGTTATTCAAGTTCTTTCAAAACCTACTCCAGAATAGACTTCTTCTTAATTTCTACAGAGTTGCAGTTTAGAATCCAAGATTGCTTCTATGATAATATTGTAATTTCTGACCACGCCCCATGTTGCTTGGTTTACAGAGATGATCAATTAAAAAGAGACCCACCGAGATGGCAGTTTCAGCATAAATGGTTACAAGATGAAAACTTTGTGAAATACTTAGGGAAACAAATAGACGAATTCTTTCAACTTAATACCACAGAAACGACAGCATGTACAAAATGGGAAGCTTTTAAGGCCTATATCAGAGGTCACATTATTAGTTACACAGCGTCTAAAATGAAACAAACTGAAAAAACTCGGACACAATTGGAAGATAAAATAAGGTTAATCCAAGCTAAAGTAAATAGAGGAGATAAACAATTAGAAAATGAATTATTGGCTTTGAGAGCAGAATATGACAAATACTCAGCTTCAAGGACGGCATCAAGTTTGTTGCGACTCAGGCAAACATTTTATGAACAGGGCAATAAAGCAGGCAAGTTACTGGCATGGCAAATAAAACAACTAGAAACTAAACAACCAATTACATCTATTATAGCAAATGGACAAATTCTACAGGATCCTCAAGAAATTAATGTAGCCTTTAAGAACTACTACGAAGAATTGTATAAGGCACAAACAAGCATTAAATCGGAAGACATAAATCAATTCCTTACAAATTTAAATATACCAAAATTTTCAGAGGAAGACAAGGAGAACTTGGATCTAGAAATAACGAAAGAAGAGCTAGGGCAAGCCATTAACGATATGAAATCAGGGAAAAGAGCAGGACCAGATGGTCTCCCAATAGATTTATACAAAACGTTTAAAGATAGACTTTTGACCCCACTATTAGATATGTTTCAAGAAGTTTTCCATTCAAACTATCTCCCCCCCTCAATGAACGCTGCCATGGTTATCCTTTTGCCAAAGCCGGGCAGATCTCCAAACAAATGTGAGAATTTTAGGCCCATTAGTTTACTAAACTCAGATCTAAAAATAATTTCCAAGCTGCTAGCACGACGTTTACAAAAGGTGCTCCCAAAATCAATTGATCGAGATCAAAATGGATTCATTTCGGGGAGGCAGGGATTTCATAATGTGAGGCGAGTACTAAACATAATTCATTATAATAGAGGTACCTCAGATTCAGCTCTTCTATCACTAGATGCCGAAAAGGCTTTTGATAGGGTTCACTGGGAATATCTTTTTCAAGTTATGGAAAAATTTGACTGTCGTAATAATTTTGTAAAATGGGTGAAAATATTATACAACAATCCCTCAGCTGAGATAATAACTAACAAGAATATATCTAGATCGATAAAAATCAATAGGGGCTGCAGACAGGGTTGCCCATTGTCGCCTTTATTATTCACTCTGGCAATAGAGCCATTTGCTATTGCCATTCGCTCACACCCACATCTAAGTGGAATCACTGTCGGACCTACAGAACATAGGATTTCCTTGTTCGCGGACGATGTGATCCTTTTCATATCAAAACTAAATCAGTCAATACAAATTATTTTGGAAATAATTAAATCATTTAGTGAGATATCTGGATACAAGATAAACAAAACCAAATCTTCAATTCTTTTATTAAATGCAAATGAAAAAATTAACCCAATATCAAGTATAGTACAGTTTAAGATGGTAAAAGAGTTTAAATATTTGGGGATACACATCTCGTCAGATCTGGAATGGGTAGCTGCGACCAACTACAATCTCATATTAAATGAAGTAGACAATTCATTTGAAAGATGGATGTCTTTACCAATGTCTATGATTGGGAGAATAAATACAATAAAAATGAATATATTGCCCAAGTTACTTTACGTATTTCAGAATGTTGCTCTCCCGCCTCCTCCTGAATTCTTCTCCCAAATAAAGAAGAAGATGTTACGTTTTTTGTGGAACAACAGGAAATCCAGACTCCGTTTGTCTTTACTATATCTTCCTTATGACCGTGGAGGCTTGAACTGCCCGAATTTTCATTTGTATTACTATGCTGTGCAGTTGAGATCTATGATGTTTTATTACAGTGATCAATCGCCGCACTGGGTTGACATGGAGACTCAGGATTTAAAAGTGACTCTCCCTTCATACTTCTATTCAGATTCAATATCAAAGCTTTTGAAACATTCTAAAAATCCATTCCTTAAAAACATGATAGGCGTGTGGAGAGATGTAAAAAAAATTTTTAATGAGCCACACTGTTTGTCTCTGTTCAGCCCAGTGTGGGGTAACCAATTTTTTGTACCCGGCAGAGCTGACTTAACCTTTAAAGCATGGAAAAACAAAGGACTCCAGATGATTCGGGATCTTTATGTATCAGATTCAGACATACTAATGAGTTTTCAAGATCTGCAACAAAAATTCCACCTAGATAAGAAACATTTCTTTAAATACCTTCAACTCAGAAATTTCATAAGAACGAGTCAGAATAATGTGGTGGCTAAACCTGCCAAATCAGCTTTAGAAAAAATGTTAACAGGGGATAGTTTAAAGGCAGGCATTATATCAGAGTTTTATCATTCACTGATGTTGCATGTATCTGAGGGATCTCATGACAGACTTAAAGCTTGGAAGGACGATTTACAGCTGGAGTTATCTGAGGAAGAGTGGCAAACAGCATGCAAACGGGCCCATACCAGCTCTATCAACACTGCGCTTAAAATGATCCAATTTAAATGGTTAATGCGGGTTTATATAACACCAGTGGACCTCAACAGATATAATGGGGAAATATCTGATGTATGTCCAAAGTGTACAGGGGATAGAGGAACTTGGATTCATTGTGTGTGGTACTGTAGGAGTATTATAATGTTTTGGAAAGAGGTAAAAGATGCAATTGAGAAAATTATTTCCAAACAAATAATTATGGATCCGAAGCTTTTTGTGTTTGGACTATTCCCAGTAAAACATAATTATACTAAAAGCGAACAAACTTTTATAAACTTAGGTCTGCTTAATGCAAAAAGATGTATATCACTTTTCTGGGGGAAGACCCATAGACCAACTATAAACCTGTGGTTACAGCAGATGACATCTACCCTTCCTATGGAAAAGATTACATATGTATTAAAGGGTAAAGAGAATATGTTTTAATTCATATGAAATCCCTTTATTAGGTATGTCCAACATCTGAACTTCGTGGAGGACGACACAAATGACTGAAGATTAGGTTCACTGCAATTCCCAAAGACAATTCTATTAAAGGACAAACACTGCTGAAGTAAATATCTCAGTATACGGATGAGGTGTAGATTATGCGAAGGGTTACATTGGAACTAAGAATGTGAGAGACATTTTGTTGTTTTTGTTTTGTGTTGTGTATTTCATTGTGACTTGAACCAAACTACTATTATTACTGGCATTTTTTTTGTTAAATGTTCAAGCGGTTTGTCTTAACTGTTAAAATTCTAATAAAGACATTTTGGAAAAAAAAAAAAAAATGTTTCTGTAGGCCTCATCACCAAAACCATCAGGGTGAAGAGAGTCAAGAAACACTACCTCTCTCTGTTTTACTAGCAGAACCTGCAATTGATGTTTTTGTTATCATTAATGAAAAAACAACAAAACATATGCCTGCACTAAACTTATCTCAAACTGAAAAATGCCAGTAAACAGAGCAGATAGTGATTAGCAGCGCCCTGCTGTTGACTCCATGCTGGGAAAACCACTGCATCTTTCATGGTCAGGTCCTAATAGTACCAATATATATTAATATACATATTATATCAATAGAAAAAGAGAATGAAAAGGATAGTAAGATGGATGGATTTATAAAATACTTACAGGCAATGAACACAGAGGATCCACATTTTCAGCCTCCCACGTGGGCACCACATTGAGATCAAAAATGTGTATCTCTCCTCCCTTATGACAACAGAAAAAAGACATGTATTTGAATTGATCAATCCCAAAAAACGACTTTCAATTGACTTGAAGTATTATCGTAAGTGTATTTAGTAATTTATACTGAAATGATTGCTTCATATAGTTGATTTACAACCGTTTTTCATGTAACAGTTATTGTGGTTGCATAAGAACAACGAGAGCTATAATGTGGAATACGTTTTTTCTCGAGACCAGTTGTCATGATGGATTAGAATTTTCTTGTTTCAGAATCAGATTCATTTGGACTCAGCACAATGAGCTGCTCATTTGCTGTGATCCCAGGACTTTTTCCACCCATCAAGTGTGGTAGCAGTTCAACAGAATCTGAAACTGTTTTGCCACTGAACGATTGCAAACGCAATGTTCACAGTCATCTGCAATCCACAATCTACAATTGTTTATACATATATTCCTGTTTTGTAAACCATGAACCGCAGCATGGTGACTTGCTCTTGACTTTGTCATTGTGACCTGCAGCCATCTTGTACGTGCAAGTGTCCATATTTAAATAGTTTGTGAGTTATCGTGCAGTTATCACTAGATATTATTGATTTGTATAGGTTTATTTGAAATTTAGGTGGTAGTTACTTGTTAGTGTCTCACCTTGGCAGCACTAACTGTGGAGTGTGTAAATTAAACAATTTCTACAATTTTTTTTTAAATTTTTGTACCCTGATAATAAAATTGAGTGTAGGCCTATGCCACATATTGGTATTGCCATAGAATTGCAATAACGTTTTTTATTTTTTCATGGGTCACTCTATAAATGATATATGATGACAAGATGATGGGTTGATCCTAACATTCTGGAAGATCTTTTCAAAAAAGCCATTTTTAAAGTTTCTTCATATTTTACCAATATTGGAATTTAGGTTAATACTTAATTGTTCACAGATTTTCTATGGGTATGGGTCAATTAATTTTTTTTCCATAAATGTGTAGCTTATCTTTCATATTTATGCCAGCAAAATGGCCTACCTTGGTTCAAACTCTGCCAGTAGAGCAAGGAAAATTGAAAATTGGAATTTTCCAAACTTAAATAAAGTTAGTGAAATAATAAAGTTAGTCTTCTAAAACATGAATAGTGCTTTTACACTTAATGAGTACATATATATGTTACACCTCTTTGGAAAATATAAAGCTTCCAGATTTCAGTGATATGTATCATTAATGTATAAGTCTAGCAAATCTGTGTCTAATTTGCACATGAAAAGTGCTAAAAATGCAACCGTCTGAGACACCAAAATGCTGATTTAGGCAATTTTTCAGCCTAGCTTATTTCCATGGCAACCAAAGTAATATTTTTGAAAATACTTTGGGATGTGCCATTTTATACCTAAATATGCATGTGTGAAAAGTTTCATTAAGATCCGCCAACCTCAACTTTCCACCATATGACTGATATTCTCTGTCGGCTGCTCTTAAGGTCTATTCGGGGGTTCTGGAGAGGAGGGTCCGTCGGATAGTCGAACCTCGG
>NC_051435.1:28769144-28810046 GCF_001649575.2 Kryptolebias marmoratus | reverse complement strand
GATGGATGGATGGATGGATGGATGGATGGATGGATGGATGGATGGATGGATGGATGGATGGATGGATGGATGGAGTGTTTACTTTCCTTGCCTTCAATTTGAGAGAGTTGGTTTAAGCTCCTATCTCTTTAGGGTTTCTTGTTTAAAAATGGCAATGGCCAGCATGAACAAGAATACCAAAGCTAAGTCTACTTATATTGCAAGTGTCAAGGCAAAAATGGTGCCAGAACTAATTTCAAAAACCACATTTAACAGGCTTCTAAAGGATGTTTCCTCTAATTTATTATATTTGGGTAAATTCAGATAGCAACAAAATAAAATTAAACAATTCCTAGATTTTCTTGGTTTGTAGGATAAAGATTAAATTTAACTATTTTGTTGCCTTTTTTGTTGATCAGTTCTGTTTTTTATTGTTACCATCACTTCCTGCTTTATTTTGTAGAAAAGGTTTTCTTGTCTGTCCTGCCTTTCTCCTCCTCTGTCACACCTGCTCCCGGTTTGTAATCATCACATCTGTTCCTTATGTTCTTCTGTTTATTAGTAGCTCTGGGTTATTCTTTTTTAATCAACAGTTCCTCACGTAGTCATTTCTTTAATACTGCTCCAGGGAATCCTTTGAATGGTGTTCATGCATGAAACATTCATGCATCAAAACTTTCAGACTTCTCAATCTCAAACAGCTCTTCCATGGATGTTGCAATTGTTGACCTATTTTCAGTCACTTTGACTGTTTCCAT
Source organism: Kryptolebias marmoratus (assembly GCF_001649575.2). Lineage (NCBI taxonomy): Eukaryota > Metazoa > Chordata > Actinopteri > Cyprinodontiformes > Rivulidae > Kryptolebias > Kryptolebias marmoratus. The sequence continues at coordinate 28,809,309 of NC_051435.1, read as the reverse complement.
AGATAAACAAAAGCAGGTGGTAGTTGGCAACTGTTCACAAATTTGCATATTTTAAATTTAAGGACACATCAATATAAACAAAAAAGTTAAGATTTTATTTCTTACTGTATGAAGTTTTTTTTATTTTTTAACTTTGTGTCATTACAATGAGTGTTCTTTACTCATTTCTTTGTCCATTCTGCATTTGCAGCGCTTTTAGCGTGACTTTTATTACCTCCGTCAAGGAGGTTATATTTTTTGTAGTGTTTGTTTGCTTGTCTGTGAGAAAGATTACTTAAAAATTAATGAACATATTTTCATTACATTTTCAGGAAGTGTTGGTTTGGTCACAAAAACAGTTGATTAAATTTTGGTGGTGATTCAGATTCCAGATCATAGTTAAGCTCAAAGGTGACCCTGTACTCTAACTCTGCAATCGTGTAATGTAGGAATATCAAAGTCAAAGTCAAATTTATTTATATAGCACTTTTCAGCAACAGGGCAATACAAAGTGCATAGATGTCAAACTGCATAGCTGGATACTTCATCGGTGAAGAATAATTCTTATTGAGTTCAACATCACAAGGTCAAAGGTCACAGGTGACCCCTGTGATGTGACTGTGATGATGTATTTATCCAATTAAAAGATGAATTTGGATCTATCCTGTTGACAATCTGCCAGCCCTGAAGCTACATAAAATCCAGCCATTTGCTGGAGTTGCCTGTGAATAAGATTATTAAAGGTTATTTGTTATCTCTGCTAAGGAGGTTATGTTTTTACAAGAGTTCAATGGCATCAGTGATCCTATGGCCTTGGCGAAGGTTTGCGCTCTTTGTGTGTTTCTAGTTCAAGAATGGTTTCAACTGCCTTGGTTTTCTGACCGTCTACCTTCAGAACTCAAACTGTGAGCTGGTTCTTGGAGTTAAAGGTTCTTCATCCTGATCCCCTTTGATGCCCAGTTCACACTCAGTAATAATCCAGCTACACTCTCTACAACTCACATACCCTATTAGAATGAAGTTGGATTGCAGAAAATTTGGAAACCTTCAGCATTGCTTTTATCATTTGAGAAATATTTCTAAATTGAGGACAATGTTATCCATATCTGACCTAGAGTTGATCATATATGCATTTATTTCTTCTCATTTAGATTACTGTAATTCCCTTTTACATGTTTTTAAAAATCAGGTGTCTCTCGTCTCCAGTTGGTCCAGAATGCTGCTGCGATGCTTTTTGACAGTAACTAACAGAAGGTCTCACATTGCACTGCTTCTATCTTCACTACATTGGCTACCTGTCAAATTTAGAATTCATTTTAAAATTTTAGTTTAAACTTTTAGAGATTTAAATGGACAGGCCTCCCAGTTCATCACTGAAAAGTTGGTTCCTAGTTCTACAGCCTGCACCCTTCGGTCTTAGGCCCTAAACATCCTAAAGGTTCTTAAGACCCAGTTTAAAACTCGGGGTGACCCGTAGCCCCCAGGCTGTGGTCTGCCCCTGTCTCTCCATGTGACGCCCCCATCTCTGTTGATTCCTTTAAAAAGCAGCTTAAAATTTTTTTATTCAGACAAGTGTTGAGGTAAGGATTTTCACCTGCATTCCTCCTCCTTCACCTCACCTGAGTTGGTTGATGGAAAGAGACCGGAAGGAGACAATACCTTAAATTTAAATATTTATTTTACCAAAAGCAGAGAGAAAACACTGGTTATTACAAAGATAAAACCAAATGCATTTGGGAGACAATCCTCAAATAAAATGTGGGAAAACACATCACCTCAAAGTGTCAGCAAAGTGCCCCAAAGATTGTCTGAGGAAACAAAGGATTGTGAGGATCTGGAGTTAGCTCCGCCCTTGGGCGGCGCCACTAACCTTCACTCCACAGGTGATCCTGATTCCACTGATGAGACCATCCAGCATTTAAGCCTCCAGCTGAGACCAGACCTTCGCTGGAGCATCAAACCTTTCGGGTTAGACTCTCAGCCTCAGTCTCTAACCTCTGTGGGTCTTGTTGTGCTAACCAAGTTCTTTGTATTGTTTAAAACTCAGGTTACTGCCAAGCCAAGACGGTTCACCTTCACGGGAACTTACCTGGAACTTCTGGATACTTTTGCTGGACAACTGGCTCGTCATCTACTGGATCATCGTGGAAACTTTCCTCACCACCTCTACGCAGCTAACCACCTCCTGGATCTGTAAGAGAACAAGAGACATTATTCAATCACTCCTCTGAACTATGCTGACCTTTACCGTACCCGAGACTCACCCAGTTCTTCTTGCCTTGCAGACTGCTCCCGAATCCTGCTCACTGTACATTTTGGCACCACCTGTAAATAAACTCACTTACCTTTAGCTAAGTCTCCATGTCTGGTTTTGGTTTCGCTCTCTGGACAAACTATCCTGGGTTTATGTCAAGGATGTTCTCTGGTTTTCATGCTTAGGTCCCCTCCCCTCCTTCAGAGGGTGTCGCTCTTCTCTGGAGGTCAAAGGGCAACTTCTTCCCCCTTCGTGCCTGGCACTGTGGCTCAAATCCAGGGCTTCTAACACATACCCCTCTTTCCAGATAAACTAAACTACTTGTTAAAGGTTTTAAAATCGTGACTAAATATAAAATGGAGATAAACAAATGATAAAAATATAATAATCAAACATAAAATAAAGCCTGGGAGAATAAATGCAAGGCCTTATATTCCACAACATTTAGATTATATATGCAGAACTACTGCTCTTATGATTAAAATGCTGTTAAGCGAAAGCTTGGTTTTGTCTAATTCCACACAAGCTGTTAGTTAAATGCTCTACTTACTGCTTTCTTATCAGCTGTTCTTACTGTTTTTGTTTTAAATTAAGCCTGTATCAGTCTTTCTGTAAAGCACTTTGATTTTTATCTATGAAAGGTGCAAATAAAAAAGGTTTACTTACTTAGAAACAACATTACGCAGCTAGATGCTCTCACCATTCTCTATATGTCAGCAGCAAGTTTCCACAACAATACTACCACTTACACCTATGATCAACCACACCCTAGGCTCCACAACTCTTTCAAACCACATCAGGATGCAATAAGTGCTAGACAATCAAATCATGTGGTTATAATCTAAGCATGAGGGCAGTGTGGCCAGTACTGCTTCAAAGCACAACAGTATTCAATTGCTGTCCCCTCACTCCACCCAGGGCTCTGATATGATGTCACATCAATGACAAACCACCTTGAACTTGCTGTGGAAGTTCTGCCCATGCTCAAAACCCTCCACAACCTGTAACACTTCATCATGGGGAGCCTGCTGCATCCCTGTAAAGACCATTCACATTTTGACAGATTTCTTTTTTTTTTTACATCATAATGGGGTCATTGTTCAGTGTGAAGGGTCCTTTAAAAACTCTAGGAACCACAAGTAAACCTAAAGTCTGAGAACGAAGGATTCTGTTGAACCCTTGAAGATGTGGACTTTTACATGCACAAAAAGCTGTAACATTTCCTCCGCTGCCACCAAGTGGTCCAAAAGTGTACTTGTTGCAGATTTAAGCCTTACATCACTAGCTGCCCCTGTACCAGCGACAGCAACAAGATCAATCCAGTAGGTCTAGGGACGAAGGAGTTAAGCAGTGAAAAATGTTTGAGCTCATCCTTTACTTCCTTTAACACAAGAATTAAGTCATAGTATCAAACAGTCCTTTTAAGGTTCACTTCAAAGGGAGTGAGGTCCAGCCAAAGTGTCTTCATTTTGCAAAAATGTTCTCAACACCTCCCCCCACGCAACCAAACAAACCCCAGACTGGTCCCCATAAAGACAGACATGTAAGTGGAATAAGCTTTACTCCACACTGATGCCAGACTGTGCTCTACATGTTACAACATGTTCCTCTATCTCTCTATTCCACTCCAGGTTCTCCCATCTGCACTCAAACTTTTTGTTTCCTATGACATGCTCTTGTACACAGGAACATTTATCTAAACCAGACGTCAAGTGTTTATCTTAAAACCTTACATCATAATCTGATGATGTTTTATGCTGTATGTATTTAAGCCCCCCTCCACGCCCCCCACCCCTCCTGGGAATCTCCTGGGACTTCAGCCACACATTCTTGAGTGCACACTTCATTGTTGCTGTTAATCAGAGCAGTTCATGGCCAAATAAGACGAAAAGCCTTCAGCTCACTCGCTGAGTTGTGGCTGTTCACAGACATGACTGCCCGTAGATTTACAGACAAAGGAATGATTGGGGTGGAACTCCATCTGAGCCAGGTGCATTAGCAAATGTTGATACTGCTGCGAGACAACTTGTGAACTCTTTGTAAGCCAGTGTTTTGTGTAGAGTCAGAAGAAATGCACAATTACAAGTTAACTTGGCACTGGTGAGACTGGGCTTAAACTTACTTTAGTATAAAATGTTAAAACTTTCAGAATGATCCTGATTGGAAAGTAAACTTGTAAGACTAAGCAGGACTGGCTTAGTTTACTATAGAACTGACTGAGGGCTCAATTTTTTTCTTACTCTGAACTTGACCTGTGCTTTGTGGAACTTATCCCAGTTTTAAGACTTAACTCTTTTCATTTAGGAATGTGATGCTCAACATTATGCTTGGCCTGGATTTGATTTTAACTGGTTTGTTTCCTGCATGTGCTGTTTGACTTTCAGAAATTTATTTCCTGAAATACCTAGGATTGCACTTAATTAGTGTTTGGTTTGACCAGACATAGGACTTAGTTTAGAACTTGTAAAACTTGATAGATATTAGTGTGTCATCTTTCCTCATTTGAGGCCTAAGCTCAGTAAAACACAGCTGGTTACTTGAGAATTTTTGGTACTTGGACCATTTTACAACCTGACCTAAGAAATGTGTAGACCTGTGAATCAGTATGGAACGCAGAAAATTCAAATATTATAACCAGAGAGTTGATCTGAGTACAAAATGCAAAAAGATGACTTTTTGTGTTGGAAATAAGAAGTGATGTAGGCTTCACCCTTGTGATGGAGAGAGGAAGAGAAGCTGTTGTAAATTCAGGTCAATTTGACCAAGAGGCTATGGGAGGGTAAAGTTAAACTGCATTACTTAGTCTTGATGTGCTGATGAGGGTTCTCAGTTATAAAAAAAAAAAAAAAGCCAACTAGAATTTTTTTTTTTTTACATTTTTAAAACATTTTGCTTGTAAAAGAAACTAGATGTTCATAAAATTGTAATTCTGCTTTTTTCAGTTTGTAATAAGAAAAATGTCTTCGAAATATCAAAAGAATTACAGTAGTCTTTGGAGGAACCTTCTGAACTTACTTTTGATGTGTTTCTTTGAGCTTTACAAAGCACTGAGGAGATTTAAAATGAGCTTGAATCTGATTGGATTATTTTCTCTTCGACTTGATAGGTAGATTGTAACGCAATACTTGGAGGATACTAAATAAATTTCAGCCAACTTTTAGAACAATTAACCAAAATTTTGCTTTTTGGTTTAAGTTGTATTGAATAAATTAGTTATAAAAGCAAGGAGACACATTCTTTATCAGTCTCTATGGAACAATAAATGTCCAAGTTAGTCTGAAGCACAGGGCAGGACTTCGGCCTTCATAGTGGGCAAAACATGAGTGAAGAGGTTAAAGAGTGGTCCAGGATTAAACACTGAATGGTGAACTATTTTCTTCGTGATGGGCCGTCCAAACATGGTCTCAGTTTTTAAAGAATCAACTTGTCTCATTTACTAGGTTACAGTGGTACACACTTTTTGCCATTTCTTAAAACCAAGAAATAAAAACAATTTAGAGCTCAGTATAAGTTGATGACCCAGAAATAAATATAACAAAGCAGTCAAAGAAAAGAAAAGAAAACATGAAGACAAAGATTACTTGTCACTGTCACCTTTATGTCTTTATGTGTTTCCTTCTGTCTCTTGTTGGAATGAACTTCCTGTTGTCTATGAAGACTTCCAGATGTTAAGTTAAAAACAGAGAGAGGAAGAGGACATGAAAAAGACTTGGCCTTCAAAATAAAACCAAGATCTTAACCGTAGACACTAATAATTTGAGTCATGTTAGAAGAATTGAATTTATTCTAAAATCTTGCTAAAGTAAACATTATGTTAAACATTTTTAAACTCATTATTTAATGATGGAAATTAAGTTTCTGATGTGCTGTTACACAAGTACAAAGCCTGCCAGGCACTGGGGGTCAAAATAAAAACAATCTTCCAGTTTTGGATATCACTTGCATGGTCTTGCAAACTGTTCCCTCAGTTTAGGTAAATTGTACTCAGGGATTTGCTAAATAATAAAAGGTTTGACTATTTTTTAGTTCAGTGATCAACAACTTCTAAACAAGGCATCAAATCCACTACAAAACTCCAAACACAACCTCCTCTCAACTGGAACAAAAAAGCAGACCAAAGTTATTTCTTCTATATGTGAATGACTTGGTGAATGTGTCAGGGTTATTCAAATGTGTATTATTTGCAGATGACACTACATTTTTTTGCTCTGGTTGTGATTTAGAACAGATAATGGAGATGATGCAGACTGAATTTGTAAAAGTACAAAATTGGTTCAAACTCAATATATTATCATTTGGACAAAACAAATTATATGATATTCAGTAAAAGTAAGAAAATTGTTAATGTTTTGTTTAGAATTGAAGGTGTTGAGATTTCTAGAGCCAGTACGGTGAGGTTTTTGGGTGTCATATCATTGATGAAGAGCTGACTTGGAGATACAAAAATAGCAAATTCTATTGCAGTTCTGTGTAAGGTAAAGGACTTATTTAATGACAAAGCACTATTAATATTATACAATGCAATTGCATTGAAGTTTGGGGGAATGCATGAAAAACAATCACAAATCCTGTTTTAGTTTTACAGAAAAGAGCCATTAGAATTATTACAAGAAAACATTACTATCACCCATCTAATACATTATTTCAACAATTGAGATTATTAAAATTTTACGACTTGGTAGATTATTATACTTTGCAGGTTTTGTATAAGGCACACATAAATGTTTTACCTATGAACATCCAATCTCATTTTGTTAAGAGGAAAAATTCTTATAATCTTAGGGGACTAGAGATGTTTGTAAAACCTAAAGTACGGACTAACCTGAAGGACAGAAGTACTTCAGTCAAAGGAATTAGATTATGGAATAATCTGGATAGTAATTATAAAAAATCTTGTTTCAATTAATTTGTTCAAAAGAATGATAAAAGTTAACTTGTTAAAGAAAAATGGAATTGTATAACTTGTTTTTGCAAGTGTTACTGTTTGAGGAGTTGAATTTTTTTTCTCTCTTTCTTTTATTTTCTTTTTTTGTTTGTTTGTTATTTATTACTGTTGAAATTAATATTATTTTTGAAAAAGAGGTAGACATTATAAGATTTTTTTCTTCTTCTGCTATCTTTCATTTTATTTAATTTGAATTGTACTTTACTTTATTTGTATTTTTTTTTGTTTGTTTGTTTTTTGTAAATGAAATGGATAAACTGAACTAAATTAAAATCTAAACTAAACTACTGAAGAGGACCCTTAAGCTCCTAGGCCTCTTATATGTGTGTGTGTGTTTGTGTGTGTGTGTGTATATATATATTTGGCTTCAGAGTCTGCACAGTTGGTATGTGGGCTGTAAGCCTAATACACTCCCAAACACACAATCGTCATGTTTATTAGGCATCAAATAACTAATTACGACTAAACATGTTATTAAAGATGACTGTTCGTACATACAGCAGCAAGGTAAGTACTGTGTGAAACAACAGAAGTCTACACATGGAAAAAACAAAACAAATATGTATATATAATCAGGCAAATGTTAACTCCTTTGCATTAAGGTAAACTTTTACCACACAGGGCGCTCATGCCGTTCCAGCTTCACGTTCCTGTCTAATGATGGATGCTCTTGTTTTGAAAGGACTTGGGCGGATATGCCTTGATTTGGTTGGAAATTAGCCTACCTGTAGCTTGTTGGGGCAAGCCGCCTCCCTGACAAACAACCGCGGCCTCTCCCCGGCGTCTCTTTTGTGATTCTGTTTTCTTTTCCTCGGTAAAAACAGGCTGACGGACCGCCGGAGAGAACCGGACCGAATCACTGCTACCACTTCGCTACGCGTGAGACCCTAGGCGGCTTCTGTAGAAACCCCACAAAATGTATTTCATTTAACGCCTGCACGACTTGTCTTCATCGACTGTAAAAGAGAACTCCTGTTTTTGAGGGCTGAGATTTTGGGGCTTTAACATTGACACTGTTGGTGGGTTAAAGACTAAAAATCCCCTCCGTGACTGTGAGCATCTTCCCCCTCGGGTCGGTGCTTTCCTCGGTGAAGCCGCGGGGACCTCCGGGGACCTCCAGCAGCAGCAGCCATGGCAGGCGGAGGACGGCCGGCTGTCCAGCTACTTGTCCTGGTGTGTCTGGGCTTCCACCGCTGCGGCTCCTTCAACCTGGATGCGGACAAACCTTTCGTCTACACCGGACCCGAGCGAAGCTACTTCGGATTCTCCGTGGACTTCTTTAAATCCTCTAACAATCTGAAGTAAGATTTGATCAGAATATGCAAACAGCGATGACATCTACTCTTTAAACATCTATACTCACTTTCTCTCATATTATGGGAGATGAACAGTCCGAAGCACTTTATTTTTATCGCTTTACATAAACATTTATATACATTTAGATAGCATTATTACACTGTTTCCTTCTTCGTTTGTTTTACAGCTTTTGTAACTTAGTTAATTAAGAGTTTTCATACCGTATGTTTGCTTGTCTTATTACATCACAGCGTCCAGTTGTCTTTTCAAAGATTTAAAACAAAATGACAACTCTGCTTTTTAAGAAAATTAGCATTTTTCTTTTTCCTTTCTTTTCTTTCCATCTGTAAACTGACACATGGAGAGACATCACCCACATGTTTGGGAAAATTCCAGTAGACCACTTTTTATATATAAACTAGTGACTAGTTTCACCCAGAGGAGCTGGGAGTTGACAATAGGATGCCTCATGCTGTTTATTTTCCTCCAAGAGTCCCTAACAATCATTAATCTTGAACTTACTCAGCTCCAGCAGGAAAAGGAGACATACTTGGATCAAAATACTACAGGATTACAGCACAAAACCTTTCGTTTCGATGTGAATTGTTATTTGTGTTCTTGGCAGCTGCTTTTAGGGGCTCCAAAACACACATCCATACTTTGATTGGTACAAAAAAATGCTCCCAGCCATGGATCATTTCATACTCGCATTGACAACCTCTCCATCGTTGATGGTTTAATCTATTGGAGTATTATTGTTTATACCTTCTGTAGTTTCAGAGTAGGCTAATGTTTGCCCAATCCCTTGCCTCTAATCTTAATCTCTGACAACCTAACCTTGATGTCTACTGGGATAAAATTTCTCAAAAATTCAACGTTAACCTCTGTAATCGGGTTCTGATTCATTCACGCACCATAAATGACATAAAGTGAGACCCTTGTACTGTACTCAAGTTTCTACTTGATCTTCAGTTGACCTCTATACCAAACCTTGAGCTGCTATCAAGTATCAGGGGGTGATCACTGACAGAAAACCCCACAAGAATCTAACTAAACTCTAGACAAGGACACAGAAATGCATAGGTATGCACATATTTCTGAACTGTCACCCTCTGCATAAGAAATGGCGGTCACTAAGTACAAGGTGTGGGTACAAATTAGGAGCCGTTTACACAAAGCTGTTTTTCATTGAAACTGTAGCATTTCTGTTGCAGTTTGGCTGTCCGTTTACACAACAACAGCGATCGTATTCACTGACACAAACTTTTTGAACACAGGTTTCAACACCCATTTCAGGAAGCAGACACGTGGGAGTTGTGTGGTTTGTAAATTTGAAACAGAAATCACACTTAAAAGTCTTGAAACTTACCTGACAGAACTGACAGTACCAAGTGTGTGAGCTCATAGTAGGACATGCTGCAAACCTTGGTTACATTAGCACACACCCAACAAGAAAAATAGCTGACTGGGAACTTTGCGCTTATTTATGTACACTTTCCTTGTCACAATTCAGCCACATTAATTGATCTCTCTATTAGGGACTTTACACACAATGACCATACATTTGTTTTTATCTTAAACCTATTTACTGAAATCCTACTTGAACAAAGAGCTTCAAAGTGATGCTTGAAGCTCGATTGAATAGAAATGTCTTTTTTCAGGTCTACGGTCTACTTCACACTCGATGACAACCTCGCTACAACCTAAAAAAAGAAATCGGCAAAGAAATAAAGATGGTTTTTGCAGGGTCTTGGCGAGGTTTACTGAGAACACAATGGACAGCGTCATCCAGTGTGAACGAGGCTAGATAGTTACAAACTTTAATGTTACTTTAAAGTTACAGATAGTGTTTTTTTTAAGACAACCACAAGCCTCCATGAGTTGCTTCAGTTCTCAGAAATGGTCTTTATGTTTATCACTTTGAAGTTTATCTGGATAAAAACATTTTTTATATCAACTTTCTCAAAGCAGCTGGTTTTCTTCTATGTCCAGATTTTATGCTTTGGTTAACTAGGTCTTTCTATAGTGTCCATGTTTAAAAAGCAGATTTCTGTGCTAAATTATTTATCAAGTTTTGTCTACTATTCTCAGGAGTCTGGTGTTCCAGTTAAATCAGCGATTATTTTAACCATTGCAAAAGAAAATAACTGGGAGTGATGAAAATAGTTTCATTCAGCTGATTTTTGTAATGTGAAACAAGGAAGTAAGTTGTCTCTATCTTAAAGCTTCCTGTCTGCACTAAAACAAGAAACATTTGGGGAAATATGACTGAGTTTGTGTTGATCAAAATCTTCTGCTTGTGGCTTCTGTAACTCCATGGCCTAGGTGGACTTTTGCTCTGAGTTCCTCAACAGTGATGGCATTACCCTTAAAAAGATTGTGTATTTTGTGGCAAGTTCAGTTATATGAACTCAGGTTTTAATAATCTGCAGTATTCTTGTGATTGACTTTTATGATTTTTTTTACTGTGTCAATATATTAAATTGAAGTGTTCACAAGTGCACAGTTTAAAAGTTCAAACTAGTGATTCTCTGTGCAAAACCTGGTATTTCTTAATCAGATATTTGCAGTGATTTGGGTTATGTCATTCAGCATAAATCCGGTGGTTAGTTTCAGAGAAGAAAAAACATGCTGGCAGTTTGATTTTGTTTTTGTTTTTTTTCCCTCCCCAATGTTTAACAGGCATTGTGGGGAAGATGCAGATGTGAGTTGAGACATGAGAAGAAAAGCTCAGTTTGCAGTAGTAGCGTTGTTAGTAGAGTATTAATTACTTGATTTGCTGCTGTTATTTTCATTTCATTCCACTCTGCCTTTCCTGACAGCCTTCTAAACAGCCACATCAATCAATAAAACTGCCTCTGTCCCAGTGAGTCAGTGGCCTAGAAACAAAGCAGCATCTCAGTGGGTTTTTGTTTGTGCATTGAAATCCACTGATTGTTTGCCTCAAAATAAATCTGCAAGTAAACCAAACTGCTGGAAACAAAGGGTTTTTTTATCTAAACGCAGCTGAAAATTGTTTCTTTAACATCACTGCAGGCAGCTGAGCCCTGTTATAAACCCCCCAAGCTGCTCTTGTTTTACAAAGGTTTGCAGAAGACAAATCTCCTCTTTAAAAAAATATATATTAAAATGTAAGCTGTGGTTCTTGCAGTGACAAACGTTTGTTTTACTTCTGCTTATTGTGGCTTGTGACACTTAAATCTCACATCAGAAAACCTTTAAGATGGCCCTTTTTGCCCCATCCTAGTGTGATTTTATGTAATGACTGAAGAGGCATGGGGGGGTGAAGCCAATCCACAGGCATCATCTTTGACCCATGAGGTGTCCAGCTGTGCAGTTTGACATTCTTTCATTACACTGTTGAAGAGTTAGAGCACTAGGTCAACTGTGATGTTGACCTTTGACCCCATGAAAACTAATAAACAGATTTGGATGAAATTTTCAGGAGATGTTGGGGTTGTCGCAAAAAATTGGAGATTAAATTTAGGTGCTGATCCAGATTATGATCCCGGTCACAGAATTTATTTTAGACACACTTTAGCCTTGGTGGAAGTTGGTGCTCTCTGAGTGCTTCTAGTTTTTGTTTTTTTTTCCATTAGTTGAATCTTATCTGACCTGAACAATCTGTTGTTTTGTTGTTTGTGTGAAAGGGTAACCTCCTCCAATGATCTGAATGCTTTGGAGGTTGAAGTGTTCATGTGTTGAAACTAATAAAGTAATGAGTCTCTCCACCAGCTGGTTACCTAGATGATTTATCCGTGTCCATTTTTATTAAGTCAGTGCTGTAACGTCTGCAGTGGTTTGTTGATTTATTTATTTTTTCCTCTTCACAGCTCAGACATTCTGATTGGAGCACCTCGAGCCAACACGTCCTCCTCCAGCAGTGTGGTGGAGAGAGGAGCCGTGTTCAGCTGCCCCTGGAAGAGCTCAAACTGTCAGCAGCTGCTGTTTGACAACTCGGGTATAGAAACTTACACTTACACTTCACCTCAATGCGCACAGAGATCTTCTGTTGTCGACTAGCTTATGTATGTTGCAGCTGTTTTTCGGTATTGACCCACTAATCCTCGACAGCTCTCTGGCTCAGCAGGGACTGTTGTTTGTAAATACGACTGCAGGAGATTATGCAGTAAACAGTAATGGTGATATGGCATTTTAAATCACAATCTGCAGCACCTTATTTCATGCTGCATCATTTGCTGACAGACACTTGGCTCAGTGTGAAATCAAGCTCCCAAGTTTTCAATAACAAATACTGTACACCGTAGAAGTTTTAGACTAAGTTAATTTGCAGTGACCATTCCCAGATGAGGCTTATTTTTACAGTTTATAATACGTCACAGAACAGAATAAAACAGGACACTTGTTAAAATCAGATGATAGAAAGCAAAAGAAATGAATAAACGATAGTAACATATAAAGAAAAGGAAAGGTGGAGGTCATTTCATGACTACGTAGTTGGTCTTTCTTCAGAACCTTATTTAGTTTTAATCTAAAATGATACTAGAAAGTTTAATTTGACTGCTGTAGGTAGAGAAGTTCACAGTTACCTCCTGTACAGACAAAATCAGTGTTCCAGAGAAAGTTTAAATAAAGGCACCTTACAGTTCCCACTGGATGCCGCCCGAATTACAGAACCAGTGACTCTGTGTAGACGGTACAGTGCAAGGTTACAGAACAATTTAAAAATTCATTGTATTCAGAATCAGCAGCTCCACTGTGCAGCCCATCTTCTTACCTTATATATTATTTTAAATGAGATGAGACAAAGGTATTTGACTTCTGAGACTTGTTTATGTTGCCTGTTGATCTTCAAATTTAAATGATTGTTCTTGTATCCCCGGCCGGGTCATACCAAAGACTGTAAAAATGGGACTCATTGCCACCCTGCTTGACACTGATGATGATGAAGATGATAATTTATTTCAGACAAACCTTTCACCGATAGTGTAATATAAAAACATAGTACATTGTAACTTTCTTGAAGACACTTCACATCAGTGATTATGAGTCTGAAAAGGAGTATGAAGAAGTATAACTTATATAATCATACCCCTTTTCCAGCTGGAATTTGTCATATTATTCTAAATTTCCAATGTCCTTGCTGACAAAATAAAATATTATTATAGTAATATTTCCTCAGCCAAATGAAAGTACTACATATACACACAGACACATTTGTACACCTAGATATATACATATTCACATATACATACACCAATACACATTTACATACATACACCCATATATACATCTGTACCGACCTGCATACACTTAGTGAAATCATACATAGAGTTTTACTTCTCAGCCAGAATTATCCCAGTTGTTCTTCCTTATACCTTTGAATGATAGCTATTTTGAGACCTTTCTTGAAATATCTCATGCTTGGACTTTGCTTCAGCTCTTTAGAGAGTTTATTCCAGATCTTCACACCAACACCAGAAATGCACATTAATTTCATTGATGTTCGAGCCTTCAAAGTTCTAAAGTTTAGGTTTTCTCTATAGTCATATCCCCCCACTCTATCAGAAAATAATTTTTGAATATTTTCTGGCAAATTTTTTTTCCTGACTTTAAACATAATCTGTGCAGTTTGAAACTCTACCAAATCAGTGAGTTTCAGTAGATAAGAATCTATGAATAGATTGTGGGTATGACAATAAAAATCAGCCTTATGAATTAAACGAACGGCTCTTTTCTGTAATGTGCATAATGGTTTGAGTGACGTTCTGTAAGTGTTGCCCCAAATTTCCACACAGTAACTTAGATATGGTAGGATAAGTGAGCAGTACATAATATGTAGGGCAAAGGAGTTTAAATATTGTCTAGCCTTAGAAAGTACTGCAATAATTCTTACAATTTTAGATTGGACATATTTAATGTGGGGTTTCCAGCAGATCCTGTTTTGAATCAGTACTCCAAAAAACCTTATTTCAGTCACTCTCTCTACTGTCATATTATCAATTTTTATTTGTAAATCACTCTTCTCTTTACATTTACCGAACAGCATAAACTTTGTTTTTTCTAAATTTAACGACAATTTATTAATATTGAACCACTCTTTCAGTTTACATAACTCACAATTCATTTCAAGGAACAACTTCCGTAAATCTTCACCCGTAGCAAAGATGTTTGTATCGTCAGCGAATAGGACAAAGTTAAGTGTCTGGGAGACATTACATATATCATTTATATACAAAATAAACAATTTTGGCCCCAATACTGAGCCCTGGGGAACACCGCAAACAATGTCCAAGCATGTTGATTGGAAGGCACCCAACTGCACAAATTGTTGCCTATTGCTGAGATAACTTTTCATCCAATGTAATACTACTCCTCTTAGACCATAACGCTCAAGTTTTCTGAGGAGTATATCATGATCAATTGTATCAAATGCTTTTTTTAAATCAATAAATACCCCAACAGCATGTTTCTTTTTATCTAATGCACTGGTCACTTCTTCTATTAAATGCAGAACTGCCATCGCTGTGGATCTTTGTGGCCGAAATCCATACTGACTTTCAGTCAATAGATGATGTTTGCTAATAAATCTTTCTAATCTAACAACAAATATTTTTTCCATGATTTTGGAAAATTGTGGAAGCAATGAAACAGGCCTGTAATTTGTGAAATCATGTCTATTTCCAGACTTATGCAGTGGGATGACTTTCGCAATTTTCATTTTTTGTGGAAATATTCCTGTTTGAATTGACAGGTTACAGATATATGTTAATGGTTTAATAATTTCCACAATCACCTTCTTAATTATTATCATGTCGATGCCGTCATAGTCAGTTGACCTTTTATTTTCACATTTATTTACTATATCTAAGATCTCATTTTCCTCCACTGCTATGAGAAACATGGAATCTGGATTTCTAACTATTACATCATTTAGTATTTCATGTCCTGTAGGTTGCGGGATTTCCTCGGCCAATTTAGGGCCCACACTTACAAAGTATTTATTAAAATTATGAACTATCTCTTCCATGTTATTTAAATATTTATCTCCATTGTTTATAAAGTGTTGTGGATAGCTAACCTGTTTGGAGTTTTTTCTAATAACACTGTTTAAAATATTCCAGATACCTTTAATATTTTTTTTATTTTTATCCAACTGTTTACTATAATAATCTTGCTTTGCTATTCTTAGAACAGCAGTCAATTTGTTCTTATATTTCTTGTATTTATTTTCTGCCCCAGTTGATCTATGCCTTAAGAAGTCTCTATACAACTTATTCTTTTTCTTACAGGCATTTTGCAATCCCTTTGTAATCCATGGATTTTCAGAGTATTTATTTGCAGAGATGAACTCTACAATCGGACAATTTTTCTCATATAATGATTTGAAAGTATTCAGAAAATCTTCATATGCTTTATCCGTATCATTTTCTTTTAATACTGACTCCCAGTTTTGTTTAGATAATTCATCTTTAAATGCATTTATCGATTTATCCGTCCTTAATCTTATAACAAGTCGGTTTTTTTGAGTCTTGACTTTCATGTGGCAGATATCACAAACAACAAAAACAGGTAAATGATCACTAATGTCATGAACTAACAATCCACTTATTGTATTGTCTATTAAATTTGTAAATATGTTATCTATCAAAGTAGCTCTATTGGCTGTGATTCTACTGGGTCTCGTAATTTGAGGGAAAAGGCTTAGACTACATGTAGTATTAATAAACTCTTCAGTCAATTTGTGATTGTTAACATTCAGCAGATCAATATTAAAATCCCCACAAATAAAGTAGTTATTTGAAGTTATAGCTGTATATGTTTTCTCAAACCATTCAGTGAAGATGTTCATGTTAGAACCAGGAGCCCTATATATACAGCTAACAATGACATTTTTATTTTTTTCCATATATATTTCAACAGTTAAACATTCAAAATGATCTTTAACCACATTAGTCATGTTTTCAATTAGTTTATATCTAAAGCTGCTGTCCACATATACAGCTACTCCTCCACCAATCTTTCCTTCTCTATTAATATAAGTAAATTCATAACCATCTAATTCAAAGTCAGCTCCCTTGTTAGAAGTAAGCCAGGTTTCAGAGATAGTGATAACACTAAAAGGTTGTTTAAATTGACTTAAACAGTCCTTGATGTGTTTAAAATTTGCATATAAGCTTCTGCTGTTGAAATGTATTATGGAGAATTTATTGTCTGCATTAACTGTTATATTGTATTGTTGAGTCGAGTAGTAGCAACAGTTATTCCCAATATTGTAGAAAAAGTTGTTATCTGGGTCCAAATCCTTTTCTTTGTCCTGACTCTTATATTCAGTGTGGTCAAAAGTTTTCAGCTCCGGGTAATCAGCTTCATTTAGAGGTGTTAATGTTGTGTCCATAGATGTTAAGGACAACATGTTGTTTAACTGAGACATGATGAGTGAGTGTCATGTGCATCACCTGAACTCCCTGATATAACGTAAAGCAATCAGTTGTACTTATCCAGGTCAGCGATGTCCCGAACAACCAGAACTTTTGCCTCCTCTTGAGTTCCATTAAGTTTGACGAAAACTTTACAATTTGTTGTCCATGTTGATTGGATCTTTCCTTGTTTTCTCAGAAACCGAGCCTTTCTGGCGATGTCAGCATTCTTCTTGGTCAAGTGCTCATTAATAAATACATCAGATCCTTTTAGCAATCTGCCTTGTTTTAACAGAGCAAACTTGTATTTCCTCTTTGTGAATCTCATGATGATGGCAGGTTTATCATCTTTTCCTCTTCTCGGTAGCGGGTGACATGCTCCCACAGTGTCACAGTCCACCTCTATCCCCTTGGTCCGGAGGAAACAAGTCACCTGTTTCTCTGTGGAGTCAAGCACTTCGACCGATGGTTCACCAGCAGTACTAGGTGCAGCCACTGCGCTGGCATACGAACAGGGCTTAACTCTAAGTCCAGTGATGATCACATCATTTATCTTACTGTATTGCTCCAAATCGGCCACTCGGTTCTCCAATGCAGCGATTCGTTTATCCTTTTCCTCATTAAGAAGTCTCAACGACTTCACTTCTTTCACTAAGTCCAAAATATTGTTTTGATGCAGCCGTATAGCTGTCACTTCCTCCGATAGAAAATCCAGGGAGTTCTTAATGTCATCAAGATCCTCTGAAGCTTGAGTCTTTCTGGGTCCCATTCTCGTTCAAATTCACTTTTTATTTTATTTATTTTAGTCTCCAATGCAGATTCCCAGCTACTGCTTACGATTTACCTTTCAAGTTTCCACTGCTTATCGGCTTCCAGTTAGCTTCCAATTAGCTTCCAGTTAGCTTCCACCACTAGCAGGTTAGCTTCGGTTAGCCGTTTGCCCAACCGCTACCTTTCTATTGTCGACACGGGTGGTCGACAATGTTCTGAGTCTTCTTGTTTCTGCCAATTTTAAGCAGTCAATTCTTCGGAGGCAGCATTCCTAAACGGCAACCATAAATGTCCGAGAATATCCGCTCGATCAACATCGGAGTTCCTGGGATGAAACGGTGAAGATCTACTCTCCTGCCTGACACTCAGCATTAAGGGTTGGAATTGGGGGGGTTAGATCACCAAATGATTCCCGAGCGCGGCGCCGCTGCTGCTCACCGCTCCCTCAGGGGATGGGTCAAATGCGGAGAACAAATTTCACACACTCAGGTGTGTGACAACCAGTGGATCTTTCTTTCTCAATTATAGATCGGCCCTTTGAAGAAAAGCAAACGGACATGCTCACAGTAACAGTGCAATATTTCTGTGATGATGTGAGGAGCGTTCATCTAATTATGCTGCAGTTATTACATGTTTGGACACATTCAGGAATGTGTTAGTAAGTGGAAGGAATGTGTAGTCAAACTTTTTCTCTTCATCTGTTCATAGTTCATCTATTTTTTAAACTTTTTTTGTAGCACTGGTAATTGTACAAGTTATTGGTTGTCACTTTATTGTTAAGATGTACTGCAGTCCCTGTATCGCTGTAAGTGATCATATATATATATACTGTATATATATATATATATATATATATGTATATATATATATATATTTTTTATTATTAACTTTTCATTTAATGACTTCATATAATTTTTGTTGTGATAAACTTCCTGAATAGAATCTGCAGCTCTTTTCAAACCTATATTGTACGTTGCCTTACTGTTCATAGGCCTACTTACAACTTTATTACTGTGGTTCACTTTCTGTACTCTAATTGTGCTGTCATCAGAGAAGATAAGTCAAACCGTAGTGAAACAGTCTGATATTACCCGATGAACATAAATAGCATTAATAGCACATTCAGTTGCTGCAAAGCCAGACACTGTAATAAAGGATGGATGGATATTTTGGTGATTTCTGTTGTAAGTAGAGAATTGTAATGTTGTACTGTTTCCACTTTAAAGTTATTGGAAATCAGGCTTGCTTAAACCCAAATTAAGACACATTTCTGACAGTTTTTTGTTATTTGTTTTGAGAGATTTGTCTGCTGTTTTTCGTCTGTTCTTTCCGTACTCATTTGAGTTGAGCTAAGTGTAGGTAGAGAAAAAAATATAATTGTCATTAAATTACAGTGAGATCTTTTTTAAGGTGTTTGAATAAAAGTGTAGGAAAAACAAATGAGATAAAAGTTTGAATGATGCATGGAGAAGAGTGAACACTCAGCCTCGGTCTTACTCTGCAGTCTATAACCTGGAATTTAGAGTTGAGAGACATGAATTTGCCAGATAATGATATCTGAATGATTATGTGGATTTAATCTCAGTTTTCTTGTGCTTTTTTTCCGGTGCTTATCATGATGATAGATGGTTTCCTGTTTTGTCTCTTTGTTCTTTCAAATACCAGCACATAGTCTGGGTGGGACAGAATATTACCAGAGCTAAATCTTTGGATATAATCCAGTCCAGTGCAACACTATTTGCTACTAAAGCTCATTTCAAAACATATGACATAATTAGAAGAAAACCAATCATACTTCACTGTGAAGACTGTGTGCAGAGTACAGGAAGCCGGTAAAGCCATCTTGTTTATTATTGGTTTATCATTGTCTTATTGGGTGTCAACAGTATTGCCACACCCTAAAGATCTTACTTAAATAATCAGCTAATGACCAATCCATTTCAAGTAAGGTTTCAAAACATATCCTGTCCCCAAACATTTCATCTACATCCATGGTTCTCATATTATACAAGTACAACTGATAGTACTCAGAAAAAATGTTAGTATCAGCTTACAAGTTTAGCAACAAACTCATTAATGATTATAGGCTGAACTATGTGGTGAAAAATTAGTGGTTTGAGCAAATTATGATCTTGGCTCCAAATGGAAACAACTGGGAAAAGAAGTGCAGTGGAGAATATTTTAAAAATCCCTGTGGAAACAAGTGGATGACAATAAGCTAATTTCCAAGTAGCTACTTAAGTAGCTACTTAAGTCCTCAGGGGTGTGGCTTCTCGCTCCACGAGAAGAACCAGCACGAAGCTTGTCCTGTCTGTGTGGGGATCGTTCACGCTCGCAGAGCGTTGGCGGAGCCCGAAACCTGTGCGTTCTGTCGCCAACAAACAAAACAAGCAAAAAAAACCTTTAATAGTTGTTTAGGTTGTTTGTTTGTTCCCTTTCAGTCGATTCACTTGATACAACACATGTACTATGGGATATCACGCCTGCATGTCCTGGCTGAAGACACCTTTAATCACACCTTTAGGCAAATGACGTGATGACGACAAGTGACAGGCCTACACTATGTAACCGTCCGTCATCACAGTCATTCCTCAGTTCAATAGCCACTCTTCACCGAGCCCGGCTGAGCATCAGGGCAGCCATGTGTTGTACCTCGTTCCTCTCCTTCAGGGAACAATAGTTATATGCATAACATTATGTTTCCTTTCAGTCGATTCACTCGGTACAACACATGTACTATGGGATGTATATAAACGACCCGCAGAGCAGCCATCAAACCTGGGTTAATACAGCACACTAGTGCGGCACCTTAGACCCAGCAGAAAGAACAGAGTGAGCCACAGAAGGGGCTGTCACATCCAAATGATAAAACCGAACAAATGTGTGTGGTGAGGACCAGCTGGCCGCAGCACAGATATCACTCACGGGTACACCTCTAAACAGAGCCCAGGATGTTCCTACACCCCTGGTGGAGTGTGCTTTCACACCATGCGGGATTGGGAGCCCCCTGCTGTTGTAAGCTAGAGAAATAGCTTCCACAATCCAGTGGGAGAGTCTCTGTCTAGACAGACCCTTGCCCTTGCCTGGGTTAGCAGCACACACAAACAGCTGATCACACAATCTCACGTCCCATGTGCGGTCAATGTAAATGTGCAGTGCACGTAAAGGACACAAGGAATGCAACCTCCTCTGCTCCTCAGATGCAAAATGAGGTGGGCAAAAGCTTGAGAGCTCAATAGTCATGGATCTGTAGTCTGAAGGTATGACCTTAGGGAGATACGCTGCGTTTGGTCACAGAATGACCTTGGAGTCATCAGGTGAAAACTGAATGCAGGAGGGATTCACTGACAAAGCATGGAGGTCTCCAACCCGCCTTGCAGTTGTCAGAGCAAGAAGCAGAGCAACCTTATATGAAAGAAACTTCATATCCACTGATTCCAAAGGTTCAAATGGAGGATCACAGAGAGCCTCAAGAATCACAGTAAGGTCCCAGGGAGGGACACTGGGTTTATTCACAGGTCTCAGTCTACAGACCCATTTTAAAAAACGCACAGCCAGGGGATGAGCTCCTGGCGTGACCCCCATTGAAACCAACATGGCAGGCAGAAATAGCTGCTTTCATTGTGGAAAAAGAGAGCCCTTTATCCAACAGCTCCTGCAGGAATGTTAAAACATCCACCATTGAGCACTGATGGGACAATGTGCTTGACTTCACACCGCTGCTCAAAGGCTCGCCACTTGTAGGCATAAAAGCCTCTAGTAAAGGATGCCCCTGCCCTCTGGATTGTCGCCACTACAGCGGAGGGGAGGCCTTTAGCTAACAAGTTGGTCCTCTCAGCAGGTAGGCATGCAGGTTCCACAGCTCTGGGTGTGGATGAAGAATCTCCCCTCCTGCCTGAGTGAGGAGATCCCGATGGACAGGGAGTTGCCAGGGCTCTGCTGCCAGCAGGCTGATTATCTCGGCATACCATGACCTTGCTGGCCATCGGGGTGCCACCAAAATCAGAGACAAACCTTGTCTGCGCACCCTCTCTAGTACAGGTAGTATCATTTCCACTGGGGGAAATGCATACAGAAGTACTTTGGGCCATGGGTGGGCTAGCGCATCCACCCCCAGGTGAGCGTTCTGATCCGTTATGGAAAAGAACAGAAGGCAGTGGGTGTTGGCCCTGGTGCCTCCATTCTCTCACCAGAGGTCCGCCTCTGGAGAGCAAATCTGCACCCAAGTTCAGCCGTCCAGGAACGTGAGTGGCCCTGATGGACAGAAACTGTATGCTGCACCACTGCAAGAGAGTGTGAGGCAGTTTTAACAGGGGAAGTGAACGTGTCCCTCCCTGTCTGTTGATGTATGAAATCACAGTTGTGTTGTCTGTTCTGATCAGAACATGATGGTCTGTCAGAACTTGGCAAAAGCATCTCAGAGCCAGCAAGACTGCTAATAGCTCTAGGTGGTTTATGTGGAGCTTGGATTGTGCCGGTGTCCAAACCCCCCTCACCGCCACGCCATCGCACAGAGCCCCCCACCCCATCAGGGAGGCATCTGTGGAAGGACACTCTCCCTATTGGTGCACCTTGGCACAACAGGCCGGGCTCCCTCCAAGGTCTGAGAGCCAGCATACAAGAGGTGGTTATTGTTAGCTTCCTGTGGAGGTGACGTGACACACACAGCCCGTGAGAATGAGTCCAGCGCTGAAACTGGCGCATTTTCAGCAGTCCAAGTGGCACTACTGCTATCATGGACGCCATCATGCCCATCAGCTGTAAGATCGTCTGGAAATGCAGTTTGCGTCCCAACTGAAACAGAGCGAGGCAGCGGTGAAATGCAGCAACTCTGTGTTCTGAGAGACGAGCTCTGCTCAACAGGGAGCATATTTCCAGCCCAAGAAATGAAAACTGACTCAGAGTCAGCGAGCTTTTCTGAAAATTCACAGAAAAGCCTAGCACTTGAATGTGTGCCAGGACCTGAGACAGCTGTTCTGTCACCTGCTTTCTGGAGCTGGCCATAAGAGCCCAGTCGTCCAGATAAGCTAAAATACGGATTCCTTTTTCTCTGAGGGGAGCTAACACTGCCTCTACACATTTTGTGAAGGTGTGAGGCGCGAGAGACAGTCTGAAGGGCAGTACTACATACTTATAGGCTAGGCCCTCAAAGCGAACCTCAGAAACTGTCTGTGGTCCGGGTGTATCGCTACATGAAAGTAAGCATCCGTGAGATCGATTGTTGCAAACCAATCGCCCGGCCTGACAGCATTTAGAAGATGTTTGAGTGTGTGCATTTTGAATTTGTACGTTCGTAGGTACTTGTTTAACACTCTTAAGTCCCGAAGCCCACCATCTTTTTTCGGAACAACAAAATAACGGCTTTGTTTGTCTCAGAAGCGGGAACCACTCGAATCGCTCCTTTTGCTAACAGCGTGTTTATTTCCTCTCTCAGAATTGTTGTTGCTTCGGCTCCGACAGCTGTGTTTACCACAGCACTGAAGCGGGGAGGTCTCTGGCGGAACTGTAACCAGTAACCCATAACAATGTTTTTTTCCACCCATGGTGAGAGTGCGTGCCAGAGGGGGAGCCATGGGGCAAGACAGCCGACCTGCTGAGCTGTTAGCGAGGAGATGCTGCCCTCTGTCGTTGTCCGAGAGAGGTGCAGCATTTTTCCACTACCGCCTTCAGTCATTTGATTTACACTTTTTTTTCACAAAATGCAGTCTTTATTGAAAGATTTACACAAACATTCTGAACATTCGTTGTGCTTTGGCAAACATTTACAGCACCCAAACTGGGGGCTTTTAGTGCAAACATTGTGTGAATGGGGAAATTGTGCTTAGGAGACTGTGTGGGGGAAATGCAGCGCCTCTTGGGACTGGGACCCTGAACAAAACCAACAAAATGCCTTTTTGGCGGCCGCCGAAAGCAGGCGGTCATGTCTCCCTGCTCCTGAAACCCCTGAATTCAAAGTCCCGCTGCTAGGAGGACTGTGTTTTCTTCCTCCGAGACATCGAGTTCCTCTGAAGAGGGGGACCTTTGCTCCAAGCCGAGTGCAGGGCCGTGGATTTGTGGCTGTACCGGTTGGGAACTGAGGCTCGCGGGCAGCGCCGCTCTCTTCAGTGGAGGTGATGGTACCGCTGGTTAGAAAAAAGTGCTGTTACCAATTATCTTTAATTTTTTTTTTATTTCTGAAAATCATTTAAAGACCCCTAGCTTGTTTCGCAACTCACATTTAGATACCAAACCCAACTTTGGGAATCACTGATTTATGTGAGGATATTTGTCAGGGTTTTGATTTATTTAACCTGCTAAGAAAGAATCATGCCGGAGAGGCTCGTTGTCTTTTTGTGAAGGCCTTCGCAAAGAGGAGAAATTCCACAACAGCTCCTAACGGCGTGCTGTCCAGGAAGTTCTGCCCCTCTACTTGGGCTTTCTCTTTTATTAAAAGAAGAAAAAGGGGTTGATCAGAGCAAGCCAAGGCCAGTCCAGATCATAGCAAAAACACATAACACATCTCTGTTTGGGAGAGCCAGATGGTGTGGCGCCCGCCGTCTGACCTTGGTGTCTCACGTAGGCAGTTTTACACATGAGCACAAAGGCTGATAATATAAAAACCCTAACAATATTAATTTCCATTTTAAACCAGATCTCTCAACCAGGGTTATGATTAAGGGTTTGACCAGTTTACTTGCTTATGTCCGATATAAGCCTGTATCACTGTTTTCTAATGTGTGTCATAATGGTGGTACCTGAAGAGCAGAGTATTGTCTGAGGTGGTGCTGATCTACAATCTTTGTCATTGGTCTAGAAATTTATGACTGACTTTTCTATCAAACTATTTATTTATTTGTTTGAAATCTTTGGCTAAACCAGATAATTTTCTTTGCCAACAGCACATATTTTCTAAAAACTCCAGTACAAAGAAAACCCTCAAGGTTCAGGGAAAAAAACAACAGATTTCCTGTAATCAGCAAGCATAAGAGAACAGAAACAAACTTCGTCATGATATAACATCAGTTGTTAAAACAAAGTATGAACAGACGGGAGGCTGGTGGAGAGTGTAGGCAGGACATAGAAGATATAAATTAACCACAGCACTCATTTTTTATTACAGACATATTTATCTTTTTAAAGATGGAGATTAGTTTCTGCCAGTTTAGAATCTCACTGACAATCTTTGAGTTTTGTGAAGAACAAATTCTACTTCTGTAAGCTGTAGAAGAGATGGCCTTGGAAAAACTGTGATAAACAGAGGGAGGTACACAGAGATGTGTGTGTTTGTGTGACGTGCAGTGTTGAGTCTGGTTGGTATTCTGTGGGAGACCACAGCAAACTAAAGTAGGCAGCAACAAACACAACACACTTTAAAACAGTGTCGCCCTGCCCCCCTTCAGCTACACAAAGCAGACTCTACAGCCTCAGCATTATACATGTGGGGCTCATGAGGCCTTTTCAGATGTTAAAATAAAATTATAGTTGTGTTGTTTCAGAAATGTTTATGCCTCACTTACACCTAGTTTGAAAAATGGAGAAAGCTTGTTTTTTGTTCCAAACTGCACAACTAATCTTAATGGGGGCAATCACTTTTTGTGCCAAACAGGATATCTTTGGGTCTTTGAAGTGATTGCAACCTCAAACTTTATAATAACACATTTCTGTCAGTTTGTTTTGGGCCAACAAGGTCTGAAAGCATCTTATTCAATGACACATTCAGATCAGCAGGGTCCTCTTACATCTCCAACTTCTCACTAGAAAGGGAAAGTCAAAACTCTTTTTGCTTTTTGTTTTGCTAATGACAAACTCTCATCAAAAGTTCCATAGACTTACCTTAAGAAAGAAAATTAGTTACAGATTCTTTACCACTGCTTTTTTTTATTCTTGCCCTGATTTAAAAACTAGTCAGTTAAGGTTTTTCATAACCTGTAGTTGCAAATTGGATGCCCCATTTGTTCTTGAATACATTGTGCAGTTCTGAACACCCAACATCAAAAGTTAAACTTATTAACATTGGTGCAATGTTGCCTATAAAATCACTCATTCTTGACACAAACCTCTTAAACAGGGATCATCAATAAAATTTGACTAAGGGCCAAAATTGATTGAATCAGGGAGTTCGGGGGCTGGTTAACTTTGTTAATTGTGACCAGTGTGTTTTATACATTTAAATTTCTGCTGCCATAAGTAGATGACATTTGTTTTATTTTCTAAAGGTGTTAGACAATGTGCCACTTTTCTTTTTTGGCTGAAAACATTTTTGTTGTGACTTATCTGAATCCATAGATATAACTTGTAAATATACAGAAAAAATGTTTAAATGCTAAATAAGCATAATGAAATAAATTACATTAATAAATAACTTACAGCCAAAATTATTAATAAAAAATCAATACTTGATGTTGGACTCGAACTTGGGTCTCTCTTATCCATCATTTCATGCAGCAATATGAGCTAAACAGCAAAGTGTTGCATTAGGCTCAATAACATGTTTCCTTGCGAGTTGTAGGTGAGTTTTTCAAGTTAGGCCTGATCATGTGATGTAGGAAAGTTAACCAATTACTGCATTGGACTGTGCTTGATTTATTAATAATTTAAAACTTCACTGGTTGAATCAAATGCTAATTGATGATCAATGCACCCAAAAATTGATGAAATCACACAGACTGACAGTTAAACCACGGCTTTATTGAGTCTGTATTTGATGTAGAAATTATGAGATTTTTGCTCCAGGCTTTCCCCCAGAAAAGAGGCTAAGCCCAGTGATAGATGGCCATTCGCCAGCCAATCGCTGGCCGACCACCCACATAGCGTGATTTAGTAAAATAAAAAGATTAAAGTTATCAGGAAAGTTGAAAATATGGCTATTTATTATGTGATATTGTAAGATATGTGTGCCAAATATTTACACAACTGCAGTTTTACAAAAAGGCACTTTTGAAATACTTTTTCAAACAAAAATACAATTAAAATAAATACAAATTGTTTGCACCTAATTTGAATCCTTATTTATGTCACATTTACAAATAAATTCAATTGACATAAATTTAAAAAAAAGTGCAAACAAAGCACCAACACACGTCTCACTTCCAGGCCAATGAATAACAACAGAGAACTCTGACAAACAGACAGATGCTGTACTGTACTGTGCTTTTTGTGGCACAGGCTGCATGTTGGATCACTACATGGAACAACAAAACAGAGCATATTTAATGGTTAATTTAATAGCATCAATTTAGTGGTAAACAAGGATAAATTATCATGCCTTATATTAATATTTTCACTAAGCACAGAACATGCTTACTGTCATAGACTGGGTGGAAGGAGGCGAACCCTGAGCGCAGACTCATGGTGATAAAAAAACTAATTTATTTAGAAACAAAAGGCAAACCCAAAACAAAGGCTGACGTGGCAGCAAAATCTAAACTAAATTCAAACAAACATTATCTAAACCAAACATGAACAGACCTGTGACAAGAGAAACCACTGGGAGACGAGAAAGCACGAGCAAACGGAAGGATGGCACATCAGGGAGGCAAAGAATGNAGAATGACAATGAACCAGCAGATAGTGAGAGAAGTGACCGGGTTTTTAAAGGCAGAGGGTGATTAGTGGAAGTGGGCACAGGTGAGAAGATTAAGGAGCTAGAGGCAGGTGTAGATGGGTGAGAAAAGGGAAGAGAGAGAGTGACTGAGGAGAAGTGAATGGTGGCTGAGGCACAGGGAAGAGACAACTAAATAACAAACAAACTCTAACTGAAATATGAAGACAAAACTAAATACAAAAACCCAGATCCTAACACTTACCATATTCAGTCTTGTAAAGCCACCCTCTGAATTTTAGCTCAACTAACCATTTTTGGTTAAACCCGCTCGTTCCATGTTTATTCTTGTGGCTCTGACAACATGCTAACTCCAGGTAGCTGAAGGAGGCTCGGCCTCAGGGCTCATTAGAGTCCTGCAGGGCTCCATGAACAGCATCCGGAGCTGAGAGCGGTGGAGGCGTTTATACTTGGTGCTTACGTCGGTGCAGTATTCTCCAAAAAGACAGGGGGCAGTACGCTACATAAGCAGTGGAAATACGGTAAAAAGAGAGCAGATGTTGTCACATCAAATATGGCTGCAGGTATTCAGGAGGAAGAGCTGTTGTTTCTGGCTGTGATACAGAGAGGATGTTTAAACTTAAAGCATTCAGTCTGACTTTCATTGATTTATTTACTTATTTGCTTTAGTTGTGATTCGTCCATCATAGGACTAATATTTCTTCCCTCTGTGGTCTATAAACACTCCTTTTTATCTTTGTGATCTCTCACAGAGGGATCATAGAAATGCTGATACAGGCGAACGAGCTCCGCTATAGCAGCGAAACCGTCCATTTTAAATGGAGCGCGGTCCGCGCAGTTACGAAAACTAGGAGATGCATGAGCACGCGACGTGACATCGCGCGGGACCTTTGCGCAGGGGCGGGGACAGCACGATTGCGTCACTGTTGACACTTGCACCCTCGCGCGGTGAGGTAGATAAAGGTAGCGGTTTTGGGGCTGCGGGTGGAAAAAACATTTATAAAAAATGACGTATTTATAATAAACAAGTAGAGTTTAGCCTGGCAGCTGGGTCACCAAAGCCTGGCGGCCCGGCAGGCTTATAATACACTGGGGGAAACCCTGCACTCTTCTACCACAGTGAGCTGGCTGTTTCTTGCATTCCTGCCTGCTTTGCCTGCTTTTCTACCAACCTGAGGCTGTTCATTGTGTAACACATGAAGTTGTGGCCTAAAAAAGTGATCCATATCACCTGTTCCTTTCTGAACTGGATTTGAAGCAAATGTAAGAATTTGGGATTAAAACTATCTTTGAACTTACGGTTCCTAAAAAGGCACAACTTGATTACTACTTTTATTATGAGCAACTGTATTCCCTTTTTTTGGCCTTAAATCTGAGACATCTGGGCTATATAATGATATTAACGACTTGAGGCTAAAGTTGTTTTTGTTTTTTTTAACGAGACCCAAAATATAAACCTACAAATCCTCAATTTGTCACAATATATGCTGAATGATTTGTGTAGTATTTCACACTTTCAAATACAAAATTTTAATTAGATATGTAGTTTATATCAATTCAGACACACTCTGTAAATGTGTAATATTCTCACATTAACCTGGATTTCAGCTGAACAGACCTATGGACATTTATAAGACTTGTTACAACACCTGTGGAGCAGTTGGCTTCATGCAGTGCTCTGTTCCAGGCATGCTATGCCCATAAAAGGTGAATTTGTCTTACACAGCCTCATTAAGTGTAAGTTCTGCAGGAGACTGTTTGTACAGGATGTTTCATATTCCAGCTTGTAGCCTTAGGTAACAGAGAAATGGATCAGCAAGTATCTGTCTTGCTCAAGTGCCTTTGAGCAATATGTTACCGACACTGGGAGCCTGTAGGCGTTGACAGAACCAAACATGCCGATTGATGTTACTCCCTCAGACCATAATGATGTTAGTGGGTGCCCTGGTTACACTGTGTGTGTTTTCTTCTACAAAAGAGGCCTTTGTTGATGATTTGATCCGTATGATTGCTGACCAAAGCCTCACTGGAATAACTGACTTAACTGGAATTCCTCTGTATTTGTGCTGTTCGAGGGTGTGGTATAACTCTTACTCACTGTTAGTCTTTTCCATTCTAACTACAAGCTTTTGTTCCTGTTGGATTTTGTTGGTTAAATAACTACTAGGAAACCAGTTTACTGTTGTCGACTTCATTTTGCAGAAGGGTTCTTGAAGCCTTCTTCATTTTACTTCTGTTTTGAATGGTTTTCATTTAGAGCCAAAATTGTAATTCGCTTAAATCACTTATCTTTTTGACTTTCTCTGCTTTCTGGCTCACCTTCAGTTCAATTCAGTTTATTTATATTGTGGCAGTTCACAAAAAGTGTCATCTTAGGGCACTACAAAAGAAAAGGGACATCATAGTTCAACGTATAATGTTTAATTAGCTTGCTATTAAACATATAAACAGTTGATATCACATTGCATTATGAGGTCCACTACAGGGATCCTGAGTACCAACAGTGGTACTTGTACTACTGTTTAAGAACCATAGTACTGTGGATAAAAATTGTATTGTATTTCTGTTTAGAGAATGTTTGGTATACGAATGTAGTTTCTGATTTCTATATCATATCATTATGTTATCAGATGAACATTCATATGCATGGATTTCAATATGCCGTGGCCAGGTTGACAGTATGTTCCATTTAGGTTAAACCATGTCACCATCAAGGACAGTGGGTGTCAAACACTGTCCACCAGCCCATCTTGAAAGCTGACTGGCTCATGGGTTTATCTCTAACTCTCATCAGCTAAAGAGTTCTGAGAATCAAAAGATTTTAAAATTTGGCCCCAGAGCCAAGACTTTTTAGTAAGCGGAGTTTCCCCACACAGAAAAATCCCAAACATTTCTTTGCTTTGTGCCTTTGTTTAATAGCCCAGCAAGACAGTTTTTTTTGTTGTTTTTTTGCCTTTTGTATTTGTCTGCTTTGTCAGATTTGTGTAGGATATATCTTTCTATTTACCCAAATGACTCTGAGTGTTTAGTGGTGTTTAGCTGTGTAGTTCTTCATCTCAGCACTGCTTTAGTCTTCTGGCTGCGGGCTGGGAGCAGGATTTTTATTTTGTTGTAAGTTAAATAGAAAATAATATATACAACAGAACTGCATAATAATTTTTTTAAACCACATGCTTCAGTTCTATCTGAAACATTTAGATTTTACTAGATCTTCACATCATTTCCAGGATTTTCTTTCTTCTTTTTTTGCCACAGCTCCAACATCCAACAACTGATATGTAAAACATGCCACTTAAAATAACCTATTGTAGTTATAAACTGTGGTAAAGACAACCAGACTAAAACAAGACGGCATCGGGAAGATTACAGTCTGCATTCCCTTCTCAATTTTGTCTTGAATGTTGATTTCTTTTAAACATGAATAGTGGTATTTATCATTCGTCAGCAGAGCAGAAACACACTGAGCTGACCATAGTTCGCTCTAAACACACTGACATTCATTGGCTCTTTACTGTTTGATTATTACATCTCTTTTTCAAGAGGCACATTTTGGCTAAACTTATCCTGAACCTAAATTGTCTTATGAGTTTTCTTTCAAAGAGCATTAAGGTTATTTCAGTCATCAGTTATCTACATTAGCACCAATGCATTATTTCTGACTTCCCTTTTTTGCTCTTTATTATTTTGAAATCAGTTTTTCTTCCGTCATTGTAATCATTCATTCCCAGTATTTCTGTTTTTTCCTCAGATGACCGGACAAACAAGGGGACTCAGATGGAGTTTAAGTCCAAACAGTGGTTTGGTGCCTCGGTGCGATCTGATGGAGAACACATCCTGGTGGGAAACCCTGAGCACAACAATGCTAATGTTTCTACTTTTACTCAGTGAGGAGTGTAGACTGTGAAAGGTGGACATAGCAACCATAAAGTTACCTATTAATTGTTACAGTTCCTACATTGCTTGCTATTTTGTCATCACTGAGAATGGACATGTATGCATGGACATGGGGGTAGAGCTTGAGAGTGAAACTTGAAATCCATTTAAAGAAAACAAATCCTTGTGTTAAATGTCATGCTAACTTTAAGATTATGCACCTTTGCACTAACTTTACATTTGACATTGAGCAATTACTTCATTCATTAAAAACAGTCAATGTGAAGAAAAATACTCTAACACTAACAATTACTCAAATTACTGTATGACCTAAAATTTATGGAGCTATTCTGACCACTTTTTCTTAATAACAAATCTTTTAGGAGTTTAGTGTGTCTTACGTAAGGATACACTGATTGCTCTGCAGATAACTGGAATCATTCAATTTTTAGCTTGACCAGTTTGACTTGTGACCTGCAGTCACCAGTCACATTTCTGTTAATATAAATTCTGGTGCATGTTCAACAAAGCCCTTCACACTGATTCCTTCCTTCAATGATCATCCTCCGGTTGAGGTTATTTGATGTTTGTAGCAAATGTTTTGTTATATACAGTACATCTAAATTTGTAGTTTTAACATTATGAAAAACAAGAAGACCTCATTTGCTCAGTTCTTGACAGAAACCTTTTGCCAGCAGGGTGTGAGCTGTAGAGTGTGTTCTTGTGTTTTCCAGGCCTGTGCTCCACTGTACCAGTGGGCGACCTTCGGTATGTCTGAGCGCGAGCCGGTGGGAACATGTTACCTGAAGAAAGGAAGCACAGTGGTGGAGTACTCACCCTGCAGATCAGGTGTGTTTTTCCTTTAACGTTATCTGTACTAGAGTGTAGGTTATTCATGTAACATTTTAGAATGCTGAAAACTGAGATGTAGCTGTCGTCTGTGCCTGGAAGTTGCACCTCCTTTATTTCGGCTGTTTGTAGTTAGAAGCTGGAAGCTATTCTCTGTTGATAGGTGGGAAATTAATTTGTGGGTGAATAATTAAACACTTTGTTGAGTTGAAGCTCATTGTTATAGTTTTTAGTCAACAACTTGTTTATTTATTTATTTACTCTCATTGTCATTAGTGTTTTTCATTAGGGAAGACTGATTGGTTTTAGAACTACCCACTGAAAGGCAGATATCCAACTCACCATTTATATTTAGCACATTCAAATTCCTGGAGAACGTGAACAGCTTGGTTGGTGATTTAGGAACAGCCAGAGGTAGCTTAAAGAGGAGCTCATCTTTGCAGTCATATTGTAGTAACATTTTGTGGAAGGGGCTATCAATAGAACTTTATACTAATAATAAAAAGTCAGAAGTTATTTTGTTTATAGTTACATTTTGCCAAATCTGGATGCCTGGAACCTTCTGACTGTTTCCTGCTGAACAGCTGAACATTTTTTTTTATCTGTTGTATTGTAAACTGAGGTCTTCTATTTGTTGCTTCTGACATTGTTTGTTTTTGCTTTCCAGATACCAACTCACCAGAAGGGCAGGGCTTCTGCCAGGCTGGCTTTAGTGCAGACTTTCTGAAGGTAGACAAGAAGCATTAATCCTCAAAAAGTCATCCTTCACAGCTTTGTAAACAAACTGTGCAGTGGACTGACAGTCAACAGCAGTCTATGGTTGGAGGTTGACAAATTTCCATTTGACTGAAAAGCAGTCTTGTTGCAAACTGAGCTGAAATCAGAAACACTTTAACCTCCAACAAAAGTGACTATAATATGAAAAGGAATGAACACCAAACTAGTGCTCTCCTAACGAGTGGAGTCGTACTGCAGGAGGCAGCAGCTTGTGGCTCGCCTGTGATCCATTCAATGAGTGGAAAAATATTGGATTTTATTTGTTCACACTTCATGGGCAGTCAGGCTGAATATCGACTGGGACCAGGGTGCATCTCTAGTTATTACAAATGTTTAAATATGTTTTGTCCTAAGGATTTAAAAAATATATATTTTCATTGTTATAATTATTTTTTCTTTTAAAAAATGATTACTTAGATAACCTTTGATTATGTGTAAGGTTAAAAAGATTTAGGTTTAAATTAAACACTTTGTTAAAGCAGCTTTGGTTCTACTGTAGCAGATAAGTTAATTTTTTCACTATAACACTTCAGTTAGTGATGCAAGCATAAAATTTGGTGCATAGATTCTCTATAGCCTACTCTTGAAAAGATCCCAGGTGTCCACTCACGATTCCAAAATGGCAGCCGCTTTTCAAGGTGGCCGCCAATCAGTAATCCACAAACCATGTCATGCGCCATTTTGAAATTGTGCGTGGACACTTGGGCTTTCTGAAGACAGCGTTATAGTGAGCACTGGTGCAAAATTTGGTGCTTGCATCACTAATTGAAGTGTATTTTTATTTATCTGCTACACTATTCTGCTCAATGGAATTTCTAATACCAGTTTGTCCGAAAGCTCTTGGTGGTTGATCCACTGACAGTTATATTTACATGGAGCCACACCACAAACAATATCATACACTGTAGGCTGGTCTGACTTTGGGGAGAAAAATGCAGGTTTAATTTCATGTCAGGAGTCGTGTTTTATTCTGCATGGTTCTGCAAGAGAAGTACTTGCCATTATTGACATTATTCCTTCACACATCTGGAAGTACGTAAAATGGTTATAATCAGAAATGTATTTTTCTTTCCTTTTTATGGCTTCAGAAAAACAATAGAGTGGTGGTGGGAGGACCTGGCAGCTTCTACTGGCAGGGTGAGTGTTACGCTGACGCTGTGTTTTTATGTGAACATGTTGTTACAGCCTTGAAGCAGAGGAGGTGATTCAAACAGAAAGAAGCACAGTTCAGATCCAAGTTAGTCTGCTACATTTGCACTTTATCCCTTCACCTAAACATGGAACTATTAGAATCAGAGAAAAACATGCTGCAACATGGAAATCGCTGGTTCCTCAGCTAAGTGTCACCTGTGGATGAACAGAACCAAATCACTTAGCTAGCTGAAAAACCTGCTTAACATTTAACATGGGAGATGATATTCAGTTTTAAATTACCTTTTTATCTTGTATCAAGTTTAGATCAAATTAATTAAAACAAACACTGTATTTTAAACTAAGTATAGGTGGACCAGTAATGTTTTTGTCTGTGTGCTTGTAGTTGTTTGTCTGTACTGGTGGTTTCCAAGGGCCACTGTCCTGCATGTTTCAGATGTTTCTCTGCTTTCACACACCTGATTTGAATAAATGAGTGATTAACAGGTTTCTGCAGAATTTGAAGACCTGCTGAAGAGCAGGGAAAGAATAAAAAACATATAGGGTAGTGACCCTCCAGGACCAGGATTGGGCACCACTGATCTGTACTATTAGCCAAATATCTTATGACTCACTGAACAGATTTTATTGAAACTTTCAGAAAGTAATTAACTCATACTCTGAGTGCAAGACATTGCACAACATATTTGCTTAAAATGTTGTCATTAACTGTGGGAGTTAGCCCTGTTTATCTGTTAGCAAATGTCTCATAAACCACTGGAAGGATTATAACAACACTTTCAGAAACTAATAAATAGCTGTCAATTTAGAATTTATTAACTTTTGGAGTCCACCTAATTCAAGATGGTTGCCACAACTAATTAATTTTAGTCTAACCAGAAATGGCTGTAAGTCAGTGATTTTTACAGGAGATTTGGTAGAATAGTAGCTGACAACCAATCACAACACATACTCCAAAGCCTAGAAAATCAGGCAAGGTATTGCAATATTGCATCAAACTGCATATCATTTTAGCTTAAAGATCTTTTTTTTTTCTTACTGTACCAAACCCATATTAAACTGTAACCCCAAAATCCAAGTCCAGGTACATATTAAATCATAATTTCTGTGTCATTTCCTCTTTATGGTACATTAGGAGACAGAATTTCAAAAGGTAAAGTAGGACTAAAGCTGTACCCCACTGTGTGTCTCACTGTCTTACTTCATACTGGACAGCAAAATGCATCATCACCACCTTAAGAGTTTAATGAGCAGGTGAGGTTCAGGTGGGATGAGCTGCAGACGCTGTGTGTATGTGTGTGTGTGTCAGCTGAGGGGTTTAATCCATGTTTGTCTGGTCGTCTGACATTAGAGGGTGTGACACTAAATATATCCTGAACGCTGAGTCAGTCTCACACATGTTTACTTTCTGTGTGCTGAGGCTCCTCCTCGGCTGTGTTTGCCTAATTGTTTCCTGTTGAGTCAACACTCACAATTACACACACACACACACACACACACCTTAAACACACTCACAGCTCTGCCTCTGATTAGATGGTTGTTAGCACTGTCTCTGTGGCTCCTTAAATTGTGAATTTTTTTTTCTTAGTCCAAATGTTTGCTTGTAAATAAAGTTCCATAAAATCATGTTTTTCTTTCGATTTTTGTTTTCTCTCTCAAACTGTATGTTGCTGCCCTAATTACTGTGCTTTCAGTTTGTTATATTTCTAAAAGGGGCTCTTTTTTCTTAATTTCTTTTTTCTTTTTTTTTATATTACTTTGTTTTCGAACATTTTCCTCTTCTCTCCTCAGGCCAGCTGATTTCTGACGACGTCACTGAGATTTTCGGGTCTTCCAGTACAGATTTCATTAAAAAGTTAAAAAACAGGCTCTCCACCAAATCAGCTGGTGCCCAGTATGATGACAGCTACCTTGGTAATCTCATACACACATTCTTTTTTAAGTCTTAACATCTGTAAAACACACAAATGATTCTCCAAGCTGAGCTGAAGACTGTAAACATTTTCTATGATGGAACTGTTTGTTTCCTCTCTTTAGTGTCAGGTTTCTTGTGTTTTAAAAAAAATCATAATGTGATGAAGTGCTGACAAGAAATTTTCTAGGAAGTTACAAATTTTAATGAATGCACATACAGAGAAAGATTTGATTATTTCTTCTTAAGAGTTCTTAAGTTTTATTTATATAAAAAAGCACTGTCCTTATTAACTTTTAAAATGAAGTAAATACAACTTTAAATTATTTGATTTTTCTTTTTTTTGCAAAAAGTTTAACCAGTACGCAGAAACTACTCTGAACTTTTAGTTCCGAGGACTAGTTTTAAGGATCTTTAAGAGTTTTCTTCTCTGCAGAGGTCAAAGGGTAAATTAGCCAAATTAGGTTCCTTGAAGTGTGCCGGTCCTCCTCAACACTGCAGTGCACTAACAGATCATGTGAGATCTTTGTTCAAAACTTTAACATGCAAAGCAGTGGGAAATATGGATTCAGTTTTATTTTTAATCTCTATTTTATTGTTCATAAATTCTGTTCATTTAAGGTTGTACAACAGAAATAGTTGATGTTTGCAAACAGCATTACACTCAGATGTTCCTGCAGATGAAGAGAGCTTCGGAATGAATGAATAACTTACTTTGATTTGACACCTGTGAAATTAAACCAGTAAATTAATTTAATTTTACGACTGATAAAATAATACATCTTTTCCTCTTATATTTTTCTTAGCATAGTTTAAATTTACCTGTAAAACTTGTGTGAAGTGATGTTTTAGTCTGTATTTGCTTAGAAGATGTTTAACAGCAAACAGGTTTTGTAGAAGGCGATGTTTGCAGACTTCTTACGTGGATTAATGACTTTTTTCTTTTGACAGGATACTCTGTGTCAGTTGAAGACTTCAACAGTGATGGAAATGAAGGTAGATTATATTTCCTTTTATATGGTGGTAAATTTGCAGGTGCTTCTCCAGCTTTATGTTCATATCTGCCTGTGTTTCCTGACATGAACAGATTACGTGACTGGAGTGCCCCGAGGGGAAAAGGCATTGGGTTATGTAAGTGTTAAAATTCTTTGCTTGAGAAATGCCTTACATGTAATTGTTCATAATTTTAGCTTTCACAACAAAGCACTATTGTTTGTCACTTGGTACCCCTGTCCAAGCATTCTGTGTTTCTGAAAGCATTCCAGTGTTTCACCTCAGTAAATGAAGTGAACACAAACAGTTGCTCAGAGGAAGAGACATTTACTGGCTCAGTTCTGACAGGATGGCTTCATTCTTTACATTGAAATCAGAGAAGCGCTTAATAAATTTGACTCTTTTGGCATTTGAACAAACCACGCTACTCCTAAAGTCTGATCACCAATCACCATTCTGATAACCTTTTGTTCAGTAATCAGTGCAGTGATGTGCTGTGACACACTCCTAACATGCCTGGACACAAAATTTGTAGACGAGAATGCAGTCTAATCTGGGTTTGTTGCTTTGTACCTTCAAACATATGTTTTTCACAATGCTTTATTTCAATTCAAGCACCAACCTAATCTGAAGCAAACCTTTCAAAATGTTACTGTTTGGATAGTCTTTACTTGCTGGAGTAGTTTGGCCAACTAGGTGCACCGGGAATATTCTGTCATCTCAGTGAACATTGGCCGTGTTCTTCAGAAGTGATCACTCTCATCAGTTTCATGTTTGTTGTGCCAAAAAAACAGTTTTTCACAAGCTTTTATTTCAACTTTAAAAAAGGCATAAACAAACTTCAAGTAAATTTTATGCAACGTACTAATTATTTCAGACATTTGACATTTGGAATGTGTTTTTTTTAACAAAAGGTTGTTTATATATAAGCAGACCTGTTAGCTACAGTTTTGCATTTTATAAATGCAAACCTTTGTGCTTTTACACAAGTACAAAATTGAAGTACTATTACTAAAACAGATGCTGAACTTAATGTTTTTCCACTATACTTGCTTAGTTAGTCCAATTAATCATTTGGCCAGTTTCAGTTTGTCAGTATATGTTGAGTTATTGAAGATGTTTCTCATTGTGCTTCTAGGTGAACATCTTTAACGGCCAAAATATGGCATCCATGATCAACTTCACCGGCTCTCAGGTGAACTTTAAGTTTCTGGCTGTGTCTTACATTCTCAGATGTTTTCTATTAATAAGAAATCAACAAGGGCTAATGGGGAAATGACACCCTTGTTATAATGTGTTAAATGATTATTTATATTATATATAAAGATAAGTTGGCCATTTGGATGTGCTACATGTATTTTATTTATCTGCTTATATTCAACAAACCTTAGTACGACTCCGTCAGTGGAATGTCAACTTTGACCTCCTCTGGTAACCAGTGCTCATTAGCAGGAAGCTGTGCAGAAGATATCATTTTTAGTAAATATTTTTCAAAATGAGCCACGTTAAAATTTACTGACCTAAACTGGACTGAGGTCAGTTGTACTCTGAAATGTAATATGACACCAAAAGTAAAATTCAGAAAAGGTTGTCAAATTTAAACATGTATGTAGCATTAAAAAAAGGAAAAAACGTGTTGCTTCGTTGAATTTTCCACTGAATAAACTCTTAATTCAGAGGGATGTGGCTGGGGGTGGACCCGAGGTTGTCATTAGCAGAGTTCCTCTTCACTTTCCTGCCCACCCTAATTACCTCACCATTTGAACTCAACAACCTCTTTTTATCAGCTTTTTTTTTACTCTAAATGTGTTGTTTACATTAATGCATCCTTCTCTCCTATTCTTTAACTCCCTGGTTGTGAAGTAGGCATTTGGCATTTTTCACAACCTCAGAAATTTAGGGCTAGGTGGAGGGTGTTTAGTTGATTGCAATTAGTTGTTTGTGGCACTAGATGTCACATTAGAAGCTGGATGATTAACAAGTTACTCTGGAAAAAAAAGCTAGAAAAATGTAAATTTTATGAATTAATCTTATGTCATAAACTCATCTGTTGTACCCTCCTCTCTGTCTTGTAGATGGCTGCCTACTTTGGACATTCAGTTGCGGCCTCTGATGTTAATAATGATGGGTGAGAGCTTGTTTTTCCTGTCGATGCCTTTAACAGAAGTCCACATATATTTTCATTTCCTGACTGTTGGATTTAAAGAGATGGATGTGTGTTTTGAC
This sequence comes from Kryptolebias marmoratus, assembly GCF_001649575.2. Lineage (NCBI taxonomy): Eukaryota > Metazoa > Chordata > Actinopteri > Cyprinodontiformes > Rivulidae > Kryptolebias > Kryptolebias marmoratus. The sequence goes on along the minus strand of NC_051435.1, from coordinate 28,770,360 downwards.
GACACAAAAAATAAGGGCCACATTTGAAATGTTTATAGATCTTTATTGCTGGGGAAGTTTGATTGAAAAGTTTCATTTACCATTTGTTGCAGTGTGGGTTAAGTATAAACAATTTTATTCTGTTTTTTAGAGAAAGAAGTTAATGTTTCACTGTGAGGTTAAATTACTGTCTGAATAATAAGAAAAGAGAAAAAAACAAACGCTGGATTTTTGGTTCCAGGAAGCTGGAAAGTCCCAAAAATGTTCCTACAACCCTCTGTAGTCAGAAATGTGTGGAGGAAGGAGCTTTGACCTCATGTCAAACACAGGCTGAAGAAAATTAATGAGTGTCTCATTGTGAGTAAGAGGATTTTTTTTCTCTACTTGGTGCCACTTAAGCACCAAGTGGAGAAGACACCATTTAAAATTGAATGAGAACTTATCTTTAGTTTTATGCTAAAGCATACAGAAGGTTTCTTTCTCCTTATTACTCTACACAGATTTGATGATTCCATCTCTTTTTATTTGATTTCTAGATGACATTTAAATATTATATTTTGTGTGACTAAAGCAGTCTTCTTTCAGGGAGACCGCTTCAAGTTAATATGCAGGTATCGAGAAATCAAAGCAAATTCTTGATGAGGCAGGAAATGCATTCTCCATGAGTGTTGGACCTAAAGGACAAACAACTGGATGCTTTAAAAGCAATGTATAAAACTGACTTCATGAGAACTTTGATGTTCTGTGTTTCAGTTTGGTGGATCTGTTGGTCGGAGCTCCTCTCTTTATGGACCGAGGCTCAGATGGGAAACTTAGGGAGGTGGGACAGGTAAGGAGCACAGAGCATTTACTGCGTTATAACATGTACTGATGGTTAATCTAACTGTGTGTATATATTAGCAAATGATTATGATCAGAGTAGCTGTAAGGGATGCAGACTGAGTTGGAGCACACTAAATATCACAAAGTTGAGGCTATATTTTTTCCACTCGTTATAGAAGGGGGAAAAACTGCCCGAGCAACCACCATATGATGATTTCAAAAAAAGTTAAAAACAAAAACAACTGGACTTTTATTCTGTAGTTGAAGACGTTTCGCTTCTCATCCGAGGAGCTTTCTCAGTTCAGAAATAGAGAGTGTGGAGTTGAGCTTTTAAAGCTGAGATGTGATGTAAGCTGGATTGCTTGCAAATTGTTCTCACTCTCCTAACAATGGAGGCTCGTTAGGGTCATTGTTT
>NC_051435.1:28748359-28769096 GCF_001649575.2 Kryptolebias marmoratus | reverse complement strand
GGTCACATGACTGCAGGTGTTGATTGGAGTGAAACTGACTGGGGATCAGGCCTAAAGCTCCATTATAGGTTTTTGAAAGCTGAAATCTGAGACCTCCTCCTCTGTTTAATGTTGGTTTCTCCTTTTTGACATAAATGGCTTCTTTTACTCCACTCTCAAACCATCTGTCTTCTCGGTCCAAAATATGAACATTTTGGTCTTCAAAGGAGGGGCTCATTAGAGTCGCACGGGGCTCCGCGAACAGCGTGCGGATCTTAGCACGCGGTGGAGGCGCTTATACTTGGTGCTTACGTCGGTGCAGTATTCTCCAAAAAGACAGGGGGCAGTACGCTACGTAACCAGTGGAAATACGGTAAAAAGAGAGCAGATGGATGAATGGAGCCCGGCGCTCGCGGTCCACACCAAGTTATAAAAGGTGCATGACGTGACACTGCGTGGGATCTTCGCGCAGGGGCGGGGACAGCGCGATTGTGTCACTGTTGGCGCGCGCACCCTCGCATGGTGAGGTAGATAAAGGTAGCGGTTTTGGGGGAGCAGGTGTGGAAAAAAATGTGTATAAAAAATGACGTATTTATAATAAACAAGTGGAGCTTAGCCTGGCGGGTGCTAATTTCCACTCCTGGATACAGGTCCTTCAGAAGTCTGTGACATCTTAAAAGTGCACATGCTTTTAAATGCTAATCTCCTCTTTTGTGTTGCTGTTACTCCAGCACAGGTACAAAAATAATAGAGGTTTGCTGAGAGGAATAGTTGTTGGTTTCCTCCTCTGTATCACACACCTTAAAAGCTCATTGGAGAAAAGTCTGGTCAGTAAAAACAAGCAAAACATAGAGCAGGTAACAGTTCTGTGATCAGTCTTTACAACTGTGCTGAACAGAGATGTGTCAACATGTTAGACCTGAAGGCAGATGGTCTCCAACTGTGTCCCTCAACAACAAAACTCAGCATTTCTACACAACTTCATCCTCTCCAGGAATGGAAAAGAAGCAGATTAGAAACCAAAACTGATATTTAAACAGGTTTAAAATGACTGGAACTGAACTTCTTAGAAACAGATACTGATGAGATCAGAAGCCTTTTAATATTATCTTATCTTATTAATTTGTAATGTTTTCAGATTTCTCAGTTTGCATACTGTCTTTCAATGACTTTGTAACTGTATGTGTGTGGTCTCTAGGTATCTGTGTACCTCAACCGAGGAGGATTTACCTTTCAGCCGCCTCAGACACTGACAGGGTCAGAGGTTTATGCCAGATATGGTTCTGCCATTGCAGCACTGGGAGATCTCAACAGGGATGGGTACAACGGTATTCCTGATCACTCACGACATCCACATATTTGATGTTTTTGTGTTTGTGAGGACCCTTGTTGTTTAGCCTCATTGAAACTAGTTTCTAACCTGAAATTTGAAAGCAAGTTTGAAATTGCAAACAGCATGAAAGCACTAATTCAAACAATGCTCAGTGCTGTGGTTTAGACTCCTGCATACACATATGTGCACACATAAGCACATCTTTGTGCTAAAGCAGTCAGGCTTTATTCCTAGCAACTACAGTCTTTCCCCTTCATATTTCCTGTTTTTGTCTGCCACTTCCCACCCCACTTCAACTCGCAGATGTGGCCATCTCTGCTCCATATGGAGGCTCCGACCACAACGGTTTGGTTTACATCCATAATGGTCGCCCTCAGGGCCCTGACCCGTCACCTTCACAGGTAATCTTTCAAAGTTTTACTTTGGACATTACAGTCATGGGAAAAATAAAGCCTGCTCTCTTTCAATTTTACAGTTTTACATAATACAGAACAAAATAAAAATTATCCTAACTCTCCAGGGTTCAGAATTCACAACCAATTTTTTCACATGATTATTTATTAAACAAAAATGAAACCAAAATGAATAACCCTGTGTATGGAAAAACTAAGTCCACCTTTGCTGCTTCTATAGGATTTATGATAAAAAGTAGCAGACAGGTGCTGCTAATCAAAGGTATTCACTGATCATCAGTGTGACCACCTCTATAAAAGCAGGAGATTTGTCAGTTTGCTGCTCTGGAGCATTCAGGTGTGTGTTAACACAATGCCAAGTGAAAAGACATCAGCAATGACCTCAGAGAAGCAACTGTGCTGCCCACCATTCTTGGGCCAGTCGAGCATCATTTCCAAAGCATTTGAAGTTCATTAATCTACAGGAAGTTGAAAACCTTTCCAGCAAATTTACCCCAAGGTCAGAATGTGCAAAGCTCAGAATAATTGCAAAACATCCAGGAGCTCCATCTCAGACTCTAAAGGCCTCAGTAAGAAGTATAAAAGACAGTATTTATTGACTGAGACAGTATAATTAAAAGAAGACTAAATGAGTACTGTATGTCTTGTTTGGAAGGGTTGCATGACAATACCTCTTCTCTAAAAAGAATATGGCATCATTGCAAAGTTACATCTGAATGCACCACGAGACTTATGCAACAATGTCTTTGTGCTGATATGCTTTTGTTTTTTTAGAACACAGTGCTGTGCATTTATGGGTAAGCATCTCCGCTTTAGTCTCATCTGTCCAAACACCTCATACGAACTGTCAAGTATAGTGGTGGGGGGGTGATATTTGGGCTTATTTTGTAGCCGCAGGGCCTGGGCATCTTGTAGTCATTGAGTTGACCATGAACCTCTTTGTAGAGAAATGTATTCCAGAGTGAAATGTGAAGCCATCTCTCTGACAACTGAAGCTAGGCCCAAGAAAAGAATTAATGTTGCACTGGCCCAGACCTCAACCTGATTGAAATACTGTGGTGGGGCCTGAAGAGATCTGTGCAGAAACTAATATCTGCAAACCTCAATGTACTGAAGCAAAGTTGGAAAAATTCCTTCACAACATCGTGAGAGACTGATAGTCATACAGAAAACCGCTGCTAAGAGTTATTGTTGCTAAAGTGGTTGTACAAGCTATTAAATGGACTTAGTTTTTTTTACATAAGATTTTCCATTTTGTCTTCATTCTGTCTAATAATGACGTAATAGAATCTGTGTGTTTTTGTACACTTGAGGTTCAATTTGAATAGTTTTAGAACCTGGTAAAGATACTGGTAAAGAGATCTTTTTATTAGGCTCTGAAACATAAGACCATAAAATTGAAAGATGGAAGACTTTATTTTTTTCTAAAACTGCATCTCCTTTTTCATTTGTATTCGACCACTCATTGTCATAAACCTTGATGTTTCTCAACAGTCTCAAACTGATTGATTTGTTAATAATTTCAGCCACAGATTTTGATCAAAATTATATACGTTTTGCATAAATCAATGGCTGAAAATGGTTTCTTTGGAGAAACACACTGTGTGAGATCTTATAGAAAGTGAGCCTTTTTGGTTGTTGACTTTCACTTTGGATACCAGGATAAAATTTTGTAGTTGTTGAGGAAGGAGGCCTCACTTCAGCAAAACAAAAAGTTTGTTTTTGAGCCACATCCTCCTACTGCTTTTAATAAGAACAAAAATAGAGACAGTCCTGACATGTAAAATTATATAAAATAAATTAATAATCAAGAATCAAAATGAAATTCTAATTTACTGTGGCGGCACTATTTTTCAGATTCTTCAGGGCAAATGGGCATCTAGCTACATGCCCGCTAGCTTTGGATACTCAATGACAGGAAATACTGACATAGACCAAAATGGATATCCAGGTACAGATACACACACCCACACACACACACACATGAAAATGTGTATGAAGAGGCACAGCAAGGATTCCATGTGCTGCTATAAAAAAGCTGATCTGTGTGTGTGTGTCCTGCAGATTTAATAGTTGGAGTGTTTGGATCAGACAAAGCAGTTTTATTCAGGTAATCAGATCTAAGTTTTGGTTTATGTGTTGGAGTGTGTGTGTGTGTGTGTGTGTGTGCGTTTGTACATGCGTGCTCTCCTGCTGTGTATGTGTGTCTGGTACTTCGAGCAGAAGCTGAGAGGTTTAATGAGTGAGGCCACCTCTGATATCAAAGAGCTACTGTTGTTCATTCAGTTTACCCCTACTGTCTTTATAGATGTTATTAGGACACGTTTAACCCTTTCTGTAATGAGAAACATTCAAACGTATGTTTTTGCTCCCACATTTTTTGACTTAAAAACATGTTATCACTCCTATCAATAAGAGAAAAGCATGCAGGTATTGTTTATTAAATCCAGTTTTGCTTTCTTATTTACAAGCTAAATAAGTATTTTTTAAAAATAAAGACATTTTTGTACAAAACACTATATTTGTCATTGACCACATAAACATGGTACTCATTTATACCTTGTCTATCTTTCATGAAGAGGACTTGAAGTCAATCTCAAAGATGTTTTTATACTGACTATCACAGCATTCAGCCACATGTAACATAAGATCCATGACCACGCTGCAAACATGAGCTGCTATGAGTCAAGTTGGTTTCCTTGTGTTTGTTTGTGTGTCAGAGCTCGTCCTGTGATCAGTGTGAATGCTACATTAGACATAACCCCCCAGATCATCAACCCGGAGGAAAAGACCTGCCAGATTCCTGGTAGCAGCATATTTGTGTCATGGTGAGTTTTCACATTTTACCAGAAACAACTTCATTCAGTTTGTTTAGCTGCTGTCACACAGTTTGGTATTTTGCTACAAATCTTGATTTATTATTTAGAATTTTGGTCAATAAAAAAATTAGGCAAACTGTGTTAAACATAAAGTTGAGTGACATGTAACATTCATGATGCATTCCTGCTAGGTATGTATTAGATCTGAAGGGTGGAAAAGCTGCAGCATATGACTGTAAACATAGGTTATGCTACGTTGCTGTGTTGTAATGGTCTTATTCTTTCTGTTGGTGTGCATATTTGTGACATTCAGAAGCATCTTGTTGCAGTTCTTCCTTCAGCCTGTGAAAATAACAATCTTCGTCAGTGTCTCACCAGCATCTTCTGTATCTTCTTCTTGTTCCTTGTCTTTGTTGCTCTCCTCTGGCAGATCCTAGGCTGGCAATTTATTTCCTGTTCTTTTCATCTCCAAATAAAGTCCAAACCAAAGACAAACAATGGCAATGACTATTACGTATAAAAGCATCACAGATACACCACAACACTGTGGCAGTAGAGACATAGTGTGGAATGAGATGGGATGTTACAGTTGAGTCACTGCTACATAAATTTTGTTATCATGCTGTATATACAGTATGATGTATATGATGTTTGAAAGTTTGCTGCTTTCAGGTTACAGAATTTTTTGATATGACCAATAAATCTGTAGCAACCTGGTGTTGCTGGAGGTCAAACTACATATAGAGCATCAGATTCATAAAGAGATGTTGTGAAAGCATTTCTTACAGCCATGTACAGGTATTTGCCAGTATGCCATAAAAATGCAAGGCAAATACACAAAAGTGAGATATTATGGCCACTTTTCTTTTGACAATTGACAGAGAATAAGTCTTAGTTTAGTTTGTAAAGTGTAATTAATTTTGTTCTGTTATTTGACCTTTAACAGACAATACTTTTATTTTCCCCTGAAGCTTGAGCTGAACTCACCAGCTGCTGGCAGTAACTTTATATTCAGTGCTCAGATATTATCAGATTGGTGTCAGTCTGAATACTTAAATTAAATTCTTTCTCTGGGATTAGTGTTGTAGTTGACTCTGTGTGTGTTTTGCAGTTTTAAGGTGAAGTACTGTCTGGCTGCATCTGGCAATGGAGCTCCACAGACTCTGAGTGAGTAAAACCTGCCTTTTTTGTATCATTGGAGTGACAGTTGTTGCTTTCACGCGTATTCATTTTCTTCTGTCTGTAATCACTTGCCCAGATTTTCATGTTGACATCACATTGGATCGTCTGAAGCAGAAGGAGGCAACCAAACGGGCCCTCTTCCTGCACGGTCGGACCTTTCAGTACACAAAGAACATGACGGCAAACAATGACAGGACCCTGGCCTGTGAAGAGCAGGAAGTCTTCCTGAGGGTGAGGAAGTTTTAGATCAACAAAAATGAAAATGAAAAACATTTTAATCAAGTCTGATGCATCTCTTCAAATGACGTGACATACAAAATGCAGATGATTCAGCAGTTCAGAAGTTAAAAACTGATTCTGTTCTTTGGTCATGCAGTTTTTAGACTTTAAAAATTTGAGATCGGAAATAGTTAAACTGCATTTGCTTGGTTCTTAATTTAAAATACAGCTAAACAAGTTGTCTCTGGATTAACTCACAAGATGAAGATTTCAACCTTTTTAAGAGGTTCTGATTGGCGGTGTCTGCTTCAACTAACTATTCTCTGAACAAAAATCGTGACAAGGTTCAACTTCTTGTTTTAATCAAACAGCTTTCTTGAATGTTACTCTTGCTTCCTGTTTTTCTAGAATAAAATATCTTTATAGGTCATAATGACCTGGAGCTTAAAAATAGGGTTTCAGAAGATAAGACATTTGCATAAATCCCACCTCATGTTTTCTTCACTTGATGTAACTATGTCATTGCACTGTCCTCGGTATTTCTGCAATGTATCATGCATACAATTGATTGCCAGCTTTTTGTCATCAGTTAGATTCTTTCAGTCACAGGCTCTTCCTGCACACACACACATACACACACACACTTATTTAACTTTTAAAAACAAAAGATGAATTTTTACAAGGGCCTTTTTTCATCAATTTAATTAAAAAATTGAAGGTCAAGAATTCCTTGAATTAAAGTATATTGCCCACTGCTTTTCATGTCAGTTTTAAACTAAGATCATCTTATGTTACTAAAAGTTTGAGTTAAAGTCATTTTGGTCAAATTTTTTAAAATAACATTATTTGCTGTCTCAAATGTCACAAAATGTCACCTCAGGACAGGGGTGGGCAAATAATTTCTTCAGGGGGCCACATGAAAAATTTGAAATGTGTTGGAGGGCCAAACCAGCAATGACTCAAATTTATTATTCGCTCATTGTACGTTTTCTCATTATATCTCTTTTTGTAATGAAATACTTAAACCAGATTCTTTTGGTAATAAGAAATAAGAATATTCTGTAAGTATTTATAAAAGTGGACAAATTGTGGTTTAGGTTAATGTGAGAATTAATACTAATTCTTTTAAGTTAATAGTTTAAAACAAACACAGTCATCACATTTTAATTTTATTTTTAACTTGTTAATCTCTTCTCAACTGAAATGGTGTGTATTATGCTGAACAACTGATCAACTGTATACATGAACAATAAGTGGTTTTTGTCATGATTTTAGGCAGAGATTTAGCCCACATGCAGAACACACTCAGGAGCCAGGAAATAGGAATATAAAGATTTATTGAACACAGTGAATAGTGTACTGGATGCCAGGAAAAAAGATACTGGAGATACTGGTTTGTTGATGGTGATAATTATATTGGCAGAGGTAATGCTTACTGGAAGTTGAAGATGACTTTTCCTGGAGGAGTCCAATGTACGAGTCTGAGTCCTGTTGTGGTGGAATCCAGTTGGGTCTGAGATCCGGTGGTGTTGGAGGGTGAGCAGGGTTTGGTCAGGGAAGGCACTTAGTCTATGAAGGTCTAAGTCTCTGTGAACTATGGAACCTGGAACAAAGCAAGGTTGCATGAAGCAAAGTCCAAGAAGTTAGCTTGGTCTAGAGGTAACTCACATACCATACAGGTAAAACGCTCTGATGGTGAAGTGTTGGCTGCAGCGTCCTTTTAAGCCTCCCTTGATGAGCTGATTATTAGAAACACCTGCTGGTAGCTCCTCCTGATGACAGGCACCCTCTGCTGGATCTCAGGTGGAAATAGCAGGCAAAAAACAAAAACTCCAGACTCCTGACATTACTCCCCCCTCAATGGCTGCCACCTGGCGGCCGAGGGTTGACGTAGAAGGAACAGATGCCCAATAATCCGAGATAAGTGTCGGATCACGTATAAAAGAACGGGGCACCCATAATCGGTCCTCGGGACCATAGCCCTCCCAATCGTCAAGGTATTGCCAACCCCGACCTCGCCGACGGGAGTCCACAATCCGAATAAACAGGGTGCCCCTCAAAGTCCTGGGCGGGTGGAGGGGGCTTGGCCGGAGGGCACAAATGACTGGTAAGCATAGGCTTAATCTGTGACACATGGAAGGTAGGGTGGATACGAAGACCAGGTGGCAAACACAGACGAACAGCAGTAGGACTAATTATCTCTTCGACCTCGTACGGGCCAATAAAACGTGAAGAAAGCTTCCTAGACATTGACTTTAATGGAATGTTCTTGGTTGATAACCACACCTTCTGACCAGAGGTATACTGTGGAGCAGGTCTGCATCTCTTGTCAGCAAATCTTTGGTTCTGCTTGGCTGTTCTTTGGAGGGCCATGATAGTGTTAGATCAAACCTGTCTGCAGCGATGGATGTGGTGTTGTACTGATGTGGTAGAAATGTTCCTCTCCTCGGATGGAAAGAGGGAGGGTTGATACCCCAAGGAGACCTCAAAGGGAGACAGACCAGTAGCAGCAGAGACATGTGAATTGTGTGCATATTCGATCCAGGGTAAAAACTTACTCCAGTCCTGCGGGTTGGATGAGGTGAGGCATCTGAGGGTGGATTCCAGCTCCTGATTCATCCTTTCAGTTTGACCATTGGACTGAGGGTGGTAACCTGAGGAGAGTGAGACTTTTGCATTAAGTGCATGACAAAACTGTTTCCAGACTTGGGACACAAATTGGGGACCTCGGTCAGATAGAATCTCCTGTGGTATTCCATGAAGACTGAAAACATGTTTGATAGGGAGTTGAGCTGTCTGAAAAGCTGATGGAAGCTTCTTGAGGGGAACAAGATGACATGTCTTAGAAAAACGGTCAATGACTGTGAGTATGGTGGTCATACCTTGAGACGTGGGAAGTCCTGTGACAAAATCCAAAGCAATATGTGACCATGGTCTCTTAGGTACCTCGAGGGGCTGCAACAGACCAGCGGGGGGTTGTGAGGAGGTCTTATTCCGTGAGCAGACAGGACATGCCAACACATACTCCTTGACATCCCTGTGAATGGATGGCCACCAAAAAGTTCTGGATATTAAGGAAATGGTGCGACTGACTCCGGGATGACCTGAAAACTTAGAAGAATGAAACCAGTGAATTAAACAAGAACGGACAGAAGAGGGGACATAGGCTCTATTGGGTGGACCGTTTCCAGGATCTGGTTCCTTCTGTAGAGCCTGATGAACCAGACCCTCAATCTCCCAGGTAAGGGAACCAATAACACATCCGGGAGGGAGTATAGTGGTGGGCTCAGAATCATTGTCTTCTGGGAAGTACTGACGTAATAGGGCGTCAGGCTTAATGTTTTTAGAACCAGGACGGAAGGAGATGTTTAAGTTGAACCGGGAAAAAAAATGGACCACCGGGCCTGACGTGAGTTCAACCCCTTGGCTGTAGAGATATATGACAAGTTCTTGTGATCTGTCCATATTAACACAGGTAACTCCGTACCTTCTAGCCAATGTCTCCAATCTTCGAGGGCTAGTTTTATAGCTAGAAGTTCTTTATCGCCGACATCATAGTTTACGTGAGTAAAACACACATGGGTGGAGCTTGCTGTCCTGCACAGAGCGTTGAGAGAGCACGGCTCCTACACCAGTGTCAGATGCGTCCACCTCGAGAATGAACTGTCTTTTAGGGTCTGGTTGAATGAGGATGGGTGCTTGAGAAAACCTCCTCTTGAGGTCGGCAAAGGCTAAAGCAGCCTCTGGGGTCCATGTAAAGGCTCTCTTGGTAGACGTTAAGGCAGTAAGGGGGTTAGCCACCTGACTAAAATTTCTGATAAAGCGCCTGTAAAAATTAGCAAACCCTAGGAAGCGCTGGAGTTGTTTTCTGTTCTCCGGAACAGGCCAATCCAGAACTGCCTTTATCTTGTCCGGATCTGACCAAACCTGCCCACCCTCAAAGACGTAACCGAGGAAGGTGATGTGGAATGAAACTTACATTTCTCTGCCTTGACGAATAGTCGGTTTTCTAACAGGCATTGCAGTACCAGTCTGACATGGCGTTGATGTTCTGAAACAGACTTTGAGTAGATGAGGATGTTGTCCAAGTATACAAAAACAAATACATTCAAAAACTCACATAGCACATCGTTGACTAATGCTTGAAATATAGCTGGTGCGTTGCATAAACCAAAAGGCATGACCAAATACTCAAAATGACAGACAGGGGTCTTAAAAGCAGTTTTCCATTCATCCCCCTGACGAATTCGGACCAAATGATAAGCATTGCGTAAATCGAGCTTGGAGAAAATGGTGGAACCCTGGACTGATTCAAAAGCTGAAGAAATGAGTGGTAATGGATATTTATTCTTGACTGTGATCTGATTGAGACCCCGGTAATCAATGCATGGACGTAAACCTCCATCCTTCTTTCCCACGAAGAAAAACCCCGCTCCTAGTGGGGAAGTAGAATGACGGATTATTCCTGTCGTAAGTTACTCGTTAATGTAATTCTCCATGGCCAGTCTTTCAGGGTGGGAAATATTGTAAAGTTTGCTTGTGGGTAATGATGTTCCAGGTAGGAGATCAATGGCACAGTCATATGGACGGTGGGGTGGAAGAGACAAAGCCTTACTTTTACTGAAAACCATCTTTAGGTCATGGTACTGACCTAGGTCATGGTCATGGAGCTGATTATTAGAAACACCTGCTGGTAGCTCCTCCTGATGACAGGCGCCCTCTACTGGATCTCAGGTGGAAATAGCAGGCAAAAAACAAAAACTCCAGACTCCTGACAGTTTTAAATATTGGAAAGGCCTGATAGACCTGAAGTGCTGAAACTTGAAGAAAATGACTGAATAACACAAAAGTACCTCCAATCAGATTAAAATTAATGGAAAAAAAGTACCACAAAGTACTTTAAATATCGCAAAAACATAAAAGAGGTACACACAAAAAAGTAATAGCACTTTAAGTAACAATACAATAACTACAAAATGAAACTGGAACGACTTGAAAACCTGTAAGAACTGACAAACCATCAAAGTACTCTAAATATTGCAAAATCCTCTACTACAAATAAAGTACTCCAAAACTGATGTATTATAAGGAATATAAAGATTCAAGTATCATGTCAATAGTTCAGTTCACTTGTTCAATGAGAAAAGTCCAGTCTGTCTTGGGCTTCAACAAGTGCATTGAAATCTGGCTGAATGTCTGATGTGGCAATGCGTAGGACAGCTGCAAGGTGATCATCAGTTATGGAAGACCTGTATCTGGATTTGTTGAACTTCATCACTGAAAATGTTTGCTCGCATACATATGTAGAGCCAAAAAGCACAAGAATCTTTTGAACGTGTCTCCTCAAGTGTGGAAAGTTCTCCTGTTTGAGTGAAGAGTAAAGCTCAAGCAGTGGGACTGACCCAAAGCGCTCTGCCAGACGTGTGTCAGACTGCAAGTCAATGAGTTCCATCTGAACATCACTGGATTCACTATCATCACTGCAAGTGAAGGGAGGAGACACCAGGTGCATTTCACTCTCAACAGTTTTGAAGTCTTGAAATCGCCTTGAAAACTCAACATGCAGTTCTTCTAACATGGATGAGTACCTTTGGAGCTGATCTGTTGATGGGGTGGCTTGCTTCAGTGTTGGCATGTGAGTGAGAATATTATCCCTGATTTGGCGTGACAGAAGCTGCAACTTTCTACTGAAGGCCTTGACTGCACTGTACAGTTCATAGACAACAAGGCCCTTGCATTGCAGTTTGACATTTAGTTCATTCATCTTAGCAGTCACATCAACAGTAAAACCAAGATCTGCCAGCCAGTCTGCCTCTGAAAGCTGAGGGATGGCATGTCCCTTCCTCACACAGAACTCCTGAATCTCCTCTCTCAGGTCCCAGAAGCTTTTCTGCACCTTTCCCAGACGGAGCCACCTGACGGCTGTGTGGTAGCTTAGGTCACAGTGGTCAACCTCAGTTTCCTCTAAAAGTGAAACAAACTGCCTGTGATTCAGTGCCCTTGCTCTGGTAAAGTTAACTGTTTTAGTTACAACATCAACAATGTGATTCACTTTTAACACAGACTTACACAACACTTCCTGATGTATAATACAATGAAAAAAAAGTTGATGTCTGCTCAGGGTTCTTTTCTGCCTCTTGGTCTTGGATTCTCTTTAATAGACCAACTTTTTTTCCTGTAAGATTTGGACACCCATCCGTTGTGATGCCCACCAGTTTGTTCCATTTCAGTCCCGAGCTTTCCAGACATGCATTTACCTCTGTCACTCCCTATTGTTGTCCCTTTCATTGACCGCATGTCTGCCAGCTCCTCCGTGATTCTAAAGTCTGCATTGATCCCGCGCACGATGATGAACAGCTGGGCAGTGTCCCGAATGTCACAGCTCTCATCCAAAGCCAGGGAAAAGTACTCAGTCATTTACGCTGTCCTTCAGTTGTAGCACCAGGTTTTTTGCGTTGTCCTCAATTCGTCTCCTTACGGTGCGGCAGGAAAGGGAGACGTTCTCAAAAGCGTCTTTTTTCTCGGGACAAATTAGCACAGACGATTCCACCAAACACTCCTTAATAAACTCCCCGTCAGAAAAGGGTTTGCTCTTTCTAGCAATCTTGTGGGATATGACAAAACTTGTCTTGACTGCAGCACCTCTGGATGACAAGCATTTTGTAAAAAGTGCTTATTGAGTTTGCAACACAGACAACTCAGTGACAGGCTCCTTCTCTGAAAAGTTCTTGTATTTCTCCTGGTGTTTGGTCACGTAGTAGATGGATATTATATTCCTTTACCACAGCCACCTGCGCACCACAAACTAAACAGACCGCTTTACCTTTGACTTCTGTAAACAAATATTTAGCTGTCCATGCCTTGTTGAAAACACAGCATTCAAAATCAACTTTTCTTTTTTTACTATGAGATAACATTTTCCGGCTGCTAGCATCACCTGTCACTCTGCGTTAGCATTTACCCGCATGCATTCATAAACACTGTGCCAAGCCCTTTCAAAATAAAAGACAGATGTGTCGCATGTACACTAAAATACATTTTTATTTTTGACTGGGGGGGCCGTGGGCCGGACATGGATGTCCAATGGGCCATATCTGGCCCACAGGCCTGAAAATGCCCAGGTCTGCCCTAAGAGTATGTGTCATGAATGACTCTTAGCCACTACGTCAATTTTAGCTCAAAATCTGTCAAATTTACGCAGTTATAACCATTTCTGCATTTGCTAAGGTTTCATTACCTGTGACATCTTGAATTGGACTGACTCCAAAAGGTAATCTGGTATAGATGTTCATCCAATAAATAATTAGTTTCATTAAAATCTGTCCAGGTTCATGTGATATTTTGCCAACAGACACAGATAAGTGCATTATCTCTCACCTTTTGGTAGCTGGCAGTGATCAAATGTCAATCACAATAATTACAGATTAGGGAGTTTAATGCCATGTGGATTGGAATTCTTGTTGTTTTCCACAAGTTAACTTAAAAAAAGTAAGGAGGATACACATTTTAGGGAAAGTTGAAACATTAAAAGTTATTTTATTATTTCAATTATTTCAAGTTTTTACATGAAATAAGGTTAGGCCTTGTCGGCTCCCTCGCCCTGATTCTCAGCCCTGACCTCCAGGGTGAGAGTGTTGTCATGTAGAGCTTCTCACGGTCGCTGCAAGTAGTAAAGAACATAAACAAAAAGTTTGAGGGCTGATGTGGGACATCTTTTTCTTCTTGTTCAGGACGATCGTGAGTTTCGAGATAAGATCACTCCCATCTCTGTGGCGATGGAGTACAGTCTGGACTACAAGTTGGCTGCAGACCAGACTGGACTGCAGCCCATCCTCGATGTGTCAGCACCATCTAACGTCACCAAACAGGTACTGTGAGTCTTCTCATAGCGCTCACAGTAGCCCCTTTCAGAAAACTCTTCATACTGGAACTGAGATGTCTTCTTGTCCTCACGTTACGCTTTCTGAAAGAACCGCTGCAGGATCTGAGGCATCTCAAAGAGGGGCTGGTCTTCGTGGCCACACCACAGAACTGTTTTGTTAAAGAGGCTAATGTCTGTAGCATTTGGACAGAAACTTCCTGTCTGGTCTCAATCAATAAAAAGCCACTATATTTGCTGGTACTGTAGGTTCGTTGTTATGTTGCTCATTACAATTTTTTTTTTTTTTTACTTCTCTGAAGTCAGATCCTCTTTTGTTGCAAAAGGCTGAAGATCATGCTAGATTGATTAGTGTGTAATTGCCTTTTGTCCTCTTAACACTGGGTTTTGTCTTATTTTTCTCCTTCTTTCTCCACTTTTTATCCCACTTTAACCGTTTTTTTCTTTCTTCCATCAGGCTCACATTTTGTTGGATTGTGGAGATGACAACATCTGTAAACCTGACCTCAAATTGTCCGTGAAGAGGTAGAAACTGTTCTTCTGCGGCTGACATGAAAACAGATATTTACCCTTAAAACCGGAAGAAAGCTTAGGCTTCCACTATATGAAGATAATATCTTGTTCTCTGATTGGCTGCAGTGACCGTGAGAAGCTCTACATCGGCGATGACAACGCTCTCACCCTGGAGGTCAGTGCTGAGAATCAGGGCGAGGGAGCCTATGAGGCTGAACTCCACATCTTCCCTCCACAGCAGGCCGACTTCACCGGGGTTGTTCGCAGTCAGGTAAGTGTCTCAGGATCATTTAATATCCTGAGGATATCAACTCTGATTTCCACACAGAATTAACCTTCATACGTCCATAAAAAATAAAACAAAATAACCGATTTTCAAGCTACCACAGCAGTCAGAAGTTTCCATACATTTACCGTGAGCACGAATGACATAATATTTTCAGACTTTTAATTATTTTTTTGAACTGTTCCTGAAAGTTCTAAAATGCCTTTCAGGGTTTCCCCCAGTGTATTATAAGCCTGGCGGGCCGCCAGGCTTTGGTGACTAAACTCCGCTTGTTTATTATAAATACGTCATTTTTTATACACATTTTTTTTCCACCCGCACCCCCAAAATCACTATCTTACCTACCTCACCGTGGGAGAGTGTGCGCGCCAACAGTGATGCAATCGCACTGTCCCCGCCCCTGCATGAAGGTCCTGCGCAGTGTTGCGTCATGCACCTTTTGTAACTTTGCGTGGACCGCGCGTGCCACGCTCCGTTCAAAATAAACGATTTCGGTGCTCTAGTGGAGCTGGTTCGCCAGTATCAGCATTTATATGATCCCTCTATGAGAGATCACAAAGATAATCAAAACTCATGGAAGGAGATTACTGCTGCAGCCGATAAAAAGGAGTGTTTATAGACCACAGAGGGAAGAAATATTAGTCCTATGATGGACGAATCACAACTAAAGCAAATAAGTAAATAAATCAATGAAAGTCAGACTGAATGCTTTAAGTTTAAACATCCTCTCTGTATCACAGCCAGAAACACAACAGCTCTTCCTCCTGAATACCTGCAGCCATATTTGATGTGACAACATCTGCTCTCTTTTTACCGTATTTCCACTGCTTACGTAGCGTACTGCCCCCTGTCTTTTTAGAGAATACTGCACCGACGTAAGCACCAAGTATAAACGCCTCCATCGCGCTCAGGTCTGTGTGCTGTTCACGGAGCCCTGCAGGACTCTAATGAGCCCTGAGGCCGAGTTTAGGCAAAAATGGTTAGTTGAGCTGAAATTCAACAGGTGGCTTTACAAGACTTAATATGGTAAGTGTGTTTTGTGCTTAGTGAAAATATTATCCTTGTTTACCAGTAAAATGATGCTATTAAATTCAGCATTAGATGTTTTGTTGTTCCATGTAGTGATCCAACATGCAGCCTGTGCCACAAAAAGCACAGTACAGTACAGCATCTGTCTGTTTGCCAGAGTTCTCTGTTGTTATTCATTGGCCTGGAAGTGAGACGTGTGTTGGTGCTTTGTTTGCACTTTTTCCTTTATGTTCATTTAATTTATTTGTAAATGTGACCTAAATTAGGATTCAAATTAGGTGCAATCAATTAGTATTTATTTTAATGTATTTTTGTTTGAAAAAGTATTTCAAAAGTGCCTTTTTGTAAAACTGTAGTTGTATAAATATTTGACACAAATATCTTACAATATCACATAATAAATAGCCGTATTTTCAACTTTCTGTCATCTTTTTTTCTACTAAATCACGGTCGGCCAATGATCGGCCGGCGAACAGCCACCTACCACCGGGCTTAGTCTCTCTTCAGAAGAGAAACCCTGGCATTTTTTCTTGACGAGGCCAAGGCCTGTTAACTATTTAGTGATCATCACTGACTGCAGCTGGAAGCTTTTGATTGTCAACATAAAAAGGATTTGTTTGAGAGGACTTGTTAGATTCATCAGTACTCATCTGCCATCCTCAGTTGAAAGGAAATTGTTAGGATGTTCAGGAACAACGCAGAAACCACCATGATTCAAGCCTACCATGAACTAGAAACTGCTGGAACACCGGTCTCTGTCCACAGTGGAGAGAGTTGCACATCACTGTGGACTGAGACCAAGAATGAAGGCCCTGCTTCACTGGACACACCTTCAAACAGCTCCACACCTCTATACCATTGGGCTGTTTTGCTGTCAGTGGTACTGGTGCATTGCACAAAGTGAATGGAACAATGACAAAAAGGACTACCTCCAAATTTTTCATTTTCACCTCAAATCAACAACTAAACGGTTGAAACTTAGACACAGTTGGGTGTTCCAGGAGGACAGCGGTTTCAAACAGAACTGGTTTCAGAATGGACAGAGCAGTCTATCATTAAGCTTCTGGAATGGACTTTCTATAGCGCCAACATCAGTTCTATTGAAAATGTATTCAATATTATTAAAATTAGAAGCTGGGTTCTTTCCAGGAAACCAACAAATTTAAATAACCAATTCTGCCGAAAAAAATGGTTAAATGTCCATTCAGAATTATACCAGAAGCTTGTTGGTGGTTACAAAAAGTGAGTGATTGAAGTTCAACATGCTAAGGAACATTTAACTAAATATTACTTGAGGTCCACAATGAATTCAAACTTGTGCACACAATTCTTGTTTTAAAATCCTCAATGATATACAGATTATGATTATACCACCCTGGAAAATGAGCAGTTCATATCAGTCTTTGAAGCCCAAAATTAATTTGGCATTTGTGCACACGATGAGTGAATGTAAACATATGACTGCAACTGTTTTTTGTTTTTGTTTGTTTGTTTTGTAAAATCAAAGTAATTCAGTGATTGTTGTCACTGTGGACTAAAGCTGTTCTTGAACAGACCCAGTCTAGTTCTTCAACATGTGACATTAGAAGCTGTGATGGTCCACCTATGCTTTTCACAGACACTCTCCAGACTATCCTGCGCTTACAAGAAGGAGAACCAGACCAAGATGGTGGTGTGCGACCTGGGAAACCCCATGAAGGGAGGAACTAAGGTCAGTGAATGTCTGCAGGCATCTTAGTCAGTCAGGATGGAGCTGGCTGGATGTGCCTGATGAGGCAGACACAGGTAGTGATGCTATATTTGGGAAGTACCGTAGATCAATCACTGTGGATGACCCAATATTTATGTGAATAGAAATAGAAACATACTTCATTGATATTTTGAGGGAAATTAATCAAATAAAGCATAATAGAGTTTATGGAAGACATTGAACAGAAAGGCAAAAAAACCAAGATTTTAATATTGTGCTGCTCAGGATGGGAGACCGCAACAAAGTGAAGATTCAACACAATCTGTTGGCTTCCTTAGATAGATAACTTTTACTGCTGTATTTTCTGGACTATAAGGTGCACTCAAAAGCCTTCAATTTTCTCAAAAAACGACAGGGCCTTTTAAATGTAAGAAGTCATAATGTTTTAGTAGGACTTTGGTAAACTACAAAGCCGCACCACTTACAGCATTAAGGCTCAGTTATTGTCTCTGTAGTGTCGCGCAGGGCTCCGCACACGGAGCGCGGACCTGAGCGAGCGGTGTAGGCATTTATACATGACGCTTACATCAGTGCAGTATTCTCCGAAAAGACAGGGCTGTTTTCTTTCACTTAATGCACCTTATATATGACAGAAGTTTGAAAATGGACCATTCATTGACAGTGCGCCCTATAGTGTAGAACATACGGTAATTGACTCTTTATATTGTATGTGAATGTTTTTGTTCAGTTCCCTAAGATGACTTTTGTTGTGACTTGGCGCTATATGAATACTTGTTTTTCTGTGTGTGTTTTCCGGCCCTCTGATTGGTCCCTGCCACCACCACCACCTCCTCCAGATCCTGGCTGAGTTGAGGTTCAGCGTACACCAGCTGTCAGAGGAGGACACATCAGTCAGATTTGACCTGCAGATAGTCAGGTATGACTGGTCTGTGTTTATCCAGAATACAGCTTACTTTGTTGTAGCACAGGCTACATGTTAATTTAGCCAATAGGGGCACAGTGCCACCTGCTGGCAGCACTGTTGTAAAGGAACTGGAGAGAAAACTGATGCAGATGGAGCACCAAGGAATTTTGTTAGAAGATGCTGGCAAGTGGGAGAAGTTATCACATTTTAGCACATTTGCAAATATTTAATGTGAAACATATGACAAAAGTGTTATTCACATTTTCTTAATTTGCAAGAGTTAAAACAAGAAAACAAAAAACTTAAAATAAAAAGGCAACATATTCTTGGTCTATGTATATTATACTCATCAAGCTATTTTCTTTTGTTGTAAAGATATATTATCTGCAACATTTCTGTCCAGCTGGCACAGTATAATGGTGTTTTATATCAGGGTTCCTACTCTGTTTAAGTAAAAAAAAAATCATATTTTCTATGCCTAAATTTTCATGTTTCTGTAAACCTCTGGGCCAATTTTTATGCTTAAGTACAAGATTCCCTACCTATTTATTAGAAATATTTGGACAGTATTCACAATTTCATATTTTGATTGCTCCAAAATCAATAATCAAAAAGATATTTAAAAATAAAGCAAAATGAAAAAAAATTTATACAAAACTTAACACTAGAAAACAACACTTCTGGGCGAAAGCAATCTTTTTGATTTTTTTTTTTCTTTTAAACATCCTGGTTAACTTAAATCTTCTTCAGTAAAACTTATTTTTTATTCTATGCTACCATTTTAAGTAAAAAACAGAAAAAAATCAACATTATGCCTACAATTCGAGAAGTTACAAAGAGTATACTTTAGTGCTAAATGATCTGTATTTATAAAGCATATTTTTAAACTTTTATAATGGTTTTCTTCCATACACAGCTGCCATTGTACATGCCATCAGTGGGAGAAACTTGGAGTTTCTACATTTTATATGGAATATTTCAAAATATTTTTTTTTTTTTTCAGAAATTCAGATTTATTTTATTTATGTCTGGAAAATGTAATGGTAGAAAAAGTCAGAAAACAGAAATGTTTTTCTATACTTATTCAGAGCTATAAAAAACTAAAAACAAATTCCATATTTTTCAAGACTGAAAGAACACCATTTTACATTAAAGTTTTAAAAAAATGTTAGCTTTCTTTTGTAAGCTTAGTCATAGTTAAATGTATCATGTATTCAGTACTGATGCATTACAATCTCATCCAGGCCTAAAGCATATGCAAGTTTTTCATTACTTTACCCTAAATATGATCAAAATTCTACAGAATAAATATGATGTATTAAAGAAGGTTAAAACTGGGTGATAAAGACCATAAACTCAGGAACATGGGCAACATTTCTTATCTTCACCGTTATC
Organism: Kryptolebias marmoratus; assembly: GCF_001649575.2. NCBI lineage: Eukaryota > Metazoa > Chordata > Actinopteri > Cyprinodontiformes > Rivulidae > Kryptolebias > Kryptolebias marmoratus. The sequence continues at coordinate 28,749,434 of NC_051435.1, read as the reverse complement.
CAACCTCTGTATACAGTTGGTTCTGTATATGTACAGTAGATATTTGTTCTTAAACTTCAAAAATGACATGAAAACTGACTTTAGTCTGGAGTCTGTAAAGCCCTGGCAAATACAATTTAATCCTGATGAAGTGCAGAAAGTGTTGATATGTTCAATCAACACTTATAAGGTATTGTATCTGAAACAAGCTCTCATCCATCAACCAACCAAGATCAAAGCTGATTTCATTCATTAAAGCTGAGCTGATTGATTTTTCTTATGTATCCATTTAAACGACAAAAAGCCTGAATCTGAAAGAAGCAGCACACCTTGTCAGTTTTCTGTCACATTCCTGAGTTCTTGTTTCTGTGGGCGAGAGCGAAGCGGGGGGAGCAGGGGGAGGGGGTTGTGCAAGAGATGCAGAAGTATGTTAATGAAAGGTTTCAGCAGCTTTGGTTTCACTCCTCCCCAGCTCCTGACACTCTTTACTGCCTGTCAGACTCACTGGAATTTCAAACTATCTTTTAAGGAACTTTTTTTTTAAGGGTTTAGATTATTTAACAAATGCAGAGTCAATAACAAATCTGCTTTTTATTACAATATGCCACATTAATGCAGTATTTATGTACACTTTCTTTGTATCTCAACAATATTTGTGCAGAACCGTAGGATTTCTTTACACAACCTGAATTATCTTGTATTTGTGAACACATTTGAGTGGTTTTGATCAATTTAGTTCCAAAACAAGCTTGATTTGCTTTTTTTATTACATTTATTTTCAACATTTTATTTGAACCTTTTTCTGATGATGCTGTATCAGTGATAGGTAAATACATTTTTTGTTTTTTCACCTAAAAGCATTACATATCACTTTATGGTAGGTTTATTAGGCCCGAGCAGCGACAGCGCTGCGAAGGCCTATTGTATTTCGTGGAATTATTCTTCTTATTATTATTATTCCGTTCTAACGAAAATCGCAAATTTGGCGACCTTAACATACTCAAAAACTCACCAAACTTCACCGAAAATTGTCCCCCGCGAGAAATTGCACGATTCCATTGAAATCAAAAGTGGGCGTGGCCAAACTGCTCCACAG
>NC_051435.1:28727860-28744533 GCF_001649575.2 Kryptolebias marmoratus | reverse complement strand
ACTCCCCATGGGTCAACTATCAGCCTTAACTTCAAGTTAACAAGGTCAAAGGTCACGAGAGCCCATGTGCTCCAACTCTTCAACCGTTAGACGTAGGAAGGTCAAACCTCACACCATGGCACAGGACTGGTACTGATCCTGACTGAAGGCAATTTGGGACATTTGCTGTAAAAGCCACCTAGTGGACGGTGCAGGAAAGGCGCGAGAGCATAGACTGCGGTGCTAGAGCTCCCGCGGTCGCAAGGCCGGAGCGGCGCTGAGCTGCGAGGGCCGCCCAACGCTGCTTGCAGCTTTAATTACTCTTAAGTTTTAAAATTGGGTAAACACAACCTCAGATGATCAACATACCCAAACAGAGAAATACAGTTGCTTTATGTGTTTAAAGTGTCAGGACAATACAAAAGAACATCAGGTCAACACAACATAGAATAAACATAAAATATGATGCAATGTCATTGTTTAATTAAGTAAAATAAGGCATAAATGCAGAAGCAGTATGTGATGGAGCAAAATCAAATGAAAAGACAAACATACAAGAGCTTTATCTCAGACTGACATGACTCATGTGGCATGGTTAAAGTTCACCATGATACAATTTAAAAAAAAAAGAATAAATCTGGTTTGCTTGGAAGGCTGGCCAGCAGGAAGCCTCTTCTTTTAAAGGAACGTGGGAGCAAAGTTTAAGTTTTTGATGTTTTATTTGAGCAAACACAAGACTTGTGGAACAGTTTATTTGAACAAACAAGACCAAAGTAGAGAAATGCATGGCAGCACATTTGGAGAAAACCAATCACAGCATATCAATGAAAACCCCTCATACCTACTGTAAAGTACAGTGGTGAAGGGGTGATGGTTTGGGCCTGTTTTGGAGCCACAGGACCTATACACCTTGCAGTCATTGAGTCGACTATGAACTCCTCTGTATGGCAGAAGCCTTTTTCACAAATAAGTTGAGTTCTCTAAGACCAAAAACTTATTTTTAAGGCCTCTGCTGCTCTTGTGTGGAAGTTCATAAATACCCTGCTGTTTCTTTCTTCTGGCGTGGCTCAGTGATTGATGTTGGCTTGCTTTGTGTGGAATTTATTACAAAGAAAAAACAGTATTATTGGTACAAGCAGTGTTTTACAGACACTCATTCATACACAGTAGTTGGCCTATCAGCAGTCGATTCTTTAAAAAGGCTTCTCATCTGAGGAGCTTTCTCAGTTCAGAAATAGAGAGTGTGGAGTTGAGCTTTTAAAGCTGAGACGTGATGGAAGCTGTTCGCTGAGAAGTGAAACGTCTTCAACTACAGAATAGAAGTCCAGTTGTTTTTGTTTTTTTAACCTTTTTGAATTTATCATGGCCTGGATGTCTGAGAATCTACACCAGCATATTTTAAAATATGTTTAACTTTTTAAAAAAATAAATAATAAACTAGTAAAAATTAATTTATTTTTGTCACTAAAATATTTTGCTGCTTAGTTAATTGTTTGTTTGGAGCCGCAAGTTGTCAACATTATCAGGAGCTTTGTTGTTCAAATGTTGCCGTTAAAAAAGTCTTTAATACAACAGAAAAGTGTGTCAATAATTTCCATCAGATTATCTGAAGAGTTCGACAACAAATGAAGATGAATGTAGAATACTGCACTCTAGTGTATCTGGGTGTTTTTAAAGCTGAAGCTGCTAAAGATCTTGTGTACCATCATTGTTCTCAGTCAAGACTTTTTATTCATTCACAGAAGATTTCAGAAAACGAGTCATTTAATGATTTATCTTGTTCTAGTTTTTTCATTTCTTAAACTTTCACATAAATGTGCCTTTTGTCTTTTCTTGTGTTCTTGTATAAAACATCTGATTGAGGTGTATAAATATGTTGTTGTTTGTTGATTTATTGTAAAATTGTATTTGTTTCTTAATGTGGAAGTGATTGGGGTAAAATTGTTTGTGTTTCAGCTCTAACCCGTTTAGTAACACCAGTCCTCGAGTGTCTAGCATCACAGACCTGGACGTCCTCGCTAAAGTCTCCATCAGAGGGTAAAACACACACTTTAACATACCACGTCAACTCCTTCCTAGTTAAATCTCTTTATTAAATCCTTGCATATGTCAGCAAGTGATCAATGTTTTCATGCTACGACATTTGTCCTTTTGATAAAGAAATTATTTTCAATGTCATGACTGATATTTATCATGCAAGTCCTGTGTTCATAACATGTTCCTTAGCCTCATAAATCTTTATTTAATGGACTACTATCAGAGTTGGCACTAAGTAAAAACAGTCTAGTGTTGCTCCTGTGATTAAATGAGTCCAAACTATAGTTTGTATAGTTTTTAAGTGCAGCTACAGATTTTACCTGCAAAAACAGTGTATGTGCTGTCTTCCCAGATCATCGTCTCCCAGTCAGGTGCTGGTTCCCATAGCTAACTGGAAACCCAAAGAACCTCCGGTGACTGGAGATGACATCGGGCCACAGATAGTACACGTCTATGAGGTGTGAAAAAGTTGTTTTAGTTCTTTGCTCTAACATCAGAGCTGTCAGTATGGCGGGCACTTCAGCAGCAACACAAGCAGAACCCTGTGAAATCAGCCAGATTTTCAGTTGAAATAGGAACTGATCTTTATGGCCCCCAGCGGTGTGTGCTGTGCAAACATTTGTGTTTGTTTGTTTGTTTTTATAGGCTCCAATGTTTTTTTATGTCCATAATAACCTAAGAACTGTGGCTTTCCTGTTTGCAGCTTGTTTTCTTCTATCTGTCAGACAACACTCAAACAGCTCGTCAGCGTCTTCTAACACTTCTGAATATTTTAATTCTGTATTAAAAGTTTATCTATCACTGTGATATATTATACACGACCTTAGCGTGGTATCTCATTGGGCTGCGTATACAGGAGACTAGTAGCAACTTTAAAGCTGAGAAAATTCACTTTGTTGAAACTCTGACTTGACTACCATTCACTAAGCGCCCCATCCCTGTCCATGGAAACTGTTTAATTATCTGTTTTCACCAGCGTGAGCCACTTTTTTCTGTCATGTAATTCATATAAAAACCCATAAAGGAGTTTGGCTCTAATGTCCTTCAGTCAGTCCTTAGTTTTTATAACTCAGACTCAATCGCCTGTCAGAGCACATCACAGCTGCACTGTCTGCCTATTTTTTTGTTCTTTTTATGTTTTATTCTGTAATTTTAAGTTAAAATGTTTGTAGCTGTTTGAATTTTCATCGAGTGTTTTAAGTTGTTTTGATAGCCTGTCCTGAAATAGTTTCATTAGAAACAGAAAAGAAGACATGACAAATGAAAATCTGAGTAAATGTTGTTTGCTCTGACTAATTAAAAACATATTTTGAGAAAAGTTATTCATTTGGTATAAATATTCTGACATAAGTCATCTGAAAAACATGGCATGTTTATGCCTCATTAATGCCGTTTCCTAACTGGTTACCTACAGTCGCAGCCCAGAGAGACTACTGTTCATAAATCTGTTCATGATTTTCATCAAACGTCTTGACAAAAGAATTGCTCAAGTTTAATTGGAAAGAAATTTTTTCAGGAGCTTTTATGGATTTTAGATTCAGTGTTTTCAATATATTTTGTACACTTTTTAACTTAAGAAAATAGTAATAATAAAAATATCTGTCTGTTTGTCTGTCACAACTCAAGCATAAGAATTTTGCATTTATTCTGTTTCTATAGAAAATAACATTTTAAATTTCTTACTTAACTTTGTAGAATGCACTTAGAACATTTTGTTTTAACACAAAAAATATATTGAAGTGATTTAAAAATTACCTTTAAAATAAAAAACATCACATTTAAACCAAAATGAATATATCCCATTTTTATCATCAAAGGGTTTTTTCACTTTTAATTTCTCATGATTATTTAGGTTTTATTGTACGATTTTTTAGAAAGGTTGTGCAAAACAAATATGAGTTTGGATGTAAAAACTTGAACAGACTTCTATCTTTGATTTTAGTGTTTATTTTTCTGAAGCTACTTTTCAAGTTTTTTTGTGAAAGACGAACAAGAAGATGAACCGCTCTGGTTCAGGAGTTTTTCTTGACAATAATAAATGGCACAGACGTCATTTCTAACAGGGTTCTACTCCCTCAGCTCCTGAACAACGGGCCCAGTACATTCAGCAAAGCATCGCTGAGAGTTGATTGGCCGTACCGCTTCAAGAACGGCTCTCTGCTCTACATCACCAGCTTTGACACTGAAGGACCCATCAACTGCACCACAGATGTGGAGATCAACCCATTCAATGTCTCTGTAAGATCCACAAACAAGACTCAATTAGCACAAGCACCACTCACACTGTCCTGATTTCCTGAGCTTTGTCACACATTTAGTTCCCACTAAAAAAAAACAACAACCCTGAATAAAATATATTTTATCGGGTCACTTTGTCAAATCAATCAGATTAACTGATCATCAACAAGTGTGAACTCCCCTATTGTAGCAGGAGTTTTGATATTTTAGATGGACTTGTAGTTTAGATGAAAATACAAATAAACACAGTAAATAATATCAGTATATTGACTTAAACACCTTATACCAACGGTCAATCATGGTGGTAGAAGGGTGATTTGGGCTTGTTTGCAGCCACAGGAGCGGGGCACCGTGTAGTCATTGAGTGGACCATGAACTCCTCTGTAGACTAAAGGATTCTAGAGTCAAATGTGAGCCCATCTGTCTGACAGATGTGTAAGCTTGGACCAAACTGGGTCATGAAACAGGACAATGATCCTAAACACGGCAACAAATCTCCAACAGAGCAGCTGAAAAAGAAAAGAATCAAGGTGTTGTAATGGTCCAGTCAAAGACTAGACTTCAACCTGATTGAAATGCTGTGGTGGGACCTCAAGAGAGCTGAGCACAAACAACTGAGCTGAAGCCATGTTGGAAAAACAGAGTGGGCCAAAATTCCTTCACAATCATTTAAGAGACTAAAAATCCCAGGTAGAAAACCACTATTGAGAGTTACTGCTGTTAAGCATTGTTCTACAACAGTGGTGACCAATCCTGAGGGCTTTTGAGGGCCATTATTTTGCATGTTTTAGATGTTTTTAATGAAATGTGGTTAACAGGCTTCTGCATAACTTGAGAACATGCTGAAGAAGTAATTTAATCATTGAATCAGGTGTGTGGAGCAGGGGAAACAACAAAATGATGTAAGTTAGTGACCTTCAAGGACCAGGGTTGGACACCACCACTCTACAAGCTTTGGAATCATGAGTTGGATTTAGTTTTTCAAACACAGCTTTTCCATTTTGGCTTCCTTTATTTGGAATAAATAATAACATGGTGAAGTTTTTTGTGTGGTTTTATACACTTGGGGTTAGATTTTAATACTTTTTAGAATGTGGTTTAAAAAAAAGATTATTTTTGTGTAATGATGCATGAAATCCTAGAATTGAAAGTGGGTGACATTTCTTTTTCTTGTTATATATATTGTGTTTGTCAGAACCCGGTAACATCACAGAAGAACACCAGCATCATTCCAACCAGAGAGCGAGAAACAGAAGGACGAAGTCAAAACCATGTTCACAAGAGAGACTTGGAGTCCAGAGACGCACAAAGCGACCTGCAGACACTGGTACAGGTTTTTCATAGGACATGACATGTGACTAGCCCCCTCACACCTGATCCTACTGCTAACTGATGCTGCTGCATCTTTGATACGACACTACATCCAATCATAAAGAATTGTTTACCTTCTGACACTTCATATGAAAACATCCACAAAGTGTCTGGGATGCTGACGTGTCTGTTTAGCTTGATTTTTTTATTTGTTGGAACATAAATAACTTATTATTCGTTTTTAGGACTGCAACATTGTTGAGTGTCTGCAGCTGAAATGTCAAGTTGGTCGTTTGGAAAGGACGAAGAATGCCATCCTCTTCATCTACTCCAGACTGGCTGTCAATAACTTCCTCAGGGTAAACAAAATAGTTTAGAGCTGAGAATCATTTTGAGATCATAATATTTTAGTCAAACATAGAACTTTAAGGAGGCCTTGTCTCTGAGGTTGTTTTTTTTTCTCAATTTTAACCAAAAGAAGAAACATTTATGTGGAATATCTGTCAACGTTTTGACTCCATTGTATGTGTTTTCTTTTTTTAGACTGAGAATCAGAATCGTTCATATGTGGTTCGATCTACAGCCTCATTTGAAGTCATTGAGATGCCTTATAAGAAAAAGACTTTGGACATGCCAGCAAACACGACTACCGTAAGACACACAAATCCATCAAAGGCATACAGTCCAACAGTGATGTGGGGTAATAAAGCTAAATATTAATTTTTAAGTGTTGTGAAGGAGCATCAGCTGTTGACCCAGGTATGAGGTTGACTCGTCATGAAGCTTGACCTGGGCTTCATGGAAGAGTGGGCAGGAAAAAGACATTGCTTAAAGGAAAAATATGAGGCAGATTGTTTGGAAACTTAGCAAAAGGCATATTAGAGACTCCTGAAATATGTGGGAAAAGGTGCTGTGATCAGATGAGACTAAAATCAAGGACAACACCATTTCTGGCTCTCATCCTGTTGAGAACACCATTGCTACAGTGAAGCATGGTGGTGGCATCATCATGCTGTGGGAATGATGGATGGAGCAAAATCTAAAGTAGGAGATGGGAGTGAAAAGATATGAACATGCCACTTTTCAGTTTCATAATTTTGAAATTAAATCATTTTTTATCTGGAGTATTTTTGAAGTCTTGTGACCCACCGTTTTATATTTAGATATTCAAATGGAAAGCTGACCTGATCATTTTCTGTAAATGTTGACTTTTAGTATTGATAATTGTACGATAGAAACACTTTGCATTTTAACTAAAAATCTTATTTGCTCACATCCTTCGTTCTTGTTCTTCCCTTACGGCCCATATTATGAAACCCAAGGAATCTGAATACTAAATGATCTATAATGAAAGGGGACACACGTGTAACTGTTTCTATTATGTTTTAACTGTTACACCTAAAAGTAGTTGAACAACTGGTATAACAACAAACAAGGAGGAACATTTTTATTTTACAAACCTAAACATTTTGAATAAGAATTAAATGGGATGAACTAAGCATTATAGGCTTAAACTCTGCATCTCATCCTATTTGTTGTATAGAACTTTATCTCCCTCCTTATCCTGTGTGTGTTTAGGTGAGTTTATCGGTGATGTGGGTGGCTGACACTCCTCAGCCTGTACCAGGTTGGGTGGTGGCTCTGGCTGTTCTGGCAGGACTGCTGCTGCTGGCGCTGCTCATCTTCATCATGTACAAGGTGTGGAGTTGTGTTCTCCGTCGGACTGGGTGTGGCTCTTTGTATTTGTTTCACTGGATTTGTCTTTTCATCATCTCTTTTTCTCCTTTTCCTGTGTAGTTGGGTTTCTTTAAGCGAGTGCGCCCCCCGCAGGAAGACTGCACAGAGAAGGAGCAGCTGCAGCCAGAGGAGAACGGCAATACAGATGCTTAGAGGCCAAAATCGAATGAACCGAGAGGAAAAATCAGGTTAAAACAGCCTCAGAGAGAATCCACTGACTGTTTGACTGTTGGGTGGTAGACAACGGTACTGGTTTAACCATAAATTACATTTTTTTGTTGTTTTTTTTGTCGATCATGTTTGTGCCAAAAGAGAAGCTGAAAAAATGTTGTTTATTGATGAAATCACCAACTCTCACATTATTACTATTCTGTTTAAATTTAAATCACAGTTTGTATTTTGGAGCTATCAGCTGCATTGTCATTTGCACGCCATGTCCACCACACTGAAAACTTCCTTTGTTACTGAGAAGCAGATGTTCAGATTGTCTTTACAATGTTCAGATTAGCAGTCAGTTACCCTTAATGACAGGAAATGGCTAACACTCTAAATAAGATAAAAATGGGAGTTGGCAGAAGCAGAGGATTGTGGGTATATGCTGGCCAGCAATAACCTGATTGGTCTGTTGGACCACCTGAGTAATTGTGATCATGTTTGACAAATAAGAGCAATAACAACAGCAGCAATATGAACTCAGATATTTAAAGTAGCTAAATGGCTGCTATTTTTAGATCAACATAGGTTAGATGGTCTGATATGAAAAGATAAGAGCATTACACTAATGTTTCTATTCTTGTGTGTTACTAAACTTGCTTTTCTTTCTTTTTTTGTGTGTGGAAACTCATGTAAGAGGGTGTCGGTGTCGGTGAGGTGTTTGCTTGTTCTTTTCCAACTCAGTCAAGACAATATTTTTCCTATTTGTACAGAAAATGATTTTGGGCCAAATGAATAACTGTAAAATATAAAAAATCCAGGCTTTTTCAAAATAATTTCCTCATACCCAAAACAATTATATTATCCAATGAATCATTCCTAAGGATCATTAGGGAAAGAATTTAATAAGTTCCTACATTTCTATGTACATCTGTAGCATTACAAAATGTATCAGCAGGTCACCTAAACAAACAAACAAAAATAGGATTCAGCTTCTGCTGGCTGTCACCTGTAGGACAGGAGTATGTTTTTAACCATCACTTTGAGATTTTCAGAACTGCTGCTCTCTTTTTTTACCTCTGTGCCTTTACCAACTTGTCAAAGACAACAATCCTTCATCAGTTTTCAGCAGCTAGAGATAATATGATGTACAACAATGTATGAGGGTCACTCAAAGGAAAAAGCTTTTTTTTTTGTTTCCCAGTTTTAAAATTAAAGTTGAAATGTCATGATTATTGTTAAAATGTTGAAATCAAGTCAAACTACTATTCCAAGAAAAAAGACAAGAATAGAGTTGTTGATTTGAGATTAAAAGAGGAATCAAAAACCAAACCAGCACTGGTGCCAAGTCCCACGATAGGCATGTATTTTTTATAAACTGACTTTATACTGTAAACAACAAAACAAGATCTCTTCTTTTATTTATTCCCTTCAGAGTGACCCTAATATGCTGTGATAATGATGAGCAGTGTAATTTAGCTGCTGTTTTGGTGGCATTGAAGTGTAACAAAACCAGTTTTAGTGCATTAATGTGGTACCCCAGTATGAAGCAAACCTGTGACTAACCTGTAACTCGACTGGGACAAACATGTTCAGTGACTGGTTGAACCACTGGTGCCACACCAAAATCAGACATCACAAGAAAAAGACGTAACACAGGACTTCTTGTTAGCATTTACAAACTGAACCGAACATAAAAGGACTTGCCATCTAAATTTAAAGCATCTTTTACTTTTCTTTGTCATCTGACTCAGTAGTTTCTGTTGTGATGTTAGATTTAAAAATGTCCCCAAAGGATACACTCACCAACATTTTAAACCTTACAGTATGACACTGGTAGTTTCTGTCTGGTAATGTTGATACATTGACTTGAACCCAAACGATACAGCATTGATGAGTTAGTTTTTTTTCTCAAACATGTCACAGTTTGTTGCATCGTTGTTTTCTGGTCCATATTTATGGTTTTTAAGAATTGAATCTAGGACATTGCAGTGCCTCCTAAAACCTTAATTCATTACTTTCAAAACCCATAAAGACCCTGCAGCGACCTACAGGTGTCAGGAAAGGCTGCAGTTGTTGGCAGCTGGAGCAGCCGTAGCAACAGTAACTAAGGGGCGGGGCTTGTTGAACAGTCACTTTTTACCTTCCTGCAGGGGCCTTTTGTTCTGCTTTTGTGTTATTTTTCTTTTTCTTTTTTATATTATTTTTCTTGGGATTTCAGATTGGTGACATGCATTTTTGCTAAAAAGAAAAAATCATTAAGTTGTTTTTTATGTGAAATTTGTCTGAATTTTGTGTGCATGTAAGGCAGTATATTAAAACAGAAAAGAAACATTTACTATTTGCCCACATTGGGTTTGCATTATGAAAAATTGTTAAAAAAAAGTTTTAAAAAAGAAACATAATAATGAAGCAACTAGTAACGAGACATAACTTTATTTTGTGGACATCAGCAGCCTTCACCTTTGTCTCAATCCTCCTCTGCTGCTTGTAAACATCCATTATTTTACTAACAGGAGGTGGAGGTGCACTAGTATTCCTGATGGACACTGATCGTATACAAGAGCAGAAAGTAAGATAGTTTAGATGTTGCTGTTTTCACACTGAATCTGGTTTCTAAAGCAGGAATCATGTCATATTACACAAATAGTTAAGTGTTTTAAGAGATGAAAAATGTTTTCTGACTCCATTCTCATGTCTTCAAACTGAATATTCTTACATTTAACATGGTTTGTTTTCCTCCTAACTTTTGAAAATTATAGCATGCACCACCGCTCCACAGTATGTTGACTTTTTGAGGATAAAAGTAATTGTTTGTAGAGGTCCTGGTGTCTTTCTTTACTCTTAATTTAAATGTTTGTACAAAAAACTGTTCTCACCTTATTTCTGTTCAAATTAAATTGTTAAATTTGTGCATTTCTGCATGTTGTTTTTTTTCCTGAAACTTATTTCTTTGAAGCAACAAGTACTAAACTGGGCACAGTGTTTTGTGACAATCTTAAGTTGTAACAGGGTGAATTCACTGCACTGTTTTTTCAAATTTTTTTGGGGGGGGTTTCTTGAGGTTTCTAGCTGTAAATGGTCAAGCTGAACTTTTCTCCTTGTCTGTTATCTGATTCCAGTCCTACAGATACAGAGGGGGTGGGGGTGGGTGATATTTTTGACCACCTGCTGGTTTTATATGTTTGCTCATCTATAGACAAATGGACAGTCATTAATTGTATGGTACAGTAGTTTCATTTTAATGATGTGGGACATAGCATCTAAAATTAATACACACACATTGCGTAAGTTACAAATTAATTTGCATGTCATTGACTGAAATAAGTCTAGGGAGTTCTGCCTGCAGTTTTTGTGGAGTATAAATCGGCCTTCCTTGTTTGGTCCTTTAATATGGTGAAGTCATCCTGTACCCTCAGCAGAAAACCTCCCAATTATGTCTCCACTTCTATGGCTGACTGTGGGGATGATGTTCCTTGGGTCATGCTCAGCATTTCTCTTCCTCCAGTCACAGCAGATCGATTTGATGCTGAACAGCTTGATTTTGGTCTCACATGACCTCAGCACTTTTTCCCAAGCCTTTTCTAAATCATTGATGTTCTCTGGCAAGCTTAAGACAAGCCTGTGCGTGCGCCCCTGTAAGCAAGGGGACTTTTCAATCCAGTACAGCAAAGTATGCTGCCAGTGGTGTTGTTGGTAACTGTGGTCCCAAACTGCTTCTCCTGTGTCATTCTGGCATGCTCCCTCACCTTCCTCATGATCATCACCCTCTCCAGAGCAAGGATTGATGATTGATTCTTGCTGATGGTCTTGTAGCCCATCCCAGCCTGGTGCAGATCACCTATCTTGTCTCAGATGTCCTCTGACAGCTCTTTAAAGGTGGAAAAATTGATTCTGTGGACAAATGTGCTTTATAGACAATGAGATGAGATCAGGAGTGTCTGAAATGTAATAATGGATTATTTGTCATCTGCGTGCCACATTGGCATTTTAGCAGTCTGTGGGAGCCACAGTTTGTAAGGAGTGAAATACTTGTTTCCCTCAGTGCAAGTCAATTTAATTATAACACACGATAAAGAATTTATTGTTCTGGATTTGTGTCCCTCATTATTAAAATAAAAAAAATAGAAATTGTTCTTTTCTTTATGAACAAACCTAAAAAATCAGCAGGTGATCAATTGTTTCCCCACTGTATGTGTGAGTTGTTTAAGGTTTTTCTGTTTTTCCTCCAGCTACGAGGACTATTTTTGATGTATGTATTTTTTCACTTGGGGAGTAAATATTAACAATTTCATAGAGAGATGATTTCACTTTTGGACTGAAATAAACTGATTTGTTCACATTTCGATCTTCATTTTGTCTTTAATCAACATGACAAACACTCAAAGTTTGTTTCTGGTTTCTGGCACACAGCTCTGAGATTACTTGTCTCGAGGGAACTCATTTTAAAATATGCTGGACAAACCAAATTACTGTCGAATAAACTGATGTCAGAAAGAAAACGCACACTCTTGATGTTTTCTTCAAAACTTTTATTCAGTTAGGAGGCAGCAGCATGAAAAGTGTATGGTCTCCATGGCGATGTTGCTCCATGTACGGTTTAATTTTGACTGCTCAGTGCTTTGGATCGCCTTGCTGCTGAAAAGTGCTATAGAAATAAATTTCACTTCACTCAGTGTGTGTCCGTTAGCAGGAAGCTGAGGTCACTTCCTGGATCGTACTCCACGCAGGGCTTCCCTCTGAAACGAGCAACACACCAGTAAACCCAGCAGAGAACTGGACGGACATCATGTCCTGACTGTGGGCCTGTAGTTGTAGTAATGTTATTATTAGGGATGTTATGTTTTTGGTAGTGTTGGTTGGTTTATCTGTTCATCTGTCTGTTACCAAGATTACTTAAATTAATCAACAGATTTAGATTTTTATGGAAAAAACAAGTGATTTAATTTTGGTGGGGATCTGTCTCCTACAGTTGGCAAAGGTTTGAACTGTGTGAGTGCTTCTAGCTGAGTCTGAAATAAGCTCACAGTCACAGCATGAAAACAGGACTTTATTACAACAGAATCTTTGTAAAATATGCATCACATTTCCAGAAAAGTTGTAAAGTTTTATTTCTTGAGCTCAGATATCATCCTCACCCACCACTGGCTCCTCACCTCGAGCTTCTGTACAGAGATTTCCTCAGAATTTTTTAATCTGAAGTCCTTCTGATTTTGCATCGAAAATTTCTTTCTGAATGTGATTCTCTCAAAGTCATGAACCACAACCAGTTTTTAGTTGGTTACATTAAGATTTGGTTTAAAATCGCCAAATGTGTAAGGTTGATACAGTTCAAGATGTAAAGTTTAGAGTAGCTGGGTTAGTACAGTTTAGGTCAGTGTTAGAATGAGGTTCAATGTCCTCTAAAGTGATGGGAGGTTGCAGTGTGAGTGTGTTACCTGGAGAACAGTCGGGCCTTTGTAGTTCCCAAAAGTGTGGCTTTGTTTCCCTCTACCAGCAGCATGGAGCCCTCTCTCAGACCCTAAAAAATAGTAATAATAATTTGATAAAAGCTGGTGTTTCATATACTCTACCTTGTTCTTACTCACCAAAACATTCGGGGTGTCGAGTTCTTCATGGTACTGGGTGATTCTCTGCTCTCTGGTCTCCTGAATGACACAAACAATGTTTTGTTTTTGTTTTTTTCAAACAATGTCAACGAAATACAAGCAAATATGTGCTCAGCCTTTTATAATCATCTTAGTAAACATGTCACAGGCTGCAGAATCACTGTTGTTTGCTTGTCATTATTCAAAATACAACAACTAGTACAAATTGTCTTCTTTAAAAGGAATTAAAAATGATGATGAATAGGATAAATAACCTAGTGTTTCTGTTTGTTGCAATAACACACACTGACCTTTAGGGGAAGCTCTGAACACAAAATTATGCAAGAAAATTAGTTTTTATTTTTATGTAGTTAACAAAAGGAATTGCCCTAAAAATGATGTTAATTAACAGTAGACTGCTGTTGAATGACAGGTAAACTCAGTCATTCACACAGACACATGCTCTGTTTTTATTATTCAAGTCTTTCCGGTATGTGATTGTGCTGTTCTTTCTTGTGTATAATAACTGAAAGTGAAAATACAACTTGAACAATGTCTCATCAAAATTTCAAAGCTTGGAATTATAAATATGAACAACACTAAAAAAAACTAAGCACCATAAGACGCATAAGACACAAACAACGAATCAGTGGTTTCATAAAAGTATCCAATATGTCTGATGTCCAACATTTGCAGACACAGCATTTTATTTTGTTAAGCTCATCAGTTTCACAACTTCCTGTATTGCATAACTTCAAACCAGAACATATGTGCAGCTCAGACCTGTTTAGGTCTGCGTTCACATCCAGCCTCTTTTTCATGGCAGCATTACTGAAAGTGTAAACTCAATCCAACCTTTGGATTCTCTCAGAACTGCTGTGTTATTTTCCCACACCCATCTTTCTTTCAGGCCTCACAGAAACACAGCCATACAGCATGATAGTGCCTCACTGTGTTTGACTACAGGAGAGTCCGTGACACGAAGCTCAGTGCCTGATTTTTTTCTTTACACGCTGTTGAAAGTTATTCAAAATAGGTCAGTCTTATTGAAATCATTTCAGAAGATTTTACTTACAGTGCTCTTCTAATAAAGAAATGTTCTGACTGCACATAGTTTGAGTGCTTTAGATGAGCGATTTTCAAAGTCCAAACTTGGGTCTGGTTTCAGACTAAACAACAACTCAGTGCTGTTTTCACATTAGGTTACTTTGTCTTTTACTTCTCAGGGCATCTGTAACTTTTATTGCAATCATTCTGGTGTTACAGTGTCTTGTTGGCTTTAAGCTCAGTTTATTGTATTTGTTTATGCTTGTGTGAAGATAGGCATTTTATTTTGTTAAAACAGAAAAAATAATAATGAATCTAGTTTAAGTTAAAAGTTTGTTTAAAAGTACAGTGCACATTAAGCGTTACTGTCAAAAGTTAGAGCAGTTTAGCTTCATAAGCAAACGGTTGTAGGTAAATGGCTTCATTTGCTTTGGTTGCAAGTTTTAAACAAATTTAATGAAAGGGATTTGCTTATCACTAATTGTTCCAGACCTTTGATATTATGTAGATATCAGATTTGGACTTTTGAATGTAAGCTTAAGAACCCTTGCTAAAGACTGTTGACCAAATTTACCAATTTTTGAATAATCGTAACCATTGCTTTATTATTTAAAAATATGACCAAAGGTCTTTGTTTGTGGTTGCTCACTTTGGCAGGCATATCTGTCTATATTTTTAAACTTCTGCTGGTTTGTTTTGGGCTTGATTTATATATAAACTGAGGCTTTATAAACATTTGCTTACCTTTAACTATCTACGGTTAGTGACTACGATAAGTACAGATGGACTCTGGTCAGCTTGGAATAACATCACAAGCACCACTGACTGAGGTTAATAAAGAACCAAATACAATTGAATGGATCCCACATTGACAGAGACTGAAACTGCCTGTGCTGTTTATAGATTATAATCCAATGATTTACAACATTTGTGGTTTTTAATCAGCCTTTCTTGGACCTGAGGGTGCTGACAAAAGGCTGAGAAGGTGATAACTGATAATGCTGACTTAGCTGTCTAATCAGTGCAAAGCCAATAAATGTCTGACAAGGCGAAGACTGATCTGTTGAGTTTGGCACGTCCTTATCTATAAAGAACATCACCCTGTGGGGAAGACTTCAAGAGCAGCTGATACAGCAAAATATCACTTTTTAAAGTCTTGACCAGAAGCTAAAGTTTGGAGACCCACTCCCATGTGGTGGCTGTTGGTGTTGGGGTCCAGGTAGTGCAGGTTGATGTTAAACGGGACGAGGCCGATGGCGGAGAAGCTTGGAGGGTAGACGATGGGCATGTCGTTGGTGGTGCTAATGCTGATGGTGGCCACGTTGGTGCCGGCACTGGAGCCCATGTAGGGGACACCGTCCTGGA
Source organism: Kryptolebias marmoratus (assembly GCF_001649575.2). NCBI lineage: Eukaryota > Metazoa > Chordata > Actinopteri > Cyprinodontiformes > Rivulidae > Kryptolebias > Kryptolebias marmoratus. Next base: position 28,729,078 of record NC_051435.1, on the reverse strand, counting down.
GGGATGGATGAAAATGGAGGATCAGTCCAAATAACCAACGGAACCAATGGTTTTATTCACCTTATTCTTATGAGTATGAATTAGTTGGCTATTTTTTTTTTTCAAACATGAAGGTTTGTTTATTTAACAAATTGTTTTCTGTCCTCTAAAACATCTTGTTCTGAAAGACAGCTGCTGGACAGTGACTCCATCTTCTATCCAAAGTGATTGTGTGCTGCCATAAGTTATGACGATGGTCCTTTGTTTTATCTCCATCACCCTCTTCCTGATCTCTGTCACCACCTTGTTGTCATAAAGACTCTTGAGGAGCCGGAAAGTGTTGCCTCCTCCTTCAAACAGACACCTCAGTTAGTGTCTCCACTCCACAGGTGGGAAAAAAACAAATAGAACTGGACCAGGCAAAAAGGAGAACGATAGCTCTGCTGCTTCGAGCTGTCAGACCTCACCTATAAAAATGCCTTCAGCCTTTTGGACAGCGTCGATGGGATCTGCTGTCCACCTCATAACCTGCACGGGTCAAAAACAAATCCACCTTTTCAACACAGCCCTGATCTGTTAGAATGTATTTACTCTTATCTCACAACTGAGAAATCAAAGGAAATCAATGACTTCACGCAGTAAGAACAACTTGTTCAGTTTGTTATATTGCTTGAATTTTAAATTGTGGTTTAAAATCAACAAAATATTTTTTAGTAAAGACGGCCTTGTGTTTTTTTCTCTAAAGGCTGGAGGATATTAGTAAAAAATTAAAGAACTGTACTGTAGATTAATTCTACACAGTGACATATTCTGTGTTTATTCTGATGATTACGACTTCCAGCTAACGAAAACCCAAAATTCAGGTCCTCAGAAAATTTGAATATTATATAAGAGGATATATAAAAGGATTTTTAAGTAAGTAAAACATGTTGGCCTACTGAAAAGTATGTCCATGTACTGTATACCTAGGTATTTTTTTATTTTTTTTCTGCTCCTGGTGGAAGGCGGACGTGTTTCTTTTCTCTCCGTCTCTCTGTTCCATGAACTGAACCCAATTGATACAATTTCCTCGACTGGGTGAAGGAGAGTCCAGTCTCGGGATATGTCTCGCTGGATATACTGTGGATTCCTGGCAGGAGTGGAAGACTGTGTACCTACCGACGTGGAGGTTCCTTTTATATTTGGGTTTTTGATAACAGGATTTCTGCTGTTTGGACCATGCAGTTACCTGGATTATCG
>NC_051435.1:28710130-28717434 GCF_001649575.2 Kryptolebias marmoratus | reverse complement strand
TGAAGAGGCATTGCGTTTTTTTTTCAGTTTATATTGAAAGAGTGATTGTTTGGTTTAAAGTTATATTAGTCATTTCCGATGTACTGAAGTTAATAGTTCTCTACTGAAGTATGTGATACCTGAAGCATGTTGCATATGAAGTATGTTTATAACACAAGAAGAATAAATCTTCCAGTTGAATGAGAAGGAAGCTCAACGTGTGTGTCTCGTCTTTCCTGTTCCACAGCATCACACGTTGAGGGAAGATCATCTAACACATTACCCTCAGCCATCCTAGGTTGCAGGGTAACAAATTTGGGGGCTCGTCCGGGATAGCGCCTCCTGCTGACTTGGTGCTATCCAACAAAGAACCGAGGGATCCTGACTTTCTGTTCCATGAGCTGATGACCTAAGGGCAAGACTTCAGGTATCCAGAGATGTCGCCGCTACATGAGCTTCAGTGGGAGATCCAGCAGTTGCTTCACCAACTAATGAATGACGCTAGAAGAGACCTGCTTCACAAGCTAGCAGTATCATGCCAAGATGAGGTGGGAGAAGACGTGCCAGGGGAGGAGTCGTCCGAGGTGGAACTCTTTGACTTCATTGTTGACTTTTTAAGAAGTAAACGATTGAGGAGTCTGGAGGACCAAGGAATGTCGCGCCTGCTGATGTTTCGTGACCTCATCGATGAACTACAGTCAGCCCAAGAAGCAGAGAATCTGCATCATTCAGTGGATGAAGAGGAAGTTGCATCGGTGTACGAGGCTGAGCAGACTGTAGCAGCTTCAGTGATGAGTAAGACAGTATCAACACCAGTTGTTGCTGATCAGGTAACTGGGTTAGTAAAACTGACAGATGTTGCTGCATTACTCCCACGAAGAGAATTTCGGATTCAGGCTGGTCAGATCTCAGACTCTGACTCAGATGTGAGCTTTAACTGTTTGTGTAAGCAAATTGATGAAGGACTGAGTGAAGGTTTCACTGAGACTGAGATCATTAGAACAGTTCTCAGAATAATTAAACCGGGTACATTTAAAGACATGCTTATGACAAAAGATAGTCTGACTGTAACTGAACTGAAGCGTTTTCTCAGAGCACATCTTAAAGATAAGAGCAGCACTGAATTATTTCAGGAACTGAGCAATGCGAGACAAAATGATAAAGAAGGTCCACAACAGTTTATGTATAGATTGATGGGGTTAAAACAGCGTGTACTTTTTGCTTCCAAAGTAAGTACAGGTTTCCAGTATGACAAGAAGCTAGTTCAAGGAGTGTTTTTACATTCACTCTACCAGGGGATACATGAAAAATATTCATATGTCCGACGAGATCTTAAACCCCACCTTTCAGACGAGAAGGTTACTGATGACTTTATCCTAGAGGTGATAACAAGGTCAGTAGGTGAAGAGACAGAGAGACAGAATAGACTCGGTCAGGCTCTCAAACCAAAGGTAGTCAGTGTCAGTACAGTGCAGATGGATAAGAAAAATCAGAATGCAGTTCAGATGCAGGCAGAAGTCCAAGCTAATCGTACTGCCATACAAGAGCTAACAGCACAGGTTTCATCACTAACCAAGAGTTTAGAGAAAGCTTTAACACCTATGTCTAGTTCAGGGACTGAAAACATTCACACACCTTTTCCCCACCAAAAACAACCAACAAAGCCAGAAGCTAAACGAAGATGTCAGCAATGTGTCTCCCAAGGAACTGAGAGCTGCAGCCACTGTTTCAAGTGCGGGAAAGAGGGACACAGAGCGGTTGGCTGTCTGATGAAGAACAACCAGTCGGGAAACTGGGTGAGGTCGCTGGGGCGGGACCACCAGTGACCAGACAGAATGCGGAGTCCCACCCCACTGCAAAGCTGCATCCTGGAGAGAGTACATCATCCTCCATCAGGCCCATCAAACAAAACAACTTTACTAAGAAGAAACATGTTGCACAGCTGATTGGTGGAAGATGCACTGTGACATGCCAACTAAATGGGGTCAAGTTGCAGATGCTATTGGACAGTGGGGCACAAGTGAGCATAGTGGAGAAGTCATGGGTGCAGAAAGCTCTACCAAATGTAACGATCCAACCACTTGAGAGTCTACTACCAGAACACCCTCTCAAAGTCACAGCAGCTAATGGAACAGAGGTGCCATTTGATGGGTGGATAGAAGTCCTGCTCGAGATCAAAAGCATCAAATTTGGTTCAGTTGCCCTCTATGTTCCATTGCTTGTAAGTCAAGAGAGTGTGAGTAGCCCTTTGCTAGGCTTTAATGTGATACAAGAAATCATAATGGGAAACACTGACCAGACAAACAACATCAACTTAGTGGACTTACTGTCAGAGGCGTTGAGAATCCAAAAGAGTAGTGTTGAAACTCTCGTCTCTGTGGTTTGCACTATGCCATCTCAAAAAGAATCAAATAGTTCAACAGTGAGAGTTGGAAAGAAGGGTCTTAATGTTCAAAGTGACACAACCGTATACAGTAGGAAGGTCAAACTTTACAGGTGGACCTCCCGTTAGTCAATGAATAGCCTTTTGGAGTTCAAGGTCACAAGGTCAAGGTCATAGGAGACCATGTGCTATAACTCTGCAACTCTGTACCGTAGAAAGGTCAAACTTCACAGCTAGAACCCTCATGAGTCAGGGATCATTGCTATGGATTTAAAGGTCAAAGGTCAAGGTCACATGTGAACGAAGGCTCCTATTTGAAAACCGCGTACAGTAGGAAGGTCTGACTTCACAGGTGGACCTCCCATGGGTCAAGGAATAGCCTTTTGGAGTTCAAGGTCACAAGCCCATGTGCTCCAACTCAGCAACCGTGTACCGTAGGAAGGTCAAACTTCACAGCTGGACACTTCATAGGTCAGGGATCAGCTCTATGGGCTTTAAGGTGACACATTTTTTTCAGGCTCATTTCAGCTTTTTTCTTTTTGTTTTTTCTGCTTCTTTCAGCTAATTTCGGCTTTGTTCTTCTCATTTTCAGCTTCTTTCAACTAATTTCAACTTTTTTAACTAATTTCTGCTTCTTTCACCTTTTGTTCTTCTACCTTATGCAAATCTTCTTCAAATCAGCTTCTATGTTTTTGCGTCTTCATTAAACTTCAGGCAGTGGTTCGTTGTTTCACTCATGTGTCGTGTTCTTGCAACTCTGGATTTGGTATTTAGTTTTTGTTGCTGCCACATCAGCCTTTTGTTTGCTTTGTGTTAATAAATTGGGTTTTCTTTAAGTTCTTCATTGTTCAGTCTGCATTTGGATCCAAATCTGACACACAAAGACCCCCTGAAACTCCAACAAGATGACAAGTCCTGAAAGACACGAGTCAGAGGTCGATGTCTTCTGCCACAGTGAGCTCTGTGTCGCCCTGAACAAAGCTTGTCATCGAATCAGTGAGTCCAACGGATTCACTCCACGATGTGAGTCTGTTTTTGATGGGATAGCACACATGATACATGTAACCCCTCCCGACAGTCTCTAAACACCACAGCAGTGCACTTCCCCCAATGTCAGAAATAACAGTAAATAACTAGTTTAACATTTTATTAAAAAACTAAACTAAGACTCATCAGCTCCCAAACAAACTGCTGTCTTAACAAAACTAACAAAAACAAAGGATGAAAGCAATAAGTACGCTTTTGATTTCAGTAAATTACTTCCATATTTTTCATAAAACTGTTTCATCAATGTAATCCTTCCTGTTTTCAGTTTGTTTTACAAAAGACAAGATATTTCAGGAAACAAGTGGTTTACATGTTTATTCTCCTCAGAGGTTTTATAGCTTCTGCAGATGAAAAGTATTAAATCAACTCCCTCATTGGCTCCTGAATGTTTTCTTTTCCTCATGAAAAAAATAATCATTTATATCAGGGCTTTATTTGCAGCTCAGAATAAAGTTTACCAGGAGGAGCCAAATGCTGGACTCTTCTTTGTTTTGTCTGAAAATCCCTGAATGTGCTGCTGTTGAATATTACTAATGAAACCCTAAGTGACTTTAAGGAAAAGAAGCTGATTGTTTCAGATCTGGACTCTGACTGGAGGTAACCCAGAGGACAGAGAGGACAATGGGATGTTCATGACATCACAGTATGATGAAGACGTCTCCTGTCTCCACACGTCAGTCCCAGACCACCGCTGTTCTGCTTTAGATTTGTTTCCCTGTCAGAGTCACCTAACTGTAGCCTTCTTTGGTTCGACAGCTTTTTGTTGCGTTGTTCTGGTTGTCGTGGCAACCACTTCCCCGTCCTTCTACCTGAGGCTGGACTTTGGATCAATGTGTTCGACACAAACACACCAGGTGTGTTCAGCATTTCAAGTGAAGTGGGTTTTAAAGGCTCAACACAAAATACAGAAATATGATCTTCTATATTCACTGTAACAATAAAAACATTTAAAAAGTTTTAATAAACACCCAATTTGATTTCAGTTTTAAAGTGGTCAGGTGGAGAGTTCAGGAGGACACACAGGTGGACCTGTCTGTTCCAGTGAAGAGATCCTGTCAGCTGCAGGTCAGAGGTCCATCACAGGCTGTTAGCACCAATAACTCTTGCACACAGGATTTTCTAGGACTTGCTTTTCTTAACAACACTTACCTTTTTCTTTGCTTTTTTACATCAGCAGTTAGAGCTGCAAAAAGAGAAGTACATGTATTTACCCAGCTAAACAAGATGACAGATCAATATAAGTACATAACATTTTCAAAAAATGGATTTACCTTTGTTTTGTCCCAGCTGTTAGTAACCTACAAAACAAACCAAAAGCACATAAATATTCATAAAATTCACAAATACATAAGATTTTCTGAAGATGTCTTTTAAATGGCACTTATCTTTCTTCATCATTTTTTCCAGCTGTTAGCAACCTACAAGAAAACAGCACAAGTTAATAAATTGTGTAAATGTATTTAACATTTTCTACATATTTCTTTGAAATGGTATTTATCTTTTTTTCCAGATCATTTTCTAGTTGTTACCAACCAACAAAATATTAAGAGATGAAAGATAAATGTTAGAATTTCACAAAAAATTGATGTGAAAAACGAAACATTTCTTTTCAAAATGTACTTATCTTTTTTTGCCCCAGGTATTAGCCACATACACAAAGACAAACTGAAAAATAAAACATAAAACATTATACATAAGCTTTGGAAATACTTAGAATCTTCTGAACATTTTTTTATAAAAAGTACTTATCTTAGGGGTTCCCCCCCCTGGTGATTACCTGCAATAAAAAGACAAAATAAATATTAATACATTTTGTAAATTTGTAACATTTTTTAAACATTTCTACTAAATAGATACTGACCTTTTGTTTTCCAAGTGTCAGCACCACCAACAAAAACCAAATCAGAAAAAGGATAATTTTCTGTTGAAGCACCAGAGGTCAGCGTTTCTTCACCAACTAAACTCAGGCTGTGCCCGAGCAAAATGGCCACTCTGCATCCAGCAGCTCTACATGAAGAGCTTCAGGAGGTAGATGTGGTGTATCTCTTCTTATCTCCTGGGTGAAGCTGCAACAAGATGCCAGAACAAGTCCTGATCCAGCCTGCCTCTCGTCTGATGAACGTTGCTCCAGGACCATCCTCACAGTATCGGGGTCTTCAGGTTCCTCCGGCTAATGTAAGAAACCAGAAAACAAGACCTGCTGCAAGACGCTACCAAGTGAGTCGACAGCCTCGCCAGACGCTCCAGCTGCCTTTGGCTTAGTGAGCCCAGCCAGAGGCAAAGGCAAGCCCTTCAGTTTTTAAACAAATGAACTATATACAAACTGGCCCTGGAGCAAGACGCTACCTAAGGCACTTCAAACCTCGCTAGACGCGAAGGTTGTCCAATCCTGCAGCACGCAGGGTTGTGGGACTCTAGTCGTCCTCGTTGACCTCCTCCTCCCACGGGAAGGGCCTCTCGAAGTATCTGAAGGAGCTGCCGTCAGAAGTCGAAGGAGAGGAATCTGAGGGGGGAGAATGCTGTTCGTTATCCTCATCATTCATCCTTTGCCTCTTTGACTAACCTGTTCAGAACAGCAGTCCTCCCTGCTCCTCCTTGTGGAGGTGAGCCCCAGTAGCTACAGGAGCTACTGGAGCTGCAGCAGCTCCGGCAGGAGCCCCAGCAGGTGGTTCAACAGGCGCTGTTGGACCACCAGCTGGGGCACCTGCAGGGGCTCCCGCAGGAGCTCCAGCAGGGGCTCTGCTGGAAGTGGCGGCAGCAGCTCCGGCAGGAGCCCCTGCAGGAGCCCCAGCACGTGGTCCAACAGGAACTGCTGGACCCCTTGCTGAGCCAGAGCAGGTGGTTGATGGTGGATGCGCCGAAGGCCACCTGATGGGAAATAAGAACATTTATCAAACGACTGAGAACAAACAGCTACAATCATTACTGAGATGAGAAACAAGCACAATCTGAAACTGTCAGCAGAAAAACCACAGATACCATCTTAGCTCTCTGATATTCAACAAGACAATTAGAAAAGGTTTTGAATGGCAATTTTAAACCCTGTTCACATTAAAATAATTAAAACAAATCCTTATACATATAAACAGATAACGCACAACTTGTATCCAATTTGAACACAAAAAAAGTTGGCTGAACATTTTTTTGTAGTCATTTAATAAGTCAAAGTGAAATTTAATCAAAATGGCAGTTCAATCTTCAGACATGGAACGCCCTTTAAGTGACACAAATATTATAAATCATATTTATTTCATAATTATTTCATCTGTAAGAGGCATGAATAGTAAAAACTATTTTTAGTTTAAAGAACCATAGAAACGTTAGCTTGATTTATTGTGACAAACTTGGATGTTGACAATAATAAACAGCAATGGTTTTTAAAATTACTCTTTTTTTTAATCGTAAATAAAAAAAACACTTTTGGTTTTCTGTACAGAAACAGGTCGTATGAACTCCTGGTAGCTACAACGCATAAAATAACTACAGAGAAGTAGCTAAATGCACCACAACATAAAGGTTAGTTACAGTTAGCATTTAGCTAGCTAAGGTAGCTCAGCTCCGCTGCGTGGTGACGTCATATGGCCAAAGCGCCATTACGTAAGCCGTCTGACGTTCTGACGGCCGGGGTTCTTAAGTTCCATCGTCTCCATCATCGCAACACAAAAATATTTCTTTGGTATTTTATAAAATTCGACCCAGTCGCCATTTTATTTTTAATGATTTCGACGCCAAACTGTTAAAACCCGGAGCTCTCAAAACAAAATAAGTGATGTTTTCAATCCTACCAACCGTTGTTCCATTCTACACTTTTACCGGGAGAATTCAGACATTTTTACCGCAAATGATCATTTTAAACAATATAAATATAAATATTATGTGTTGTGTTTCCACTTTT
>NC_051435.1:28673165-28710103 GCF_001649575.2 Kryptolebias marmoratus | reverse complement strand
GCTCTTCATCTTTCAAAAAGTGGAAACACAGAAGGACATTTTCAGCTTTAACTGTGATTTTATCTCCCACCAAATTAAATCTAAACTCCTTGTGTTTCTGATGATAAAACTCCTCCTTTGGACCTTTTTCTGTCTCGATGTAAGCAGAAAAGTGTAGTTTATAGAAAAGTAATAATACAGACTTGCAGACATATTTTAGGAAATATTTTGCTAACACAACAGAAAAGCACACACAATTTAATTTTCTTTTTCCATATAGATAACGCAAAGTAATGATTTTCATACAAATACAAACATTTTATTTAAGTACATTATAGTCAGTGTGTGTTCAGCAGCAGGTGATGATGAAACATGTTTAATATAAAAAGTTGTTACAAAGATTGTGGTGAGAGTGAACAAAGGTCTGAACTGAGACGGGCCCTAAATAAAACTCCTCAGGGCCCCATCCAGCCTGTCTTGTGTTTTTATGATTAAATTGCCACAGGATCAAACTTTCAAAATAAAATGTGCATCAAAGTGTTGTCAGGGAAGTTTTCATTTCACACTTTATTTATTTAAGTTTTTGCTACAAAGTTTTATATTTCATTAAAAAAATATTTTCTTGTTAACCTGTAATGTCTGAATTTATTTAAAGTTATCTAAAAAAAACTGAAACATGCTTTTGCTGAAGTAGATTGTTACTCTGAATAAAGCACATACAATAAATATACATTTAGATGTGGTGAAAATTAGCTACATCAGGCAGAAGTGGCCATAATAGTAACTAAACATATTTTCCAGCTTCAGATATGTAAATTATTTTAATGATGCTGCTGATGATGAAAAAAGGAGCACAAAGACCCACTGAAAACTCCAACAACCTGAAAAGAAAGACCAGACAAAATCAGCAGTTCAGGAGGACGTCATGGAGGACATCCAGTCCATGGTGGACTTTTCTGGACTGGGGTCCTTCGAGGACAAGAGCAGGGACAGACGGAGAGAGACAGGACCCTCTGGATGAGAGGAACAGAAGCAAGGAGTGAGGAGACCCTCTCAGGACCTCCTCATCACCCGGAGCAGGAGCAGGGGGAGGTCAGCCTGGACCCCCTCAGCAACAAGGACACATATCTAAAGTATAAACTAAACTAAACTAAACTAAACTAAACTAAACTAAACTAAACTAAACTAAACTAAACTAAACTAAACTAAACTAAACTAAACTAAACGTACAGAACTAAACTAAGTGTATGGGAAGATAAAACATGAGAATGCTAAACTAACGGTACTGAGCTTTCTAAATGGTACCAGGCCCGCTAAAAATGGCTGACATAAAAATTACTAACTAAGATAGAGAGAGAGGGAAGGGGGGGGGGACCACAACCTCACTACAGATATGTCTACATGCTCAAAAACCCTCCACTGTTTATAATGCTCTATCACGTGTAATGGGGAGCCCACTACCTTTTTAATGCCACCCTGAAGACCTTACCAAAAACCCTGCTGAGGCCATCCAAAATCTGACTGGCTTTTCTTTTAACGTCCTAGTTAGAAAGTGTCACTTTTGCAGTAAAATACTTGGCATTCAGCAGAACTCTACACAAATCTATGACAGATCATTTTTGCAGAAAGCTCAGTCCTGATCACCTTCTTTTTAGGGAACTCATTCTTCTTCCTTCAGGGAGGAGCTGCATGTGCCCTAGAGTTAGAACTCACAGATACAAATGCTCTTTTGTTCCATATACAATGTGTGCAGCCAACTTGTGAAATTATTAAATGTTTTCATTTCTTAGCTTTTCACAGACCTTTCTTACTGTTTTAAGTCAAATTTGGTTGTTTATGTCCAAATGTCCCCCTACTGTCCATTTATCCATCCATTTTCTTCACATGCTTTTCTGTATAGGGCTGTGGGGGAGCTCTGACCCCTGTCTTCAGCAGTCAGTGTACACTGTGAACAGGTCGCAAGTCCACTGCAGGGCCACTTAGACACAAACCATTCATGTTCTCAATAAACAATAATCTGTCTATCACATATTCCCCACCTAGTTGTTTGAAATGAAAAAATATAAATTCTGGTGTACTGAGAACAATATACAGTATATCAGTAGTCAGTAGATGGGAGACAGATAGTGTTGGTCTTTGCAATGTGACTGAATGCATTCAAGCAAAGTGTTGTAGTTCAGCAAGGTCATGGTTTTAAAACTTTTAGTTCCCATGTTTGAGTTCTTTAAGTTCACAAAGAACAAGTTTTACTTGAATGAACCTCAGTTGTAATTCTTTCGTATTTTTTTCTGATATAAAAAAGTGTTAAAAAGGCAAATAGTTTCCATTTCCAATGCACAGAAATCATAATCCCTCTAATCCATAATCTCCTAACATGTATTTGTAACAGAATGCAGTTTTCCCTAAACAGCCCTTTTGTCAGTGTCATTGTATTTATAAAGTACATGTAAAACCACACAAGTTGGACCAAAGGCCTTCACAATATATAAATAAAGCAACCCAAAAATGATTTGAAAACCAAACCATCATTTTGGCAAAACAAAAACAACAGATAAAATCATTAAAGCAATCTAAAACGTGAAGAGATAAAAAGGTCAAATTTCAGTTCAAAACAGAAAATAAACAATATTATTACATGTCAGGCTCTAGAATCAAATGACAATGAAAACAGGTGAGTTTTCAGAAGACTTAAAATGATTTAAAACTATTTTGAACTGGTAAATTGTTGCACAGAGTGGGAGCAGCCAAAAATACATGGTCACCTTTGGTTTTGAGTTTGATTCATAGGACATCTAAAAACATCTGGTTACTGGTGCTGACGTCTCTTGCTGGAGTATGGAGGTGTTAAATATTTTATACAAATAACCAAGAATCAGCCCAAGTAGAGATTCAAAAACCAGCAATATAATCTCATAATCTATCTTATAGTGAGCAGGAAGCCAATGGAGTGAGGCCAATACTGGTCCAATGCGCTCACACTTTCTTATCCCGTTAATAATTCAGTATTTTGTATCAGCTGCAAATGATGGAAGGATAACTAATCTAAACCTACAAACGGAGCTGCAGTAGTCCAAATAAGACGAGATAAAAACATGAATAACTTTTTCAAATTTTCTGAGAGACAGATAGGACTTTGCTTTGGCAAAACTTCTCAACTGAAATAACCTGGTTATAAGAACTTAGCCAAAATGTTTGTCAAGTTTTAATGAGCTGTGGAATATCACAGCAAGGTTTCTCACAGAAGACTGCCTGTAGGAAGTCAAGGGGCCAAGAAAGGAATCAGAGTCATTTTAGGAATCAGCATGGTGGAAGAGTGATCATTGGGGTTATTTTCCAACTACAAAACACTGTCATGTTGCACTTTGAACTATTTTGGCCAACCATAATGTCCTCTTTTTACCCAAGAATTTTAGAATTAAATGTGAGTTTATCTGTCCTTCAACTACAACTGGGCCCAAACTGGATTAGGCCACAGGACAATAATCGCAAATTTACAATGAATCAAGGTGTTGCAGTGGTTCAGTCAAAGCCCAGACCTCAAACTGACTGAAATGCTGTGGTGGGACCTTAAGAGAGCTGAGCAGAAACAAAAGTCTGCAAACTGAGGCGACACTGTAAATAAGTGTGGGTTGAAAGTCCTCCACAACCATGTGAGAGACTGATAAGATCATACAAAAGATGGTTACTGAGAGGTATTGCTGCCAAAGGTGGTTCTACAGTATTACAGCTCTACAAGCTACCGAATCACAGGGAGGGGGCAAAGTTTTTCCTTGCAGTGCTTTTACATTTAGGCTTATTGGTGTTAAATAACAGTGCATAGTTAAATCAATCAATCAGTCTGCTATTTTTAAGGATTGTTCTGTTAATTTTAACGATCGTTCTGCAGTTTTAAGGGTTTGTTCTGCCTAGTTTCAGCCTCTTCATTCATGTGTTTCTGGCTGCAGCTTCAACTGTTCAAAACCAACTTCCATTGACATTTCAGCGATTAAAACAGTTCAGCACAGTTTCAGCTTCTTCTGCAGCTTTCAATCAAATTATTCAGCAAAAAAGCATTCACACTGCATTTTCGCAGGAAATGCAAATTCTCTAGTTTTATTTCGCTTCCACCGGCAAAAACTGGCACCTCTTTGGCAACGCTGTCAAAATAAAAGCTGCATCTTCAAGTTGGCGCTGTCTCAATAAAAGTTCACTTCTTCAGGACAACTCTATCGGAATAAAAGTCTTCCGTCTACTTCTCACTCGCTTAAAGGTCACTAAAATTTTAAATAATGGCTTCTTCTCCAGGCAAATACCATCAAATTCAGTTAACAGGCAAATTGCTTGTTTTTAAAACTTTTTTTTTTCCATTACAGGATTTTTGTTTGTTTTTGTTTTTCTAGATAATGACCTAAATTGCTTTCTCTAGTTTCCAGCTTTTGTTTTCTAAAGATAAAGGCTTAATAAATTTACTTTAAAAACACCAAAATAAAATGTTTTTTTCTCATGCTATCCAAATGAGTGTCTTTTATACCAACAGAAAAGCCTTACTTGTTTTCATTTTCCATGACTTCAGTATCGAAGTAGTTTAATTCCCGGACCTTAGGTCCATTTTATCCAAATTAACACATTTATTTTTTCCATTTCTATCAAAATAAAAGCCCTTCTTCTCTGTGAGATTATTCAGAATAACTGACTTTTTTGTCAGTTTTTTAGGCAAATATCCTGAATACAATTCTTTTTCCTCATGAAACATTCTTTTACTATTTTTCCACTCTCCTTGCCAGAAATAAATCTTTTTCACAGCTTAATAATGCCCATCGGCTTGTTCTTCACACCAGTCAAATGAAATAAAAGCCATCTTGTTTACTGCCTTTATTCTGTTTGTATTAGAATAAAAGCCATTTTCTCACCATTTAGCTACTTTTGATGACAGCTTTAAACAACAATTTTACAAAGCAATAAAAACTCAAAGTTGTGAAGTTCTCCGCAGGGTTAAAAACAAAAAAAAACAAAATGAACCCTGCAGGTGTAACCAAAGAAACTTCTGAAGTGTTCGCAGAAACGCAGCAGGATGTAGAAACTATCAGTGAAGACGACAGGCTGACCGTGAAGCAAAGGAGCAGAAGGATTTCTGTCTTTAACCATTCACCTGTGTCTCGAAGCTCGTGGGTGAACAATTATAATGTTTAGAGACTGCAACGAGATTATTCAACAAACAGTGAAACAGAACAAGGTTCAAAAAGTGATTTTTTTGTGAATTTTTCAAAAAGTTGAAGGCTACACATACATTTTTGCACATAAGCCACGCCCACTTAGACCAATCATTACCATATTGATAACACAGTGTCAGGGTTGTATCCTCAAGATACCCACCAAGTTTCACGTAAATCCATTCAGCCATTTCAGCAGTATAAACTTTACCTATTTGTAGCGCCCCCTAGGCTTGGATTAGACCAAAAATGGTGAGAAATCTTTTTTTCAGCCTTAGACACCACTGGTATAAAAACTATTGATAAATTGTAAAATGTTCTTAAGTTATGCTGAATAAGCTTTTTTTTTTTATAAAAACCAAAAGTCCTAGTCATAATGTCCTGAACAAGTTGAATGTTTTGATACGTGAACAGCCGGAATAGCTGAAAGTGGGATGGAACAGATAGAGTCCAAAGAAGATCCTAAAGAAACTATAAACAGGGACACAGTAGTGTGAGTGCTGCCTCAGCATTCACAATACAGCAATTGTTATTGTTGGTATTGTTGTTGTTTCAGTAAAGTGAATTTAACTAAAATGGGGCCATCAAATAAATAAGTTTCCTGCACTTTTGCTACAATCTTTGTTAACATTGTACAACAGTTTGGATGGTCTACAGCATTTTCTCTGAAAAGGACAGAGAGTTACATCCAGAGTTAGAGAGCAAAACCATGAAAACTGAGTCTGTCACAACAAATGAACTCAGGACTAATAAGGGTGAATGAAATGATGTAAGCTTCTGAACAAAACTATATGTTTTCCGAAAAATGTTTTGAAAGATGTTTAAAGTTTTACTATTTTAAAAGAAGTTTTGATTTTTTTTAATCTGTATAAGTGACGTGTTACACAGCATTCAGGTCTGCAGACCATAATAACTGAGTCAGTCAGTTGTTTCTCAGCTCCAGTGAAATGGAGTACACTACCATTAGATTGAGAGAAGCCCACTCTAACTCATTTTTAACTAAATTTTTGAAAAAAGTAAAAAAAATGTTTCTGTTTGATAAAGAATATGATTAAATTTTTATTGTTTACGTATTTTGTATTATACCACTTTCTTTTATTTCAACTATGTATGTGTGTGTGTATGAATATGAAAGTGTTTATACATAAACTAATTCATTTTAGGTCACACTCCTGAACAATAGTAACATTTAAGTCTGTATCTCATTGGCTGCAACTCAGAACTGTCAGGGTTTGGGTTTTTCTTTGAGTTCTCTTTTGTTTTTAGGTTTTGTCAATTGTTCATGTTTTCTGTAGCTCTGTTTTCATTCTGGTTAATCCTGTGTTTAGTTTAATATTAAGTTCTTGTGTGTTGGGTTTTACTGTCTCTCGTGTTTCTACAGCTTTATTTTGGTTCTTGTGATCTGTGTTTTGTCCTTCCCCTGTTCTGTAGTCTGCTTCCTGTACTCTTTGTGTTCCTGTCATTATTCACCTGTCCTCAGTCCTTTACCAGTTTGCCTGTGATACCCATCTTCACCTGCCCCAAGTTTGTAATTACTCACCTGTGTCCACTTTCCAAATTATCATCTGCCTTAAAACCTGTTTTTGTTTTCCACTTAATCACTGGTTAATTTTTGCTGTTACGCGCTGTCTGGTTTCCCTCGTAGTTGTGTTCCCAACTATCTGCTCTTTGTACGTTTTTGCTTTTTGGTTTTGCTGCCATGTCAGACCCTTTGGTTTTCTGCTTCCATTAAAAATATTTTTTTCTTTCATTTTTTCAAAATGAGTTTGCAATCTGGATTTCTTTCTTTTGAACCTGACAATAGTGACTAGTTGGAGACTGAAAATTGCAAGAAAAACTGTCAGTTTTCACTTGGAATCACATTAAATTGGTAGTTGGTAGTTACAACAATCTGCGTACATATGTAACTGCAAATACATTATGGCATTTGTACAAACAATATTTGTCTCACTTCAGTCACAAAGTGTCTTAAATATGTCTCAATTTGATTGCAATTAAGTCTCTTCAATTTGGTTTCACAGGTCGCTAAAACCTCCCACAGTTATCACATTTCACACAGTCTGACAGCTGTGTGAAGCTGACACCCCACTCACGTCCAAAAATCCAGCAAATAGTCTGAATGGTTAGTGCTCCGTTTGTGCAGCTTTCGTCTTTGAGATATTAAAAGTTATAATTTTGGCCGATGACGTCACCATCCCCCCATCTTGCTCCAAAACAAACCAAAGTAGGCTAGCTCGTTTAAATTCTTCAGATTTTCAGCTGTTGTACCATGTGTACCTTCTTTTGTTTTGAACTTCAATAAAGATTTTGAACAAGAAGAAATTTGTCTCATTTCAAGAAATGTTTTAAGATAGCAATGTTTTCTCACGAATATAGCGGTCTCTCCACAATAATTGAATTATTTTTATCATTTCATCCTATTTCTGACATTAAATGTGTATGGGCTTCAAGGATTTTTAAAAGCACATCAAATTTTTTGTGAACTTTGACATAGTTCTCACACAACGTCAACTGGGATTGGCTCCACCCACACTGTAGTGAGCCCCCCCATCTTGTTTTGGCGGCAGAGCAAGTGTAATTTCAACCTCTCGTTAAAATTATTCTAGCAGTCTCAAAGAAATCGTTTTGAATGAGTAATTTTTGGAATTTTTCCAACCCTCTGACTTTGATTTTTGAACAAGGTAAGTAAATTAATGCTCAGGTTTCACATAAAATATTGACTCAATGCAATCCATCCCTGTAAAAGCAGAGAGGATGTATGCAGGGCTAGCTTACATATGCATTTATTTAAATTCACAACTTATATTTGAAGTCCAGACTTTTTAAACCTATTGAAACATAGAGAGGCACTATCTTGCAGCCTTTACATTTATATTGAATCATTAACACTTAAGCATATGCATAAAGGGCACATCTTCTGAATTAAATTCAAAAATAATTTATTCCAAGGGAAAATTAAAATTTAACAGGTACTTAAATTGTCAAGTCACCAGACTAGTAACAATGCATTATTGATTTTTTTTAATTAGCTTAAATGTTAGAAATTAAACTATGAAAGCCAACTTTACTTTTTTTAGTTCAAGACTATTGTAATTGTGCAGACACTGCTAGAATACCAATGTTTTGTGGCTTCTTTGAAATCATGTAGGCAAGAATTATTTTAAGCAATGCTAATCAAAGCCTTTTTATTTTTTAACTAGATGCCTCGACAGCCAGCAGTAGACAGAGAGTCTCTTTTCGGAGTTCTCTGCAAGTCAAAAGAGGCTATCCTAGAAAACGGCCAGATAGCCACTCCAGCTGCCGCTGTCTGGACAGAAATAAGTCAGCAGTTGGGAAATAAAATGTCTGCAAAAAGTCTGTACACATTTGTAAAGCTAAACAGACAAAACATCTGGTCATGCTTGGAAATAAATCAAGAAAGTGATCCTGAAAGCCCTGTGGACACCGAGTTTGACTCAGACACCACTTCTCCTGAACAATGTTCAGATTTTCAGCTTGAAGTTCCATTTGAAGATTGGATTAAATTTATACCAGAAAAAGTTGAATATAATGACAAGTTTTCATCATCTGGCAAAAGGGAGTACACAATTTTAAAACCTGGCACATGGAGTCATATAATTAATGATTTGGTTTGGAAAAAGTTGAAAAGCACTTGTACATTTGTATTCCAAAGAGCAAAAGTTTATCCAACTGTCACAAGTAAATACATTGATATCATAGGCTTCTGTAAAGAGTGTCAAGGTCAGGTTAAAATGACATGTGACAGAGAGCCAACAGTCAACTGCCCCATGGTGCTCCAGTGTTCCATCGAAGGCGCCGACATCTCCCTGCACACTGGCCAGTCCAAAAGATTCATGTCAGGAACCCTTCGTGCACAGATTTCAGAAGAGTTGTGTGAGGGTAGGATGGAACCATCTGTATGGAGGTCAGCAAAGGCATCAGAGTTGATGGATATTGGAGATCCAGAGCCACGTCACCTTCCAAACCTGGCAACCTTACGAAAAGCCAAGCAGGAGAGAAAAGATTTGGAGTTAGGCGACAAAGACCCCATTCTATCTTTGCAGTTATTAAAGTATAGCACACCCAACAGTGGAAGTATAAGAGATATTGGTCTGGATAAATTCTTTTGTCACTATTGGAGTCAAACTCAGATACACGTTTATAAGGCACTGACCAAAAAATGTCCCTCAGTAGTTTGCTTTGATGCAACTGGTTCAGTTGTCAGAAAACTGGCACGACCAAATGGTACGTCTGGCCACATCTTCTTGTATCAAGGTGTTCTGAAAGGTGACAACTGCTCAGTCCCAGTGGTACAAATGCTATCAGAAAGGCATGACATTAACGCAATTGCAACATGGCTGACAGAATGGCTTCGTGCAGGCGCAGCTGTACCAAAAGAAGCTGTGAGTGACTTTTCCCTGGCTATTCTTGGTGCTCTGGTGAAGGCCTTCACTCCTCTTTCTAACCTGAAGTCATACATTGATGAATGCTTCCGTGTGATACTTGGGAACCAGTCTGCAAAACTTCCTCCCTGTTACATCAGGGTTGATGTTGCCCACTGCATAAAAATGGTCTGCCAGTGGGACTGCCTGAAAAACAAGTCACACCGTGTCAAAGACTTCTTTGTCAGGGGAATAGCAAAGCTTATTCAGTCACAAAGCTTGAACCATGCAAAGCAGCTAATACATGCCATCACTGTTGTGGCTCTCAGTGAGGCAGAAGGTGATGATAGTTCTGGAACCCCTCTTGAATCAGAGAGGTGCAAAAAATACCTGAAAGCCCAGATTGCAGAAGACTCAATCATCAACCCAGATGAAGACACAAAGGAAGTGCATCAAGTGGATCCATGTGATGACATCCAGACTGACCTACGAGACTGGGTGTTAAACATTTGTGAGGAGAGCAGGACACATGCTGCAGCTAATGGGGATAGGGATAACATCCATTTCCTCCCTGAGATTGTGCCACACATTATAAGACTGGCAAGTTACTTACCACTGTGGACAGGAATAATGGTTCCCCTCTTCAAAAGCAGTAGCCTCACAGCAAGCTCAGCCAATGTTGAAGCTGAATTCAAAAATGTAAAACATGGCCTGTTCAAACATGAGAACTTACCCATTCGAGTCGATCGCTTCATTTCTCGGCATCTTTCTTTCATCGAAGGAAATATGCGGATTTGCTCTGCAAAAGCAAAAAAAGAGGAGGAAAAGGTTTCATCAGCAGAAGTTACAGAAGCTAATCCTGCATCCATAATTACCCACAATGCTGAAGGTAACACAAAAATGGATTCTAGCGATTTAATGGAATCTGATCCCACCAGAAACCTTTCCACAGCAGATGAAAATGTGGTTGAAAACTGGAGAGGGCAAATTCTTCCACCCAAAAAGAGGAAGATGACTTCATACCTGAGTTCCTGCACTGAATGGCTCCATGCAGATTCATCATCTGGGGCCAAAAGAGTGAAAGTGGGACTATTAAAAAATGGAAACATGCATCAGCCTGTTAAAGTTGGGAAATTGTCACTCTCTGTGTTAAACACCTGCTCCTTTGATGCCTTTTGTCAGTGCTTATCCTGTACTTTCTGTGACAGCTCTGCATTTCAAAATGTTGTCATGAATAACAGTGACAACCCTCTCTTGCAGCTGGTGAAATCCATAACTACAGATGGTGTGACTCCAAGGACATACTTGCAAAGGGCAGATCTGCTTAGTTCAATGTTTGCAAAAACACAGTTAAAGTCTGGCACCCACCAAATCGATGCCCAGTGCAATATTGCCAGTTATTGGGAAGACAATGAAAAATGTATCAAGCGTTTACCTCTCAAAACACTGCTCTTCACAATACTGCCACCTAAACAAAGGAATGACCAGGGAAGTACCATTTGTTTTACCAGACATTTCTGTCCTGAAGAATTCTGGCTTGGCTCAGCTTCACACTTCAGTTGAAAAAGGACTCTTCCTTCCACAGTCTCCCTGCCTCCGACCACTGCAGAATGAATCAGAATGTCCAGCTGAATTCAAAACAGGAGCCAGCACCTCAGGAAATATTCTCTGCGCAGGAACCGTTACTCACAGCTACAGTATTGGAGAAATAGCATGGATTGACACAGACCTTCCAAATCTAACTGAATTTGCCTTGAGTGAATTTCCCTCCATTATGGTTCTCCAAGGAAAAACACTTACTTTGAGAGCAGTCGTCGCTTTCAGGGAAAGCTTAACCAAAGATGGCCTGGGACATTATACTGCCTACTGCCGGAGAGCTCCATCTGTGTGGGAGCTTTATGATGACCTGGCAAATGCTGTGAAGACAGTGTCTGAAAAGAAGAAAATTCTACCACATGCAGTGCTATACACAGTAGATATGTGATGGGGAAAAGATGGGGGAGAAAGTTTGAAGACCAGACCAAAGGCAAAAAGCTTCATGCCATGTTTAATTTCCTATTATCAAGACACTGTTTGTTGTTGTTGTTTCGATTGTTAAAAGTCATTGTTCAAATCAACACCGTTTCTTATTTGAATGTATAATTAAATTGGATTTTCAAACAGTCACTTTCATGGTTCATTACTTCTCAAACGACAGTTTTAACGGCACAAACCTGCACAAACGAAGCACTAACGAACTAGCCTACTTTGGTTTGTTTTGGAGCAAGATGGGGGGATGGTGAACTCTGGATGACCTAAAAAATAATTTTTAATATCTCAGAAACCAAAGCTGCACAAACGAAAATTTTAACGGCACAAACCTGCACAAACGGAGCACTAACCATTCAGACTATTTGCTGGATTTTTGGACGTGGGTGGGGTGTCAGCTTCACACAGCTCAGTCAGACTCCTGAAAGCTAAATTGAGAAGGGTTTGAGATGCCTGCAACAACTTAGTGACCATTTAAAGAACAAATTTGGGTCTCCCAAATGTTCATGCCAGATTTTTAGACTAAGATGACTTCATGTTGAGAAGTGTCAGAGTTGTAGCCATGTTGGTTAAACCTTGAAAATAATGTTATGTGCATTCTCATGCACTATTACAAGATGGGCTCAAAGTGACAATGATTGTCAGCTCCAACCACATCAAATTCCAGCTTAATATCTGCAAAACTGACTGAGTTATAGCCATTTTTGTGTTTTCTAGTATCAATCAGTTGTGGCAGCCATCTGAATTTGTTTTTGGCTCTATAAGTTATTCAGCTGTAGATGAAAATCTGATGATTATTACTGTAAAGTTTCATTAAAATCTATCCGGTGGATCATGGGGTACTTTGCTAACAGACAGACAATGTCGACTCCAAATAATTAATGGCAATATTTTAAACAAATATCTTGTCCAATCAGTTAGCACTCTGGGATCAGTGTAGGGGATCAATCTCAGCTACTACCACACCAAATTTGAGCACGATTTCTGTAAAATTCAGTTCAGAGTTAAAGTCACTGTGTGTGTTTTCTAAGGTCAATTGGCTGTGGCAGACATCTTGAATCTGGATGAGTCCAAAAGTTATACAGCTGTAAATGTACATCCAGTAATTACTTTCTGTAAGTTACGTTAAAACTCGCCCAGTGGTTCGTGGGAAATTTTGCTAACAGACAGGTACATGCACACACAGAAACACATGCAAAAACGTTGTTGCACACCTTTTCAGTGGAGTTTGCTCATTTCTGAGTTTTTATATTGTGTAGCATTGTTGCTCAGAAGGTACTTCCTGATATAACTCATATAATTTGAAAACATTTGTTTTCAATAATCTGATTTTCATAAGTGTCATTGGAAATTATGCAGTGTTAAGATAAATGAAAAATTTCAGAGGCATTTAAAGTAACAGAAACAGCATTTTTATTGTTGTTGTTGTTTGTTTGTTTGTTCTCATTTCTGTTTGCTGAAACAGTTTTACAAAGGAAAAAAAGCAGAGAAAATCATGAAAAGTCTGAGAAAGAAACGCGTTATTCCTCACGGCTCATTAAACCCCTGAAAGCAGCAGGACTGTGCGACTCCTCGGAGTGGAAAGACGTGAGTTCTGGTTCTGGTTCTGGCTGTCCCACATTTGGAACCTCGGAACCGGAGGCAGCAGCTACAGGGGCGGGGCCAAACCACATCTGGATGAAAAACATCTGGTGCTCCTTCTCCGCCCGCGGGCTCTCCCTCCGCTTGAACCGGGGCTGAACACACCGACACGGCCGAGCCCCGCGTCTTTGTCCCGCAGATGATGGCTCGGTGCTGGGCTCTTTGGACCGGGATCATCGTCCTCCTCACAGCCTGTAAGTATTGCCTGCTGCTGGCGACTCTTTTCTTGTTTGTTTTCTTTTTGCCTCGGAGTTGTTTAAAGAGGGCCGAGCAGAGGGGATGGAGGGGGAGGGTGGGGGCTCGCTTTGTTACAGCTTTAACAATCTGATCTTTGAGTAACAGGATAAGAGAAAAGCTCTCTGTCAAAGCAGACTTTTATTTATGCTACAAAGTTGACAAAACAGACTTGTCAGCAGTAAGAGAAACTCAATTTTACAGCAACTTGTGACAGATCTTTGTTCTTTCTTTTCCACATTGTTCATTTTGGGTCAGCATTTTTCCAGAAGGGATTTATTAATGTTCTGTTGACTTTTTGTGACTGGCATCCAAACAGAAAAAATATTGGTTCACAGACAGACGGACAGACACACAGACAGACAAACAGATAGATAGATAGATAGATAGATAGATAGATAGATAGATAGATAGATAGATAGATAGATAGATAGATAGATAGATAGATAGATAGATAGATAGATAGAAGACATTTCTGTTGAAAGAAAAAGTCAAATATAGGACACCTTCAGGTAACACTGTAAAAAGACAGGAAGTTTGCTAATTTACACTAAAAGTAATCAAGAACAAGTTAACATCATTACCTATATATAACTTTTTTTACTTTTTTATTAAGTAGCTAAGGACAGTTTGAAGTAAGTGAACAAAAAATTAAAAGAAGGTTTCTGACATTTTTGTGGTATTTTGTGTAAAAGTTATGAACAGTTAATATCTTACCTGTTGTCGATGCTCAAAGTGGGCCGCTACTCACCAGTGCTAATCAAGGAACGATTATTAGTTTCTGTGGTTTAAATGCCTTTTATTAAGATACCAGAGACAAAATGTTTTGTTGTTTTTTTTTCTTTTTTTACATAATGCATCACAAACTAAGTAATATTCTGTGCAAAAAGCACAATAGTACTTTAGAATTATAAATAAACAAAGCATACTGCTGATGTTGGTGTTATAGCTGACACTAGATTTAAATTGCGTTTAAATTTATTCTTCATATTTGGTATTAAATTTAAATTTCAACTTTGATCTTAAATCTTATAAATAAAAGAGCTGATCATAAATTGGTTTAAAATCTGTCCCGAGTGCAAGAAAAAGCTAAAACTATTTTTTAACAGAGTGACTGTCAACATGGTTAGTTGTGTTCTAAGTCTCCTTATTTATATTTGTGCATTAAAATTAAAATAACTATAAATCAATACTTTTTTTAGTATTATACCTCACATTTAAGCATTATTGAGTAATATGTGATATCATTTAGGCAGCAAAGGAATTAGTAAATACATTTTTGTTTTTGAATAAAAACAAATACCTCATCTTATATATTTTTGTATTATTATTGTTAAACCATGGTATATCTACAGTGACTGACAGGTGCAAACACACTAAAAAACATCTAAATTTGCTGCAAACACATGGATGATGCAAACTACACAAAAAAACAAATGCAATAGAAAAACACTGCAAAAGAAAAATGCTGTAATCAGAGAAAATAGACAGAAGCTAAAACATACAATCAGCAAAATGAATGCAAAGAAAATTGCTGCAAGTACCAAAAACACCAGCAAGTAAGAAAAGCTGCAAACTCATTCCACAAGACGGAAGTGCACCAGATCACCAGGAGGACTCAAGGTTGGATATTGGATATTTGCGTTTCTTGGATTTAGTGGTGTCTTTAGTGACGTATAGGTCATTGGGTGTCTTCCTGTTGTTTGACCCGGTGCTGGCAGTAAGATGTTGGTCAGCCTACCTCTGTGGTCGCCCTCCTTCTAAACATGGTGGTTCACTTAGGGACCATCAACAAATTACCAAACCAGTGACACTTGAAAAACAAAAATGAAATAACCTCAATGTCATGTGAACTTCTGACCCAGAGTTAATGTTAGATTGTTTCACTAGACTGGACAAATAAGACACACCTAACTGTATCTGATTTTAAAGCAGAAGTTAATGTTGAATTGTTTCATTTTGTGGTTGTGTCTTATTACTCAAGTCTAATAAAACAATTTAACATGAATTTTTCATCACCTGGTTTCAAGTCGTGGAAGCTATTGAGAAAAATAATGTTAATTTTTCATAAAAATATTGATATAAGACATAAAATACTTTAAAATCAGATACAGCGGTTGAGGTTTTATGTATAACAAAAGGGGATGTTGAAGAATTTGTTACGGAGGCAACAGGTCAAAGAGAGAAACCCAGACATCCCTCTAACCAGCGACACTCTGCAGCTCCTCCTGAGGGATCCCAAGGCGTTCCCAGGCCAGAGAGGATACGTAGTCCCTCCAGTTCTGGGTTTGCCCTGAAGTCTCTTCACAGTAGGACATGCCCGAAAAACATCCAGTAGCTCTACTCCAAGCTCCCCCTGGATGATGGAGCTCCTCACCTTGTCTCCAAGGCCGAATCTGGCCACCATATGAAGGAAGCTCATTTCACCTGCTTGTATCCTACCAAGTCATATTATATAAAAACTAGAAAAAGTTTTTTAATTTAACAAAAAACATTCAGTTAAAATAGAAATAACGTTTTCATTATTATTATTATTATTCGCCTTGCACTCCATCAGAGGTTTTTATTTTATTTTTTCCTAGTAAGACTTACATACTTCAATACTTTCACACTCTGTCAAATCAGTGTAAAATTCCTTATAAAAATTGCAAACACAAAGCTACTAACATTGTACTATGAAATTACAACTATATATAAATGTGAAAAGAGAAAAGATATAAATTTAGGCAGACTATGTTAAATCAAGTAAAATATTTGACATATTTTCTTGACTGCAAGTTTATCTGTAAGAGTTTGATTTCATTTGTACGCACATAGTTGTTCAAAACAGATTACAGAGAAATTTAAAAGTCTCTCTTAGCTTCAAACTTGGCTAATTGCCATTTGAAGTCTGTATTGAATATGGTTAGTTTTAAAGTAAATTAAAAAGCAAGACTCAATCTATTGCAGATTGATAAAATATCTCATAAACCTGATTAAATTGTTGCCCATATGTGTTTTAAACCCTAATATATATAGTCTGTTTTAAAATTTGAATGTACAACAGCAGACTGACCAGTAAGAGCTAATCTAAAAAAAATGTATAATTCCAAAATAATTTACATGTGGGCAAAAGTTATGGAGTCCTCTGAATGTGTCTGATTTATCTGCAGAATGTGTAAATAAATACATTCTATTACTGCTACTCAGTGTGTGAGTCCTCATTAAAAGCAGCCTATTATCTCACATGGAACAAAGAGCAATTCTATCTGAAAGCTCCTGAACAGCAGCGCACTCAGAGGTTTCTTGGCCTGTTTAAGATGCTGGAGAAGACAGAGACTGGCACTGGAAGAAAATAATGTTTGATGTGTTTAAACATTTAATGTCAGTGCAACATTATTCATTACATTAAGTAGCAAAAAAACACAAAGATAAAGATCACATTCCTCAGCTGGGGAATGAATAGAAGGAGAAGAAACAATTAAAAAAAGCCCTGCACATTAAAATTAGGATTATAAACAAGATAAAATGCTGAAAATGACTAATGTGAAGTGAGCTTGGCTCTGAACTGTTTATTATTAAAGTTAACATGTGCACCCTTTTGTGTATTCAAGTAAAAAAACAAAATTGTCTGTATAAGCTAAACAGTAGTTGTGACTGAGAGGTTGTCCTCTGAGCAGCATGTAGTGTCCAGATTTCCCATCAGCCTTTGAGGGTAAGGAGTTGGATGAGAACTAAGCTCTGAATGTGTCTCGCTTCTGGATTTAATTTATTCCTGGAGGAACACACACACACACGCACACACAGAAGTTTATATTTTTATCCTCATAAGGACATTGTATTGACTTCCAATGACTTCTGTAGTCTAACCCAGAATCTTGCCTTCTGGTACATGCCTAACCCTAACCTAAACCTAATCCATACTGTAGCGCTAAACCTAACCCCTAACCTCGAAATGGTGTTTCACTGTATTCAGACCAGAGCTTGGTTCCCAAAAGGACTATAGGTCAAGTACAATAGCCATAGACAAATTCGGCAATAGTCAAAGACAAAATTACATAAGTGGGTGTTTGTCAATCCTTTTGGCTACACTTCAGTTTATAAGTATTCAGACCAGATGCTAGCAGGTTTTGATTAACGTGCCATAATGGGACACGTTAACGTTTTGAGTCACAGTGACTCCATGGAAGTTGCACGTGGCAACGCAGAAGCTGTAGGACCCAGATGTGTTCACACTGACTGATCCCAGTTTGAGAAAATAACTCTGACACTGATTAATAAAGTATATACTGCCTACAGAACTAGGTAAAGCTTTGAACACACTAACTCATACCATTATCTGTAATTTGATGTGTTTAGATTTTTGACTGGTACAAAACATTAAAAATGGCTAAAGAACTAAACTTTTACCTGTTATTAAACACTATGCAAGGCCATATCATGTCATCTTTTTTATTAAATTAATTATCAAGAAGTTCATTTTAAACATTAAAATCTGTAGGCTATGGAACAATGTTTGACTGGCTTACCTACCCCGATATTGAGTTTAGACAAATGTTTTTCTGTTGCATTTGTCTAAGGTTTCAGTTAATTTAGAATTTTGTTTGAAAGTTGGACTGCACAGTCGGTGAAACTGCTTCAAGATCTTAAAACCAGTGTCTGCAAAATCAGTATAGTAACAAATCATGACCACAAACTGCGACAGCTCTAACCACTGAGCAGCCGTGCCGCCATGACTTTACAATACAAACAAGCTGAACAAAATAAACTAAAGCAACAAATGTTTTTTGCGGGTTTTTTAAGTATCATGTTCTCTTGAGCCATCCATTCACCACAGCTTACTTTTTTAATCAATTTTATTTCTTCATCAAATTCTACTCCAGCGGCTGATAGGACTCATAACCCCTGCGGTCACCAGAAAGCACTTTCACTTTGATTTCTTTTGACACACTTCCAATTTTCTTTCATGAAAATATTTAAGAGCCCAGTCTCTTGTTAAACTTCTGTATTTAACACTTCTTTCTCTTGTCATTCAGGTCCTCCAGGTGCTGTCCAATCTTTCAGCCACCTGAGATACAACCTGTGTAAGTGGTGTGAGGTGTCCAGTCCAGTGTGCAAAGACAGCATTTGTCTCAGTAAATGCAACCTGTCCTCCTTCTGCACTGGCATCGAGGAGATCTGCATTGCCATATGGTGAGACACTATGTTCATTCAGACTCCTTCACACTGAATGACGCTACCCTGCTATGACATAAAAAGAAATTAGCCAAATCACGATGGTCTTTGCAAGGTCTTGGCGAGATCTTCAGGTGTGTCTTAAGAACACAGTGGGTGCTCCATTTCTGTGCTAGAGCAGGATAGGTTGTGGAGAGTTTGAGCAAGTACAAAACTTCAGTAGTTAGGTCGTGGTGGTTTAACATTGTAATGGCAGCATTTCCATGACATGGGGCTCACGTGCACCACCGTGGCTTGGTTATCAGAATTTGAAGCAGAACTCATGTCTAGGCTATGACCCCATCAGGCTCACACATGGCAGCAGTGTCATGCTAGAGAATATTCTAGTGTGCAGCTGTACCCATGTCATGTCAAGGTGGAGTCGAGGCGTGGTGTAATTGCGGGCATATGTGGTAGTATCGTCATGGCAATATGCTGCTGATGCATATAGTGTGGTTTGCTATTTTGTGATCAGTTTGATGTTATACTTTTTGTGTTTGTTGTCCTATTTTATTGTATTCAGTTTATGTTTTTTAATCTCCTCCTTTTTTATCTGCTTTTGTTTTGAGTTTCCTTGTGGTTTTGTTACATATGAGGATGTGATTTAAAAAAAAAATACATTTCAATTGTCTATTTTGAGTCCAAGTAGTTCATTTTCTGTGTTGTATTTTCTTTCCTCTTTGCGATATTTCCTTTTTATTTTTGCACTTGTTTATTCATTGTAGACTTTTTTTGTTGTTATTACTCTTCAGAGCTTTGTCCCAAGTTTTTCTTTTTTGTTGTTGTTTGCTTTATTTCTTTCAAGAAACAGTCATGTTTTATGTCTTTGTCAACTTGTTATGACTGTTTACGGTTAGACGGCTGTGCAATATTTTAACAGAAAAGTATCATGGTGGAACTAGTTAGCAGGGAATATAATTACAGATGGTGAACCATAAACCTTGCTGATTTGAATAGGGATTTAATTTGTACTTCTTATAGAAATAGAAAATGCTTTTTTAAGCCATTAGTGTTCACAAAAATGCTGCACACATTGTTAGCTTACAGTAAAGTCCCAATAGTACAGAACAGTACAGCTGAGTCACATCAGTATGTTTCTGATGAGCATTATGAAACTCCCTGAAGGGATTTCTTCCAGCTCGCTACTGTTAAAGGAGCACAACAAAATTAAAAAAAATCTTTATACACATGGAGTTTGTCATTTTTAGGAGTGGAGTTTTGATGTCAGAACATCTTGCCTTTATGACTTTTATACCAGTTCACGGTATAAACTTGTTTAAAGAAAAATCCCACTCTGGGATCCCCTTGCTGCACCCCCCTAGTTTGTTGTTCACGCCAGCCAGCTCAACCCTCCCAGCTCTCTGCAGGAAACCAGAGAGAAAGACCTGACAGGAAAAAGGGGAGGAGAAGAAAGCAATGGTTTGTTCAAGACAGTGTTTGTATGTCCTGAACTTCAACAATATCAGGTTACACAAGATATACATCATATTTACTCAGAGGCTGTGTGGTTCAGAAATCTCACTGTTCCATCAAGACATTTTTACTAGCACCACTGTTAGTCGACTTTTATTAACAGTGTTTAAGAAAACTTTTCAAACATACCGTAGTACCAAATAAAAAGTAAAATTTGTGTTGAAAAACAAAGAATATGGTTGACTTAAGAGTTCTATTTGGTGTGCCAGAAAAATTGATAACACTGTTTATTTTAAATGACACCATTCCCCACTTTGTGTGGAGTTAAATCAATGTTTGTTGAAAAGTATTTTTTTATTAATATTATATATTGATTAATTATTTTATATATATTAGCACCAAGTTTGCCCTATTCTTTACATGGGCAGTTCCACTTCAACAAAGGCCTGGGAGCTTGTGGGTTCTGTGAAGTATCAATAAATAAATAGTCAAAAAGATGAAACAGAATTCACAGTCTCAAAAGTTATTTCTATTTATTTAATTTAAGATTTTACTGTCAGCTTTCACAGCTCCAGATGGACTGTGCCCAGTTTACATGGAGGAAATTTTACACCACATTACTCCAGCAAAAATACTTAGGTTAAAAAAATATATAAGAATTGTTTTTCTTTTTTTTTTTGTCATACCATTCCACAATCTAAATTCAAAGAACAAAGTGATTGCTCCTTTTCAGTAGTTCTTCCCTACTTGTGGAACAATCTACCAGTTTATATAAAAAAAACTGCTTACACTTTAGCCCCCTTTACCATTTATAAATACATTGGTATATGAGTAAAATTTATTTGTAACAAAAAAAAGACAAGTTTAGCGCTTGAACTTCATTTGGGAATTTTATCTTTGCCCTTCCAGGAGGAAGACCAACAACACAATGACAGTGCACACAATGTGTCACCACCCAACTCTGCCTCTAGACGGTGTTGACCCCACCCTACTGCTGAACTTCACCTCCAGGGAATGTCACATGATCCCACAGATGGTCGAGGATGGAGCCATGATGGTCTGTGGCTGCCAGGGTGAACATGAATGCAATGACAAACTCATCTTTGACAAAGGAGCCAATGGTGAGCAGAGGAAGTGGAGCTTGTTGAATGGAGGATGCTAGGGAGTGAGCATGAAGGATGATGATGGCTGTAACGTTGGAAGTGCTGCTAAATGGATAGGTGGATGAATGACTGGGAAAAAATAAAGGATTTTATGTAGCTGAGATTAATACTGTACATAGAAAATATGAATGGGTAATTGGGTTGGTAACCACTGATCTATGTCTTCTGATCTTTAGGTTTCTCTAGGGTGCAGAGTAAAGATGTCATCCCAGTGGTGGTGATCAGTTTGGTGCCTCCTGTCCTGGTGGCCATAGTTGCTACTGTTGCCTTTTACTTTTACAGAATACGCTGCCCTGATAAACCAGGCCATCCTGCACGTCCAGACTGGCCTACTAAACGTTCCCCAGAGCTCTACCAAGCTTTGGACATACCACATGAGGCAGCAGGTTGTAGGACTGAAGGTGGAGGAGGAGGTGTGATTGGTCCTGGAGTTGAACAGGAGGGCCAGGTGGCTGAACTACTGCCAGTCAAACTGGATATGTTGGTGGGGAAAGGGCGCTTTGCTGAAGTGTGGAGGGCACGCCTGCTACAGGGCCAGAAGGGTGGAGTTGACAGTTATGAAACTGTAGCCGTAAAGGTGTTTCCAGCCATGGAGTACACCTCATGGAGAAATGAGTGCTCCATCTTCTCTGAAACTACATTGCAACATGACAACATAATTCAGTTTCTGGCAGCTGAAGAAAGAGGCCCACCAGGGGAGACCTATTGGCTTGTGTTGGCCTATTACAGTCTGGGGAATCTGCAAGACTACCTCACAGCAAATATACTGAGCTGGGAGGAGCTAGTTTCCATGGGAGGAAGCATAGCAAAAGGACTGGCTCACCTCCATTGTGACACAACATGCAATGGGGAACCAAAGGTAAACTATGCCTACCATCTATTAAAATTTGTAAATGCTGATCATGGCAATGAGAAAAGGTAGTATCTCACTGAGCTGTCACTGTTGGTGACTAGCTGGCAAAGAGCATTCACAATGGAGTCTTCAAAATATCTCAAAATGTTTGTGGGGGTTTTCAGTTTCCTTGTGAGTTGCAGACGCTCGCAGTCTTGTCACTTGAATTTTGAGCACGGTCAAAATTCTTGTGGAACACCTTTTCTCTCAAAATAGTTTCAGGGTTGTTGCGAGCATCTGTGCTGAACCCATTTCAATTTAATTTACATGAATTCTAGAGTGCTAGAGCTGCATTTGACACTTCAAGTTATTTAATAATTATTTAAAAAAAACTGTTTCAGATCTGATTATCTTCATTTCAAGACTCACTCACTCAAAAGGCCACTTAAAAGGCCTCCACACAGCTCGTTGGTCATTTGGTCAGCTTGGCACAGTGTGTAGGGAGATCATCTTCAACAGCGTGCCCCAACGACCAGAGCTGGGAAACACTACTTTAACTGAAAGGCAGGCCTAAATAATGCACTTGTACTTGTTTTACTATTTTAGTTTAAATATCTGTCATGAAATAGGTGTTTTCGTAGAGTATACCTGAAACTCACAGTATAATCAAGGAAGTGATGATTGACTGATCATCAACATGTTAGGCAGGAACAGAACAGAAGTAATCAACTAAACAAAATACAAGCTAGAAAGACATACAAGAAGCAAAAATAACAAAAGTCAGCAAAACTAAATTTAATTAAATAAAACTGGATATTTTTTGCCTTATATTGGTTCTTTTAAAACTGTTTTCTGGGAGTTATATTCTATAAAAGGATACTAATTCTAAACACAGATTAAATTCATCAAATTTAATATATTTTAATAGGTCGAGTAGAACAAAAGGATAAACTAGTTTGTGATAGTTCAGCTTGTTCTTTATTTACCTGTGCCAAGGTTCCTCTTTTCATCTAAGTTTTTCTAAAACTTTTTAATGGAATGATTTGAATAGCTAACAATTCTTTAATGAAGTTTGTTTTGACTGTTTTTTGTTTTTCGTGTTGCTGCAGGTACCAGTTGCCCACAGAGACCTAAAGTGCAGCAATATTTTGGTAAAGAACAAGAAGCAGTGTGCCCTGTGCGACTTTGGTCTGGCCTTAAGGTTAGACCTCTCACTCACGGTTGATGACTACGCACACAGTGGACAGGTAAACTGTGCAGGTTAACTTGTTCTAAGTTGTGCTTAAATACACTGATGAACCAAAACATTAAGACCTTGTACCTGACATGCTTTTGGTTTGTTGCATGCTATAAGACTCCTGCAGATTGTTGTTGTATCTGAGACATTATCAGTAGTATTTATGTGAGGTAAAAATCAGATATACAACTGATCAGACTGCTTTAGCACTTCCCTCAACACCCCGTCTTTAGTTCAATTTATCAATCCTCAAACCATTGTTGGTATATACTAATCCGGTTTGTGTTGTTAATGTTTTTTTTCTTGTCAAAGTCTCTAAAAATATTTTTTCTTACCTCTCTTTCCTGCATTTAACACATTGAATATTTTGGACAGTACTACAGGCTCTCTGAGGGTAACTGGGTAGTGGGGAGCTCTACTAAGACGACAGTAGCCTGAAAGGCTTTTTGTCCAACTGCATTCACATTGCCTTTAGAGACATTGTAATCTCAATATCAGCACATCTGCAGTTAGATCACTGCAGATCTTGGAGAGTTCCTACATTCTCCAGAGAAGGAGCTTTAAACAAACCTTATAAATAGGAATGAGCTGTAGGATCATGGAACATTGCCAATTTAGACCAGATGCTGCTTTTATATAAACCATAGAAACTAGACAATATGTGTTTTTAGTTATTTGGAACTTTTTATGTTTAAATGTTCAGTGCATTATTTTTTCAATTCAGTTTATTAATGTTTTTATTCATTTTGTCTTGAGAGTAATCCAACTCTTGTTCTGCAAAAAGAGGGCAATTTCTTCATTATCATAGGAACTGAATTTTTGTTGGGTTTTGAATACTTATTTTGAGAGCAATTTGCACCTTATATCGTACAATATTTCACTAACATACATATATGTTGTTCTTACAAAAATAGTTAAGTTGATGTGATTGTAAAGTTTAAACCTTTTTGTGTGCTACAAAAACAGTATTTGTTTTATGGTCTGTTTTGGGAATTATTTGGACTACACTTTGTTATCCTGTTCAGGTGGGAACGGCTCGCTACATGGCTCCTGAGGTACTGGAGTCCAGGGTGAACCTGGAGGACCTTGAGGCCTTTAAGCAGATGGATGTTTATTCCACGGCTCTGGTTCTGTGGGAGATGACCTCCCGCTGTGCGGCCATTGGGGGTGAGTTTTCTTTTTTCTATGTATCACAAGTATAAAATCAAGATGGGAATCTTTTAAAGAGAAGACCTTGTTTTCATCCACTTTAAAGACCAGGAACATAGAATTTCAACCATCAGACATCAGATATGAACTTTTTGGCTAGTTATAAGTACTCTCTGAGGGTTATGTTGTGTTCCATTTACCTCGAAAGTTGAAATTTAGATCTAGAAATGGTGACACACTGAACTTGTTCCAGCTGCAAGTCTGAAAACTAGCAGGATTTGCTGATTGTTGTAGTCAATGACCAGGCTAACCATTATTAGCAATGCAAGTCTATAAAAATATTTTTCTTTGATTTTTATCCATTCAAACTCTGTTACACCATGTTTCCTAATAGAGTGCATACAGTACTACAGAAGTATGTGTTACTGATTTGATGAAAAACAAGACAAAATTGACACTTTTTATGCACAAGACTCATATTAGATTTAAAGGTCAGAAATGACTGACATTCTGAGTCTTATTTCTGGCTTCATGATCCGTGGAGACAGAGACGAACCCAGAGTGCAGACTCATTCTTAAGCGAACACTAATTTATTAAATAAACAAACAGCTGACGGCAAGGCGCGGCAAGGCAAGGCGTTTTTGAATACTGAGGGTGACGAGGTAAGTGGAAACAGGTGAGTGGGGATAATGACCGACAGGTGGAGATGGGTGTGGCAAGGAGTGCAAAAGAGTGACAGAGGAATACTGAACAACAACACAAACAGGAAAAACCAAACTGAAACAATAACTAAAAACCGCAACAAAATGATAAAGATAACAAAACTAAAAACACAAAAAATCCAAATCCTCACACATGGAGAGTTTAGATTGAGTTTTTAGACACTGAACTTGAAATTCTGACTTCCAAGCTCACCACCATTAGGCCCACTATGAAGCCATTTTGAGGACCTACATAGTTGTTTGATTGTACAACACTTGGCTAAAGGTTAGCATGACCCTTTCATTTATAAATGTAACATTCATTTATAACAACAGGAGAGGATTCCAGAGTTAAAACTGTGTTGTTGGTCTTAAGTTAAATTTTTAAAGCAGAATTTAAAAAAACCCTATAAACATACAGAGGATGGAGTTACAGGAGCCAAGACTCAAACAACAAACCAGTTTGCTTTGTGCTGCACATGTTCATAAAGAAGAATATATCACTGCAGACAATAGTGATAGTTAAGTAGCACATTTTATAATGTCGTTCAAGAGATCCTAATGAACCAAGAAAGCTCCTGCTCTGACGCAGGGGCAAAAATAAATAAATAGATTACCATAGTTCTAAGAACTACAAACAGCCACAGTACTGCCAGTGCAATAAATAAACACATAAATAAATTCCATGCAAATGACTTCAAATGATTTTAAAAGTGGTATTTTACTTTTAGGAGACAGCTTCCCGACTCAGTATTGTGAGAAAATTTGGAGATGTTCCCATGTAGACTGGATTTTGAGTGTTTGTGACCAAGTGACCAGCAAGCCATGAGGCCATGTTTTGCATGGCCATTTTTAATAAGTCTCAGCCTATTTTTGTGTGCACAGCTGCATTCTTGCCCATGCACATTGTTATGTTGACCCACTTCTGCTTTAATCTCCAGGTGTAAACTTTTGAAATGAAGACAGGTGAAATTTGGGCCAGTGTTCAATAATTATTTACCATCAGTTTGTTTTTTATACCTGGACATGTTTTCAAAAGAAAGCTTCTGTGCAGGTTTTTAAAATACAGCTGTAGCGCTCTTGAGACAGGTTGGAGATGCAGGCGTCGACTCTATAACTATTTTAAGAAAAAATTTGGAACACAGTTTTTTAAAAAGATATCTTAAAAGACTAACACAAGGAAATTAATAACCACATAAAAATGTTGCAAGACATTCTGGAGACTCCTTCATGAATGCCATTTGCTAACTCGTCATAGCCCAGTGATATACCACCTTAGGGTCTGTAAACTGGTTCCCTGCAGACTGAAAGCACCAAATGATCCTGTTGTTGCTGAAGAGGCGAGGCTAGGTTAGGCAAGGCTCGTGAATCGGGGTCCAGGCAAGGGTCCGTGGGCATGAATGCAATCAGAAACTGTGTCAATACGCTGGACATTTACTTGGTTAAACCGTTCAATAATCTGGCAAGGAGTGAGTGTTGGTTGAGGTCTTAAATACTGACTGTAACAGGTGAGACTAATGGCTGTGATTACGTGGGCATGGAAACAGGGGCGTGGCATGAGACTGTGATGCAATGGAAAATTACTGAGCTGTGGCAGGACTGGGCACAGGAGGCGTGGCAGAAACAGTGGAAGCTGTGACACAATTTAATGATTTATTTATTGAAGTAGATTTAAGGTGAAGGGCACATCTGAGCAGCTGATCAGGGTCATACTTACTGTAGCTCTGTGTCCTGAAACTCAAGTAGGAGTCAGAGGTGATTTACATACTTGTGATTTTAAAGGAGACTTATCTGTGTTTTTTTTTCTGAAACTCTAAGCTGCTCCTGATAGACAGTTTTGGCCTCTGTAAAAATGAGCTGGCTGTGTCTGTTTGTAGATCAGCAATATTTAAAACCTCATCTGCTGAAGAGGATCCTCCCATCTCTGCTGTTTCTAATATGCAGTCACATGCTAATTTTCTCCGGAGAGTAAATCTGCCAAATAGTGAGTGAGGAATGCATGTTTCTGTGCAGCTCTAAACAAATAAAATGAGCAGAACCTCCAACAGCAGCTGAAAATTAAAGAACGGGTTACAAAGTTGTTGTTTTTTTGTGAGAGATTTACGAATATATATTTGTGTTGGCACAGAGGTGAAGAGCTATGAGCCGGTGTTTGGCTCAAAGGTTTGCGAGCAGCCCTGCGTGGACAGCATGAGAGACCTGGTGCTGAGGGACCGAGGACGACCGGACATCCCCTCAACGTGGATGCAGCACCAGGTCAGAAACAATTTGAAATACTTCAGCATTTTGTAGAACACAGTAACACTGACAGAGCTTAGACTGCCAGACTGCATTTTATATTAGGGTAGTTTTGGTTTTACTGTCACATAGTTTATATATATATATATATATATATATATATATATATATATATATATATATATATATATTTTTTTTTTTTTTTACATTGAAACACTTTCTCAAAATATCTTTAAAGAGGTGCTACCATTATTTTATGTCAAGTTTTATGCTGTAATGCAAAAGAATACATCTTGATGAATTTTTGCCTTTATGACAAAACTTCTCCAGGTCCTTCAATTTGGATGGGTGCTGCTTGTGTACGTCCATTTATAGGGGTCGTACTGGCCATCCCTATAAATTTGCTGCCCCCTTCCCCCATTGGTCCCCCTGTCACATACACATAATATTTTTAACTTTTTTAAATCCTTGAACCAGGCCATTGCTTCCTAATTTGCTGCATGAGGGTGACTAAAAGTCAGTCTTTGAAAAGAAGACAGGGAAAGCAGATATGTTCCAACAAGTACAACTGAATTTCTGAAATTCTTTTATGACTTTTGATTTTGGTGTGCCAGCCTTGAATTTTCAGTGGACCCCACATGGCCAAACATTCTGGAGGTGCCACTAATTTAGCGTCATAACGTGGTGACAGCGAGGCGAACCCAATATGCAGACTCATCTTCAAAATGAAAAACTGATTTATTAAAATAACAAAACTAGAAACAAAAAGGGCTGACGTGGCAGCAAAAAAACTATAACAGAAATCCAAACTGAGGCGAGGCGAGGCAAGGCAAGGCAATAGTACGAGCAACATCAACAAACAACAATGAATCGGCAGGGAGGTCTTCTTCTTCTTCTTTTTAGTTTTTAATGGCGGTTGGCAACAAACTTTTAGCAGCATTACCGCCACCTACCAGTATGGAGTGTGGTTCAACATGGACTAAATAATAACCTACACCTATATTATGCTATTTTCTTAGACATTTTCCCTACCTTATACTCACAAATATCTATATTTATTCAAACCCATAATCTCCTTTAATCATCTTTATATCTTACTCCCCTTTATTATGTATATATTCACATTTATACTTTTATTATAATTATATTCTTTGAAACAGTTTAGTTCTCTTTAAAAATTGCATAATTATCTGTATCTGCTTACTCCCCATATTCTTCCTCAGAATATCTATTAGATCAAACTTTTCCTTTATTCTTTCAAATTCTCTCCTCATAGCCCTTCTCTCATTTTCATACTTATTACATTCCAAAATACAATGTTTTATTGTTTCATCTTCTCCACAATATTCACATTTTCCAGTTTTATGCTTTATAATTTTGAAAAGTGAAAAGTTAAGTCCTGAATGCCCAAATCTCAATCTTGTTATCACTCTCTCTTCCTTCCTATTTCTTCGTCCATGGCTTCTTTCTCCTACCATCTTCTGAATTTCGTGAAACCATCTTCCTGTTTTCCCCCTATCCCACCTATTTTGCCATGTTTTCATCAATTTTTCCTTAACAATACTCCTTCCTTCAGACTTACTTATTTTAACTATGATACTGATTGGATTCTTAATTTCCCTCTTTGCCATTCTGTCTGCCATCTCATTTCCCAGCACTCCTATATGTGCTGGTACCCACACAAATACCACAACCAAACCCATCTTCTGAATTCTAAAAACTGTATGCATTATTTCCATTAATATATCTGTTCTACTATCTGTTTGATTATTTTTTAGACTCAATAATACAGAGCTTGAATCCGAACATATTATTGTTTTAATTGGTCTTATTTCCTCTACCCATTGTAAGGCTAATAATATCGCCATCATTTCTCCTGTATATACTGACAAATTATCTGTTAATCGTTTTCCTATTTTAATGTTGAATTCTGGAACTACATATGCTATTCCTACTTTCTCATTTATTTTTGATGCATCCGTATAAATTTGCAAATATTTATAATAATTATTTAAATGTATTTGTACTGAATTACTATCCATACTACTACATATATCTTGTCTCTTTTCCATTAACTCCATATCTACTTTTACTTCTGGTAGTACCCATGGTGGAATGATTGATGTTATTATTGATTGACTAATTTCTATTTTATCCATCTTAAACTCTTTCAGTTTCTTTTCTATCATCCATCCAAAACTCCTCATTTCTTTCTTTTCTTTTTCCCAACATGGCCTTAATATCTCCAGATTTGGATGGTCATAACCATTTCCTTGAAGATTCAACCAATAACTAATTTCCAAATATGTTCTTCTTAAGTCTAATGGCATTTCTCCCATTTCAACTTCTAATGCTGCTGTTGGTGTTGTTTTAAATGCACCTGTACATAATCTCAAAGCCTGATGTTGGATATTATCTATTTTAAGCAGATGTGCTTTAGCAGCTGATCCATATACTATACACCCAAAATCTATATTGGCTCTAATCATTCCTACATAAATATGCTTTAGAGATTTCCTATCTGCTCCCCAATCACTACCTACTAAGCATCTCATAATATTCAAGATTTTCTTACACTTATCCACTATTTTTTGTATGTGTTCCTTCCATATTAATTTTTCATCAAACCATACTCCTAAAAATTTTATACATTTTACCTGCTCCAACTCTTGGTTATATAATGTTAATTTTATTTCTTTATTTGTTTTTTTCTGGGTAAATAACATTACCTTTGACTTTTCAACTGAAAATTTAAATCCCCATTGAAATGCCCACTTTTCTATTTTATAAATTTCTTCCTGTAATTTCTTTACACAAAATTCAACATTCTTCCCCCTCTTCCAAACGGCTCCATCATCCGCAAAAAGTGAACATCCCATGTCCTGTCCAAGATCTTTAAATACATCATTTATCATTATTGAAAATAATACAGGACTTATAATACTTCCTTGCGGTGTTCCATTCTCTACTACATACTTTCCTGATACAACCTCACCAATTCTAACTTGTAATTTCCTATTTGCCAAAAAATCTTTAATCCAATTAAATATCTTTCCCTTGATTCCCATTTTGTATAATTTGATTAACAATCCCTCTACCCACATCATATCATATGCTTTTTCAATATCAAAGAACACTGCCACCACACTTTCTTTATTTACTTGTGCTTTTCTAATTTCATATTCTAGATATATTGTTGGATCAC
The DNA here is from genome assembly GCF_001649575.2 of Kryptolebias marmoratus. Lineage (NCBI taxonomy): Eukaryota > Metazoa > Chordata > Actinopteri > Cyprinodontiformes > Rivulidae > Kryptolebias > Kryptolebias marmoratus. Next base: position 28,679,518 of record NC_051435.1, on the reverse strand, counting down.
TTGTACTCCTTCCTTTTCGAAACCCACTTTGATATTTTGATAAATATCCTTCCTTATTTAAATAATGCACTATTCTATTATTAATCATTTTTTCCATTATTTTACATAGATTTGACGTTAGAGCTATTGGCCTATAATTTCCTGGTTTTGAGTTATCTTTTCCTGGTTTAGCTATGGGTATAATTATGGATTCTTTCCATTTCATTGGTAATTTTCCTGCCTCCCAAATTTTATTATACAATTTTAATATTATATCCTTAGATTTTCCATTGAGTTGCTGTATCATTTTATACCAAATTTGATCTTTTCCTGGCGCTGTATTTTTTATCTTCTTGAGTACATAATTTAACTCTGTTTTTGTAAATTCCACATTCATTAAATTATTTACTTCTTCATCCTCCTTCATTATTTCTTTATATTTAAGTTTTGTATCTTCTCTTCCTTTTCTTCCTTCTACATCAATATTATTTGAACTATGAATTTTATTAAATGTTTTAGCCAATACTTCAACTTTATCTTCATCTCTTATGATGTCAGTATCTTCTATTTTCAGTACAGGATAATCAAATTCCCTCTTTTTACCATTCATTCTTTTAATCATTCTCCAAACTTTCTCTATCTTTGTTTCTCTCCCTATTGTCCCACAAAAGTTTCTCCAATATTCTCTTTTTGCATTTTTTACAGTTCTCCTTGCTATAGCTTGTTTACTTTTATATTCAATTAAATTCTTATAGATTGGGTTTTGTTTTAGTACCTTAAATGCTTTATTTCTCAACTTTATTGCTTCTTTACATTCATTTGTCCACCATGGCACAATTTTCTTATCCTTCAGATATCTAATTTTTTTAATAGAGACATCTGCTGCTTCTATTATTATTTTTGAAATTATTGAATTTAACTCATCTATATGCACATCCATATTTACTCTTTCTAGGTTTACTTGACTCACATATCTGAATTTATTCCAATCTGCTTTGTTGAAATTATATCTTTCCCCCACCTTTATATTTTTACTATTTAACTTTAATCCAATTCTTACTATAATGGGATAATGATCACTCCCTATTGTCGTTGTTTTATCCACATTCCACTCACAAATTCCCGCCATTATATTTGAAACTATTGTTAAATCAATATTTGATTCCATCCCTGTCCTTATGTTGATCCTTGTCCCCCTTCCATCATTAATACAAACTAAATTCTTCATTTCCATTACTTCTTCTAAAACTTGCCCATTTTTATCATTACTTTTACCCCACACTGTACTATTTGCATTAAAATCGCCACACCAAATCACTTTCCCCTCCAAATATTCAATTATCTCCCCCATTTCTTCAACCAATAATGTCTTACAGGAATTATAAAAATTTATTATTCTGAATTTTTCCTGTTCCTCCCACACTTCAATTACTATATATTCTAATTTCTCCCCTTTTCCTAATAGCTTATATTGTATGTCTTGTTTAATAAATATTCCACACCCTCCTCCATTCCCCTCTTGACGATCCCTTCTTACACTAACATATCCCTTTATCACAAACTCTAATCTTGTCTTTAACCATGTCTCCTGAATACATATGATTTCTGGTTTTTCTGCAATCTCTTCAATATATCCTTTCAATTCTTGTCCATTTGCAACTAAACTCCTAGCATTCCAATGTAGTAATATCATGAAATATTTTCACCTGTCACTCCCAGTCTTCCATCTACCTCCAGTTTTTTCTTTATATTCTCCCATGACCCTTCTTTAAAGCCCAAGAACTTTTCAGCTCCTCTCACTATGATCTTAATTTTTTCCGTTTTATGCTTTGCTTGATCAGTGCAGTTGATTACATAAGCTACAAATAGTATTAATTTTTCTATTGATAATGTTTCATTTTCATCTACCTGCACCTTACTTTGCTGTATATTTTGACTCGTTGTTTGTTCCCTCTCTTTGTTTTGTTCCTTCACATTTTTAACTGCTTCTGCATAGCTTATGTTCTTAGTAGTTTTAATCTGTGTGATTTCTTTTGCTCTCTTCCTTACCTCACACCCTCCATATGTTACTCTATGATTTCCCCCACAATTACAACACTTCTCTTGTGTTTCTTCTTTGCATTCCTCAAATCTATGATCTTCCCCACACTTTGGGCATCTCTGCTTTCCTTTGCACACTGCTGCTATATGACCATATCTTTGGCATTTAAAGCACCGAAGTGGTGGAGGAATATAAGGCCTGACCTGATAACTCATGTATCCTATTTTGATATTTTTTGGCAACTCATGTTCTTCAAATTCAATGAGTATTGACAAACTTTTCTCTCTTCTTCCCTCCACTATTCTAAGTAGTCTTTCCAGTTTGCTTACTTTCACTCCTACCACATTTTTCTTTATTTTATCCAGATCCTCATCAATAGGGATTCCATAAATCACCCCTCTATTTTTTTTATTTTCTCCCATTACTTTATTCTCCCACACATTTCTCCTGCAAATATTTTCCACCTTTAAAGCCTTGTTTTTTTGTTCCAAATCTTTACAGACTACCAACAAATTTCCATCTCTCAAGATCTTTACCATTTCTACATCACCTATTTTCTTTTTAACTTCTTTAGATACCTCAATAGGGCTTACTGCACCCTGTCCTTCATTTTTCAGTTTTATTATTACTTTAAACTCCTCCTTCGTAACTTTTCTCCTGACTATCCTTTCTTCATCCGAACTACTNGAAACCAGAAAACTGCTGAGCAGAGGACAGGTGAATGATGACAACACAGAACCAAAGCATAAAGAAGACAAAACAATACCAAGACAAGGACAAAAAACAGCAAATACAAGAAAACCCTAAATCAAAACAGAACAAAACCCAGACACATGACATTTAGAGTTGTCAATGAACCTAACATGCATGTTTTCAGTTTGTGGAAGAAAATCTGAGTATCTGGAGGAAACCCACACATAACATCCAAAACATGCTAACTCCACACAGAAAGGCCCATGTGAACCAGCAACCTTCAACCTGGGAGGCAACAGCTCTGACCACTGCTAAACTTTCACAATGAGAAATAAATTAACCACAGAAATAATATTTCAGCTCATAATAATCAGCTCATAAAATACAAATAACCCAAACAAAAACAATAATAACAGACACAATGTAGCCACAAAAAGATGAGAAATAAAGAGACATAAATGTGTCAGAGTCTGGTGATCCTGGTGGTTTTTGGGTTCTATTCTGTCATTCTCCAGTAGGGGGCTTCAGCACTCCTGGAGGCGCTGCAGACAGGTGTTCCTCATCTCAATCACCTAGGAGGCATTTAAGGAGTTGGCAGCCAGCACCTCACTGTCAGAGTGTTAACTCAGTGGTACGTGTGTTACCGCCCTGGCTCTTGTTCTTGTCATAGAACTATTTCATGTTTGCTTGCCTTGTTTCAGGTTTTTTCAAGTTCAAGTATTTCTCATGACCAAGCCGTTCTACAGTCCTGGAAGAGTTTCTCGTGCCATCTCGCTCCTGGATTCCCACGCTGCCTAACCACTTGGATCGCCTCCTAGACCGAACCCTGCTCACCCTCATTACCACCTGGATCCAACCCAGATTCTGCTCCTCTCTCCCCGGCCGTCCAGTACTCCACGCCACTGTAAGCTGTTGTCTGTTTGGAACTCTTTCTGCCACCTTGTCAAGAGACTTTTCTAATCACGTGTCTCCACTCACAGTGACGTGTCCAATCCTGAGCTGCTGTTCCAGAGTCCAGACGGACTAATTAATAAAACCTAATTGTAAATCTACTTCTGTCCCCTGAGTGGTGTTCTGCATGTGGGCTAAAACCATGACAGAACACTCTGACCAGACTAAGCCCACAGACACACTCAGGAGAGCTCTTGGGGAACAACAGCAGAGGATTGATTCTCACGAAGAGGTGTTAAGAAAATAGATAGGAGATAATAGAGCTCGCCAACGAAGAAGAGCTAAACTCGGCCGGACATCCATTAGAGTTCCGATTCCACCTGTGAAGCCTGATCCAGGTTTTACTACCCTGAGTTCTGAGAAAGATGAACCGGAACCCATGCAGATAGGTCATACACGATTGTCCATAGACAAGAGAGAGAGAGACGTAAGAGCCTAGGCTTGTGCCTTTAAGACACTTATTGGACATTTTGAGTACCAGGTTATGCCTTTTGGGTTATGTAACGCCCCTGCTGTTTTTCAGGCTCTAGTGAATAATGTGCTCAGAGATTTTTTGAATATTTTTGTGTTCGTCTACCTGGATGACATCTTGATTTTTTTTCCAGATCCATTGAGGAGCATCGCCGCCATGTTCGTCTTGTGTTACAATGACTCCTGGAGAACAGTCTTTTTGTAAAGGCAGAGAAATCTGACTTTCACTCATCCTGTCTCATTCCTAGGATTGATCCTCGAGGGTGGGCAGTTCGGTCGGACCCTATTAAGATCAAGGCTGTACTGGACTGGCCCGTTCCGGAGGATCGGAAACAACTACAGCGTTTTTTGGGGTTTGCAAACTTTTATAGACGGTTCATACAAAACTACAGTCTGGTGGTGGCTCCATTGACCGCTCTCACTTCTACCAAGAGAAGGTTTGTTTGGACCCTTGAAGCCTCAAAGGCCTTTAACGACCTCAGGGAGAGGTTTGCTGAAGCTCCTGTTCTGGTTCAGCCAGATCCACAGACAGTTTATTGTGGAAGTGGATGCCTCTGACACTGGTGTAGGAGCGGTACTCTCTCAACGCTCCCAGGCCGATGACAAACTGCATCCGTGTGCTTTCTTCTCACATAAACTGACACCTACGGAGAGAAACTATGACGTTGGTGACCGTGAACTTCTTGCCATTAAATTGGCTTTGGAGGAGTGGCGGCACTGGCTAGAAGGGACTGAACTCCCTATAATGATTTGGACGGATCATAAGAATCTATTGTATATTTCATCTGCCAAGAGACTAAACCCCCGACAGGCACGCTGGTCTTTGTTTTTCTCCCGGTTTAACCTGAACATTTCTTTTCGCCCAGGAACGAAGAATGTCAAGCCTGACGCACTTTCTCGCCAGTTCTCTTCAGAAGAACAAGCCAAGGAACTAACCACTATTCTCCCTCCTAGCTGTGTTATAGGGTCTCTGACTTGGGAGATTGAAGAACTGGTGCAACGCGCACTTCAGGATGAGCCTGATCCAGGGACCAGACCACCTAACTGGTTTTATGTTCCATCATCTGTGCGCTCAAGACTGATCCACTGGTTTCACTCAAAGTTTTCTGCTCACCCAGGTATAAGCCGATCTATATCCATGATCTCAAGACGCTTTTGGTGGCCGTCATTACATAAGGGCGTCAGAGACTGTTAGCCTGTCCTGTGTGTACACGTAATAAGTCTTCCCATAAACCCCCTGCTGGGTTGTTACAGCCCCTGGAGATGCCTAAGAGACCATGGTCTCACATTGCCTTGGACTTTGTCACAGGACTGCCCTGTTCACAAGGTATGACCACAATCATGACTGTTAGATCGTTTTTCTAAGGCTTGTCACCTTATTTCCCTCAGGAAGCTGCCATCAGCATTCCAAACAGCTCAACTGCTGGTAAAACATGTTTTCTGGCTTCATGGTATCCCAGTAGATATAGTTTCTGATCGTGGGCCCCAGTTTATTTCACAAGTGTGGAAACAGTTCTGTCTGGCACTTAATGCCAAGGTTTCACTTTCGTCAGAGTTTCATCCACAGTCCAATGGCCAGACAGAACGGATGAACCAGGAACTTGAATCCACACTCAGGTGCTTCACTTCCACTAATCCAAATCCACCAGACTGGAATAAGTTTCTTACCTGGGTCGAGTACGCACATAACGCTCACATCTCAGTTGCTACTGGCCTGTCCCCATTTGAGGTTTCCCTGGGCTATCAGCCGCCTCTTTTCCCTGCAGATGAGAAACAGATTTCTGTTCCTTCTGTACACCATCATATTCGCCGTTGCAGACGAGTGTGGTCTGACACCATTCGTGCTCTGCAACGCACCGCTTCTCAAAATCAGAGGCTGGCTGACCGCAAGCGGACACCAGCACCTGAATACAGCCCTGGTCAGAGGGTATGGCTTTCAGCTAGGGAGATCCCACTTAAGGCCATGTCCAAGAAGCGGTCTCCCTGGTACATAGGACCTTATGAAATAGTCTGTCATCAGCCCCACTGCTGTCTGTCTCCGATTACCCTCCAATCTCCGCATCCATCCCACCTTCCATGTGTCCCAGTTGAAACCTGTTAGGTCCAGCCCATTGTGCCCTCCGGCTGAATCCCCACCACCCGCCGGGGAGTTTGAGGGTCATCCTGTCTATACAGTCCGGCGGATCATTGACGCCCGACAGCGAGGCAGGGGGTGGCA
>NC_051435.1:28668547-28672392 GCF_001649575.2 Kryptolebias marmoratus | reverse complement strand
TCCTCTCTCCCCGGCCGTCCAGTACTCCACGCCACTGTAAGCTGTTGTCTGTTTGGAACTCTTTCTGCCACCTTGTCAAGAGACTTTTCTAATCACGTGTCTCCACTCACAGTGACGTGTCCAATCCTGAGCTGCTGTTCCAGAGTCCAGACGGACTAATTAATAAAACCTAATTGTAAATTTACTTCTGTCCCTTGAGTGGTGTTCTGCATGTGGGCTAAGACCTTAGCTAAAACCATGACAAAATGATTCTCAAAGAAACAGCTCAGGGACAAAACACTGCACCAAAAGGACTTGAAAGAGAAAAGTCTACCACAAACATGCCCTCCAAACAAGGAACAGATTAATCCAAAGACCTGAAAGATCACAAAGAAAATAAATAACCATACAGACTTACAAAACAACCAGAGAAAGATGCTAAATACTCCAAAGGGACACATTTAATTATGATTTTCCAAAAACACAAGTGGTCTCAGTGGAACTTGCAAACCACCACAAAGACATCATGTAACTACAAAATAACACATAATGACAAACACTGAAACAATGTTTTTTTCTGAAGTTAATTACTCTTCTTTAAAAAGAAAATGGAGGACTTTGTGTCCTTGAGGGCCATGTCTTTGTATGTTGTCAGTCTTGTATAAAGTTTAATTTAACCCACTCTTTGTTCTCCGAAGTCATTCTAACTAAACTTATGTCCTTCAGGGGATGAGCGTCGTCTGTTCCACCATCACGGAGTGCTGGGATCATGACCCGGAGGCCAGGCTGACCGCTCATTGTGTGGTGGAGCGCTTCACTGCCTTGCAGCAGGGTGAGGAGGGGGAGGAGGCAGAAGATGAGGAGGACAGAGTGAGGCAGGTGTAAGAGGACAAGAAAGAACTGAGGTGATGAAGACTGAGAAAAGGACAAAACCTGGAGGCTTCAGATAATAACCACTCTTTTTTTCTCACAACTCTTCTCCTATTCCTCCACTGTAAGTTAAAGAGACGTTACGACATTATGGAGGTATCCTATGATGCTGTGAGTCTTTATTTATCCTTTTGCTTCTGTGGCTGTGTTTTGTATCTGTTTTTTTTTTTTTTTTTTTTTCTACAACAGTTATTGAACAGTTGCTGATACAAAGGAGATGCATTTGTGAAAAAAATAGCCCCAAATCTTTTTGACTGATGTAAAAGTAAAAAACTGCAGAGATAAAACAAATTGCTGAGGAAAAAACAGTGTACTTAGTACTGATGTGCATACTTAGTGTGCTATTTAAGAAATATAGTTGTTCTCTGTATTTTCTGATGGTTGAAAGTCAGAATACCAGACCTGCTATGGCTCATTCTGAAAAGATCAGCCTCAAAACACTGAAAATATGAGTCAGGTAGCTACTCTTTACATGCTCACGAAACCAGAGTTCCCACCATTTATCCTGGGTGGAGCATAAATATCTGAACTGAATTTTATAAATACATAAATCTGTAGTGGAGTTTTTGCCTGGAGCTTCAAATGGAATATGTTACCTTCCCTCTGTGGAATATACTCATCTGAACTGGAACTGCTGAAACTGGACCTTCAACCCAACCCCATGTTTGAAGAATTTTATTATTATTATTTTTAGACATTTGTGTGCCTGCTTTATAAAGATTTTTTCCTTCAAAGAGAACAAAAGACCAAAAATATACAGTGATGTAAGTTCAGCCATTGGTACCAAATAGAGAGACAATGTGATAATCAAAAGTCTCTTGTGACACCTAAAATTCATCAAAGATCTGCTGGCAGAGACACTTTGTTGCATAAAAATTGTTTATTGTGTTGGAGCTGGTCACCATTTTATTGAGATTATTCTTTAATAATGACTGAGTATATTTGTTATAACCAACATGTATGAATAAAGAGTAAACTTTATCTGACCTTGTGAACGATATTTGTGTCTGTGTAAAGTCACTTTAATATGAGAGGCTGTTTGGGACAGAATTTTTTATGCTTTCACATATCATACCATACTCTCTTACTTTCATATAATCTATCAAACTCATGCACGCAACTTATCAAACCTGTTCGCATTTGCTGTCAGACTCTTTTGCACAAGTTCTGATCTGAACCAGGAAGCTACCGATGAAGTTTCCAATTCCAGCATTCGGCAGATCTGTACGAGACTATTACTTTAAAATTTTAAATTCAATTTAGTTTGTTTATATAGCGCCAATTGCAACAAAAGTCATCTCAGGGCACTGTACAAAAACATTCACATGCAATATATAGTGACAGTGATAATACTGTTCAAACCTGGAGGAATCCAGCTGGGAATCCCAGACATTCCTCTCTCCAGAGACACAATGTAGCCACAAATTGTGAGGGGAAAACCTTCCAAAAGGACAACCATTTTTGCAGCACTCTACAATGCAGGCTGGATTGGTGGAATGCTGCCGAAATGGTTATCCTTCCGGAAGGTTCTCCTCTCCACAGACCAACGCTGAAGCTCTGTCAGAGTTAGCATTCGATTCTTGGTCAACTCCTAGATTAAAGCCTTTACACATCAATCACTCAGATTGACTGAGCAGTCAGCTTTAGCAACATGGTGGTGAAGATGGTGAGTTTGGCAGAGAGAAAACAAGAACACCTGTTGCTTCTGGCTTTAGAAAAGAGGGCAGGAATATCATAGAACAAATAACTCCTCCTCTCATCCAATATGGATGTTTGACATTGTTTCAAATCATTTTTCTAATAAATTATTTTTCCTAAAAAATATATTTTCTGCACATGGTGCAGTTAGAAAGAGTTTACTCTAGTATTTTCCCAGATTTTTTAAATATACAATAATGAAATGTGGGCACACACTCAATGTAAACAAAGCCCTTATATCTGCATACGTTACTCAACAAATCTGAGCATAAATACAAACCAATACATCAAAATTGTCGGACTACTTGTTCCCATACGGCTGTTCGATAGACGTTGCTATTGATCTATTTTCAGTCACTTTGGCTGTTTCCATAGGTAAAGAAATGTGGTTTTTGACATCATGGTCGCAAAATTGTCTTATATTTTTTTAAATTTAAGGACACATTAACCATTGATATGAGAAAAAAAATGTGCAGATTTTGTTTCTAACGCTCTGATTTTTCTATTGACTGGTCTTTATGACATTGCAGTGAGTACCTTTAATCTCATCAACAGCTGACACTGTGTCCTGTAGGATTTTGTCTTCCTGAAACCTTAAAGCCCACCTTAACCACCCAGTTTATCACTTATAGTTTTGTGATATTAAATATCAGTCTAAAACGGACCCTTTTAGATGGCAACCTGCATGCCGTATGGGGTTAGGAAACAAAATCTGTTTATTTTGAATTCCTACACACAAACAAAGTTCTGTATTAGAGTCCAAACTGGAGTTATCTGACTTCTATAAACTACATTTATTGCAACCTGGGACCATGTCAACTGTTTTTGTGGCTAAGGTTAATTTTGTTACTTTCTGTAATGTAAATATGTTTTTTTGGATCCGGTTATCTTCCCTGTTGACTGCTTCAGTCACACCAGAATTTATACCAAACATCAGATACATTTTCAGGAAAAATGATGATGAATCCAAACAGCTTCAAAACTCTCACAGACTTCCTGACATTGAACCAGGTAAGAAATGATTTGCAATAATTCTACAAGAATTGAAATGATTTGTTTGTTGTATATTTGGTTTCCTGTAAAATTTGCACCATCCATCCATCCATCCATTCTCTTCCGCTTATCCGGGGTCGGGTCGCGGGGGCAGCAGCCTAAGCAGGGAGACCCAGACTTCCCTCTCCCCAGCCACTTGGGCCAGCTCCTCCGGGGAAATCCCAAGGCGTTCCCAGGCCAGCCGA
>NC_051435.1:28653961-28665510 GCF_001649575.2 Kryptolebias marmoratus | reverse complement strand
ATCATAAGGGGTCTTTGGGCTGCACTTCGTCTGGCCCCTCACCTAGGACCTGTCTGCCTTGGGTGACCCTACTAGGGGCATGAAGCCCCTGACAGCATAGCTCCTAGGATCATTGGGACACTCAAACCCCTCCACCACGATAAGGTGGCAGCCCAGGGAGAGGGAAAAAAAATTTTCTGCACCATGTTGTTGATAAATCTTATTCCAAATCTTTAAAAATTGCTTTAAAACAAATTTTATTTTGATGTTTTGATGTATGTAAGTATGTCTTTTTTTATCCTAAAATAGTAAAACTGTATAGAGTAAAAAAGGATACCAAATGATGCAAAATTTAAATGAAAAAAAGAAAAGAAAAAAACAATAAAAATGAGAAAAAGTAAAAAAGTGACCTTGGCCTATGATCCTGTCACTTTGAAATCAACAGTGATCACCCTTGATTTATGAGGTGCCAAATTGTGGAGTTTACCATTACTGTTATACAGCTGCAGAACTAAAGCATGGGCTGACCTTGACCTTTGACCAGATCATCATCATAATTAACCCCTTGTTCCTCGTACCATGTTTTACATTTTATGAAAATCCGTTCATAACTTTTATTTTTTAAAGAATCTTGTGCACAAACAGACATGCAAACAAACCAATGCTACTGAAAACATAACCTCCTTAGCGAAGGTCAAAACAGCACTTAACAAATTCTCTTAGGATTTTCTCTCCCCCTTAAAAAAAAATTGTACTTTTTTGATGCTCCACAGACCGAGCAGTGGCGCCCTCTGTTGTTAGCAAATAGAAGTGAAAATGTTTACAGAACCCACTGGCTCCTAACTCTAGCTGTAAGCCATCTCGTTTGGAGACGATCTTTGTTGCTCTGTTTCGTTTCCCTGCGCTGGTGGTGATGACTGTAGTCTGTGTGCAGTTTATGATGCTGACCATAGATTATATATAATAATAATTTTCGTGTGTATATTGATTATTGATTAGACTGATTATTTAATATGTCGGTGGGGCTAACGCACAACACGTTTTTGAGTGACTCATCTTATTCACAGACGATCTTCGGAGCCCCGGTCTTCGCTCAGCTGACACAGAGCACGAAAACCCCGCCGCAGCTGTCAGCCAAAGCTTTTCACCGGTCGGGCGCCGTGCTGTCTTCACTCCCAAAACTGAATGCACTACAATCGCTTTTGCAGGATGGTAACAAGTTCCGATTCACCTCGCAAGCGATGAATGAAACTAGCACAAAGGGGACTGGACCGAGACCGGCGGAGGTTGCGTCTACTACGGGCTACCGAGCCCAGTTCGCTGGGCAGGTCGGAGGATGGAGCGAAGGCTGAACGGGGATGGAAAGCCTTCTGTGTCCTGGTTTCTCATCGGCCTTGCCCTTCTTCTCTCACTCCTAGCTGTGCCAGCGACTTGTCACGGTACCTGCAACCACCGAGTCCCCTCTCCCAACGAGGTGAGTCTTGGATGTTCACAAATTATTCTTTGACTTGAGTCCAAATTACAGCAATAACCAGCTTTTCTAGCTCGCTAGCTGCGGTAGCTAACTAACATAAGTTCTATCTTACATTATATTTTACAACAAAACATCACCGCTAATCCATTATGTACAAACATGTTGCTCGTCGTGGATTATCATGAAAGTGTTGTTTCTGTGCAAGAATAGCTACGTTTACCATGCTATGGAAAATGTTAGTTTGTATAAAAGCTAACAGGTTAACATGAAGTCAGCCTGTTCCTCCCTGTGTTTATCATCGCTTGTTATTTATTATTTTTACCCTGTTCAAGAAGAATTTTAGAGTTCACAATCAGTTTTCTGTTCATTGTCACCCTGTGTTCCCCAGCAACAGCTAAAATAACATTTCCGGGTTGGGCGTTTTCAAAGTAAAAGCTCGATAAGGCTTTTCAATAATACGCGGCGGCTGACTGCTTCTCACAATTTTCTACATACTTATCAGTCAGAAATTTTTAAAGCTTTAATTTCAGAATCTATTGACATTTACACCAAAGCGTAAATTAAAATAAACTTTCTGTGTATGAGCTACGAGTAACTTTATTAAAAGAAAACGTACATTTATCTTCATAATATCTATCTATTATCTTCATAATAAAAGCGGCATCTTTGAAAACTTGATACTTAAAAAAGGGAAAAATGTTCCCCCCCAAAATAATAAGTAATAGAGCAACAATGCATTTCCACCTTGTCTTAAATTATTTACTTTCTTGCATGTCCAATATGCTGCTGAAGTATTACACTTTATGGTAAAATACTAAATTACCTGCTTGTATAGCACTTTATCTAGTCCAAGGACCCCTAAGCGCTTTACACTACAGTCAGACATTCACCCATTCATCCACACATTCACACACTGATAGTGATGAGCTACGTTGTAGCCAGAGCAGGCTGACATAAGTGAGGCTGCCATTACACTGGCGCCACCGAGCCCTCTGACCACCACCAGTAGGCAGGTAAAGTGTCTTGCCCAAGGACACAATTGCTGAGACAAACTGAGCGGGGGTTTAAACCATCAACCCTATGGTTACAGGACGAGACCCTGCCTCCTGAGCCAATGCCACCCTCCCCCCTGCCTTAGTTGATCATTTGATGTTTTGACCTTGGATAGTAATAGGGGGGGTTATTTGCCAGAGATCTTTGGTTTCTTATTGTTTTTCTGCTGTTTTCTTGTAGGTTATCCATCAAGTGTATGTGAAGCCTGATCGCTTAACCAAAAGAAGCTCTGATGACCTGCAGCTGAAGATAAAGCTTATCTATGACAGCAGTGTTGATCAGTAAGCAGTGCATTAACTCATGTCATTTACCTACAGAAACAGCAACAAGCTCAGCCTCCACCAGTTCACCTGCAATAAGCAGGATCAGTGTCACCACATCAAACATTTGTCAGATAATCTTTGATCTGCTGTGAAGCAACTTTAAAGTTCAAGTTAAAAAGGCACAAGATCAGAGTATAAAGATGATGCTAAGGTCATAACGTGGGATTGATAAAAGACGTATTAAAGTCAGAATACTACTGCCACTAATGTTAACTAATACCAATATTGCTTATGAGTCCATTGGAGTTTCCAAGCCTATTTTCAGCTATTTCTTATTCTGGATATCATGTGAGGTCATAAAAAATATTAATAGGAAAATTTTTAATTAGGATTATAATTTTTTGAGTTGATTTAATTAACTGAATAAATTCAAAAACGTATCCCTAGATAAACATTGTTTTTGATTGTATTTGACAGTTAAAGTGCCAACATTTAATCATGTAACATGTAAATGCGGGTCACTGACTGCCTTAAGATTTTGGTGGAGTTTCTAATTTTATATTATTTGACAAAATTTTATTTAAAATCCTTCATCCCCAGGAAGAACTATGTCAACATATAAATATTGTTAGTCATATTTTTCTGTCTGGGATATCAGTAAGAGCAGAATCAGTGAACAGGCTGACAGTTAGCTGAAACTCTTCGCTCATAACCTGCTCGCTAACCATGGTGATTTAGTTAGACCTTAAAGAGAGCCTGGTTAGTGATACTGAAAAATCTGACTTCCAGCTCAACATAAATCTGAAATCTTACTTCATAGCATACCCCTCTGACAAGTGTTGCAGGATATTTTGTCCTCTTTTTTTCCTGTGGAATGAAGCTGCAGTTTTAGATTTGAGTTGTTCTGTTATTCAGGCAACATTTGTATCAACTTTGCAAGTAGGTTTTTCCATCACAAGCTGATGTGTTCTTTCTCTGTCTCCACAGGCTTCCTGCAGACAAACGGAGGCTAGTGAAGGTGAGAGAACTCCCGGCCATTTTATATACTCCTTTATTATTTTTTTTTGAAGCAGAAAGTTAGAAAAATAAGCTGATGGCACATGCTTGCCCTTGACTGTGGCTCCTGTGATGTCAGACATGTAATGGGATGTGGGTAATAGCACCAACTGTTCCATATCAATTTTGTTTCCACATTGTCAGATCTTTATGAAGGTTTAAAAAAAATGTGCCCACTGACACATCAAATCTAAGAATTACTTCCCTTAAAAACTTCCTTGATTTTTTTTTTTAATCTGTAAAACTTTGCCTCAAAGAATAGTTTGTGTTAAACTGTCAGCAAATGTAATAGCCAACTTTTAATCATTTTTCAGTTGTTATTGCACTTCTTGTTGTTTTGTCTGAAGAAAAAAAATACTTTTTATGTTTTGTTTTGTGGCTGTCAACGAAGCTGCACCTCAAGTTTACATTAAGGCGAGAATTCACAAACAGATTGTGTTTCTTCTATGGATACAAACTTGGATTTTGGACATCCATCCCATTCACTCAGCCATCACAAAGGAAGATTAGTGCATCCGTGTGCCCAGCCTACCTATAACAGCATCTCTCTGTGCTGGTGTACTGTGCCCACATTTAAATTAGCCATTGTCCATGCATTTAAAAGAAAACCTGCTCATATTTATGTAAGTTGCACAAAGGGCAAAAAGGAGTCTCTGATTCTCGGGGACCAGAGCTGTTTGAGTGAAATATTTACCGTCTCCTGAGAGTTAATGGTATTTCCGTCTCAGGAGACGAAATGAAGAGAAGCAATCTGTTGCGCTGCTGCCTTCACTAAAAGAGTGCAAGTATGTCAGGAAAGGTATAATTCAAAGGGATATTTCATAATGAGTGTTACATATTGTTGCATATAAAAAAATAATAATTAAAAAACTTTAGTAAAATCCTGTTATTGCTGTTTTACATTCAAAATATGAAACCTTGATGCCTTATAGAACATTTAGACAGAGTGCTTTATTACGTCTGGATATGAAGTACTGTTTATTTTGTGGGATAATTATCGCATGACCCCAGCGAGGTCTGCATCTGTGCTGAGGGAGAGCAGGGATCGGGACTCGGCGCTGTGCACACCCCCTGGTGTGGAAGAGAAGGCAAAGATCCTTTTTTTTTAAAAAATTATTAAGTGAAAAAAAAGATTCAATGATGGTCTAGAAAACCCAAAATGTCACTTATTGTTTTAGAAATGCCATCTTAATGAATAATCCTCCCTGATCCAGTGAGTCATTGTTCATGGAGTTTTAAGGAGTTCCTCTGTACTTCATCAGTTCACTTCACTGTGAGAAAACAGTTTTCTCTGTCACTTTTGTGCCTGATGTGTTTGTAATTGTCAGTTATATTTAGATTGTGCTACAAGGACAACTGGGGTCTTATGCTAAAGAAGTGCAAAGTGCTCACATCCGCTGAACTTAATGGGCATATTTGTACCATCATGTACAGTAATTAGTGCTACCTGCTTTGTGAGTATGACACTGAGAAGGAGCTGGTAGCAGGTGCAAAGATTGGAGCAAAACCCCAGTTCTGCATATTCTTATCCAAATCAGTTGGATGGTGAGGTTAAGGTGCAACACCAGCTCACTGTTGTGA
Source organism: Kryptolebias marmoratus (assembly GCF_001649575.2). Lineage (NCBI taxonomy): Eukaryota > Metazoa > Chordata > Actinopteri > Cyprinodontiformes > Rivulidae > Kryptolebias > Kryptolebias marmoratus. The sequence goes on along the minus strand of NC_051435.1, from coordinate 28,660,104 downwards.
AAAAATGAATATGAATCAGGATGTGATGGACTTTATTATTGGCTGAAGACTGACTGAAATGGGTTCTGTGTGCTCCTCATCAGGATAAGCTGTTTCCTCAGGCCATCGACTATCTGCAGAGGGCTTTCAGTGTTCGGCGCAGGGTGGGACCTGTACTGCTCAGCAGGCACGTGGCTTACTCATTTTGTCTCGCTTCCTGAATGAGCTGCAACTCCTGTTTTTGGTTGGGACACCACAGAGGGTGCAGCTTAAACTGCGTAGCTGATGACATGTCTGCGTCTGCTGTTTCTGTCCTCAGACAATGCGCAACCAATCAGTATATGAGGAAGAGAGGTGACCCTCACCGCTACTGCCAGGATGCCTGCGCAGAGGTCACCCGGTGTGGCCCCATCATCATACCACAGCACCACCTGCAGGTCAGGATACAGAAGCGTAATTTTAAAATTGTTTTGAAATACAGAGCTTTTCCGAAACAATGATGTAGCTGCCCGTTTTGCACATGCTTACTGGCACTTTGTTTTCAAGTTTTCTTGCTTTATCTTGACCCTGCCACCATCAAACTTTGATGATGTTCTGAAGTGATTCATAACTGAGAGAAAACGATAAATTGTATAGAGACAGGATGTTCCCTCTGTATTTTAATATGACATTAATGTGAACACTCTCACCACCTTAGTGGAATGGTCTGAGTATTTTAGTGATTTTGTTAGAATAATGTAGATTAAGTTCTCATAAACAGAGGAAAAAATACATCTGTTTAAGAATATTTGGAGTAATATAGACTGGGCTAATATCAGGGCGCTGCAGATTATCAGTAACAGTTAATTTTACTCATTTTATTTAACATGTAAACTGACGACTTCAGCACTAAAGTGTCACATAAAGCAGGTAAGGAGTTTTTGGAATTGGTTGGTAACAGAGCTAAAGGCTACAGCTGCATTTTGTTGCCAGCTGTTATAGTTTTCAACATTTTCTACTTTTTGTTCTGTAACATAATCGTATTGAGATCTGAAAAAATACAGCCCGTACTAATGAAAAGAAACTAACAGCATGTAGGTTTATTATAAAAACAATTTGTTTAAAAACAGTTGCTTAACCTACAAGGGTTTTTAGGTGAAAAAGATTAGAGGTTGAAAAGGATTAAAGGGTTTTTATTCAGATTAGTTATTGTAGACACAGAGGAGGAGCTGATTATCCTCAGCCTCTCCTTCTGCTGTCTGGTTTTAATGCTGGTCCCTCTACACTAGCGTTTCTCAACGGGGGCAGTACCGCCCCCTGGGGGGCTTTGAGAGGAGGACAGGGGGCGCTGGCAGCAATATTTTCCAAAAGGGGGCGCTGATATTCTTTTGGGGGCGTTTGCTTGAAGGTAAAATTTACACCAAAGATTCACAACAATATCCGTTTAAACTTTGAACTACTTGCAAAAATATTGTGGCCTAAAACATTAAAACCGTTACAGAACTGCAGCTGTATCGATGGTGTTTCTCTTCGGCGCAGCTCCATGCTGCCTTCAGGAGAACAGGACATCAGAGTATCGTTTTTATAATTTCTCCCACATGGCAGTTACAGTTAGTCCAACAAGGATATCATTTAAAATTAAGATTTCATGTTTTTTTATGTGGTTTGACTGCTGTATTTTTTAAACATCCTGAACACAAAGTTCATTTTATTCAGCTGTGGGGATGGAGAGAAAGAATCAGGACAGACAGGAGAAGGAGACAGGTTGGTCCAATATGAGCTGGAAGTGTAGAAACAGCCACTTAATACCAGGTGATTCATTTATTATACGGTAAATATTATTTATATTAAAAAAGTGCATTAGCAAGATGTATAATTTATTTAAAGCTATTAAATAATACTTGTTTGACCATGTGACTTAGAGAAGAACACAGAGAAGGAATGAAGGAGACAGACATGAGGTCAGTGATCAGCTGCTGTAGAGGAGAGCAGAGATGATATCAGGTAGTGAGGCCACAAAAACCTAGATGCCCAGGAGGGTTTGAAATTCTGCTGACCACCACTGTGTCCTTTTGGGAAAATTAGTGCAGGCAGACATGGCAAGACTAACACTACAGAGGAGAAAGTGGACAAGAGAGGTGAAGATGATGATGAGGAGGAGGAACAGAGAGGTGCAGAGGAGAGGGTTGGGGCAAGACTTTACTCAGAAGATCCATCTGAATGGCCTTCACCACAGGAAGTAGGGGACTCATAGTAGCTGAGAGTCATTCACAACATGTGCTCTAAGTAGGCCCGTCACAATAACACATTTTGCTGGGCGATTAATTGTCTCATTGAGGCAGTACATGGTGGAGAATGACCCACAAAGATGTTCTGATGGGCCATACCCAAGATCAGGTATTATATTTTATAAGTCCATGAAAAAAAAAGATTTATTCATGTAAACAGGCAAAAAAAGGGGGGTGGGGAGGGGAGTGGTAAGAGGCCTGGATAATGGATAGGGGGCGCTGGGCCAAAAAAGGTTGAGAAACACTGCTCTACACTCATGTCAGGTGTATTTTTGTTTCAGCAATGCCAGATATGCAGTGAATCTGGGAAGACTTGTGGCCCCACGGGACCCCTGGATGGCCCCGGGGTGGAGGGGTCTGACTTTGTGCTCTACGTCAGCGGCATCACCACAGAGCGATGTGGACAGGAGAACATAGTGGCCTATGCTGCCTACTGCCAGCTGGAGGCAGAGCTGGACAGGTGGGAGGACAGCCTAGGCACAAACTGTACGAGGACTGCTAAATATTCCTTGAACTAGTAAATGACCTTTTGTCAACCAGAGCAAATGCAAAGAAAAACATTTACATTTTTTGAACTTGTAGTACTGGGTGTGTGGTATAATAAAGATATCATATCTCAATTTTTTTTACAGTAAAATCAGATTTAGCTTGATTTTTAACTAGTATTTTTATTATTATTTTGCAGTGTACAAAACAGTGCAGCCAAATTATTTTTCTATGTAAAAACATATTACTGTTAAAAAAAATCAAAACACATATACAGTTGAAACCAGAGGTTTACATACACTATATAAAAGACATATGCATTTCTTTCACACTGTCTGACGTGAAATCAGAATAAACTTTTCCCGATTTAGGTCAGTTCGGATTTTCAAAATGATTTCTATTTGCTAATTTCCAGAATAAGGAGAGAGAGAATATTTTTAAGGCAATTATTATTTCTGAACAGATTTTAATGAGGTTGTGCATTTTGTCAGCTTGAACCAAATATGATGAAGATTTAAGACATTCCCATATTTGAGACTTGACTCAGTCTCAGTGGGTTTTGCCTTACCTGAAAAATGAAATTTAATTGAAAAGGTAAACAACGCCCCTGTGGTAGAGTACAAACCAGTCCCTTCACTTGTTTTTGAGGTAGCACTCTGTTTTTATTTAGCTTTTAATAAACATGAACAGAAACTGAAACGTAAAACAAAATATCAGGGAAGAAAAGTCAGTTTAAAACAACACTCGAGGTTTATTGAAAATGGGTTAAATAAAAATGTCAACTTCTATTATAAACTAATGCAGTTCTGGAAAATGTTGATGTTTTCACCATTTTAGCATGACTTTAGTTTACTTCCTAAGATGAAAAACTAAACATTGTTGCTTATTGAAAATGGTGCAGGTACACTATGGTTATCTCTGACATGTAATGTAATTCAGAGCAAAGACAATCAAAGTGTAATGTCTAAATACTGGATAATCAATTAAAGGGTTTCCCCCAGAAAAGAGGCTAAGCCCGGTGGCTGACCGTGATTTAGTAAAAGAAAAAGATCAAAGTTAACAGAAAGTTGAAAATATGGCTATTTTTTATGTGATATTGTGATAAGATATTTGTGCCAAATATTTACACAACTACAGTTTCACAAAAAGGAACTTTTGAAATACAAAAATACAATTAAAATAAATACAAATTGTTTGCACCTAATTTGAATCCTAATTTAAGTCACATTTACAAAAAAATTAAATTAACATAAATGAAAAAGTGCAAATGAGGCACGTCTCCCGTCAAAGCCAATGAATAACAACAGAGAACTCTGAAAAACAGAGATGCTGTACCGTACTGTGCTTTTTGTGGCACAGGCGGCATGTTAGATCACTACAACAAAACGAAACATATCTTATGCTGAATTTAATAGCATAATTTTACTGGTAAATAAGGATAATATTTTTATTAAGCACAAAACATCCTTACCATATTCATTCTTGTAAAGCCACCCGCTGAATTTTAGCTCAACTAACCATTTTTGGTTAAACCCGCTCGTTATGTTTATTCTTGCAGCTCCAGCGATGTGCTAACTCCAGCTGAAGGTGTCCCAGCCTCAGGGCTCATTAGAGTTGCACAGGGCTCCACGAACAGCGCGCAGACCTGAGCGCGCGGTGGAGGCATTTATACTTGGCGCTTACATCAGTGCAGTATTCTCCAAAAAGACAGGGGGCAGTACGCTACGTAACCAGCACCAAGTTACTAAAGGTGCACAATGCGATACCACGTGGGGCCTTCGCGCAGGGGCGGGGACAGCACAGTTTGTCACTGTTGGCGCGCACCCTCGCGCAGTGACGTAGATAAAGGTAGCAGTTTTGGGGGTGCAGGTGGAAAAAAACGTGTAAAAAATTACGTATTTATAATAAACAAGCGGAGCTTAGCCTGGCGGCTGGGTCACCAAAGCCTGGCGGCCCGCCAGGCTTATAATACACTGGAGAAAACCCTGAATTAATCCCAGAAACCTTTTAATCCCTCATTTTTAACAGTTTTGCATGGTGAAAGTTAACTGCTACAGATACTTCTTTTCACCGTTTCCTTGCCCTTATACACCTGTATTAGAGGCTTGTTTCGGTCTAAAGTTACCTCTTGTTTCTGCTAGCCGTAATGTTGCCGCTCTCCTTGCTGATGGTATCTCTTTAGTTCGTTAAAAAGGTTTGCTGAATTGGCATCCAACATGTCTGAAAAACACTTGGTTCAAACTGTTGTTTGTGTCTTCTCATATGGAAAAAAAAGCCAAACTAGTTCCCTGTAATGGAGATGAAGGTCTTTTTGGGGACCGACTTCTACATTTAGATTTCAGTTTGAATAAGAAATCCTTAGCACTGAGTGAAGTTTATGATTGGTTGATTTCCATTCTCTATGGTGGGCATTAAATCAACTAGCAAATGTAGTGTGTTTTAACCAAGAAACCAACTGCGTCACCACAAATCAAATTTATTTATATAGTACATTTAAAAACAACTGTTGACCAAATTGCTGCACACATAAACATTCAATACAAACATTATACAAAAATACAATAACATTACAATTCTCACAATGTATTAAACGCCAGTGAATATAAATGTGTTTTAAGAAGAGATTTAAAAACACCAAGTGTTGAAGCCTGTCTAATATGAAGGGGCAGCTGATTCCACAGTCTAGGAGCTACCACTGAAAACGCCCGATCACCTCTGTGGACCAGCCTGGATCTTGGGACAACTAAGCACAAATGGGCACTTGATCTAAGTGATCTAACAGGCACATAAGGCTGCAGAAGATCAGACAAATATGCAGGTGCCTGCCCATTTAGGGCCTAATAAGTCAACAATAAAACTTTAAAATCAATTCTAAAATGAACGGGGAGCCAGTGAAGAGAAGCAAACACTGGTGAGGTATGAGATATAATGATCCTACTGCTCTGGCAGATCAAAAACGTGCTCCAATCCTTTACTATCAAATATCCTCCTATCACTACTCTGTAACTTCATATACATCACAATGTGTTGGTCTGGATAAAATTATCACATGTTAACTATGTGTGTGTTTTCAGGCCCATAGCAGGATATGCCAACCTGTGTCCTGCTATGATCTCCTCTCAGCCTCAGGAGTTTGAAGGGATGCTTTCCACAGTCAAACATGAGATCATCCATGCTCTGGTAAGAATCCTAATTTTCATCCATCCATCCATCAATCTTCTTCCGCTTATCCGGGGTCGGGTCGCGGGGGTAGCAGCCTAAGCAGGGAGACCCAGACTTCCCTCTCTCCAGCCACTTGGGCCAGCTCCTCCGGGGGCGTTCCCAGGCCAGCCGAGAAACATAGTCCCTCCAGCGTGTCCTGGGTCTTCCTCTGGGCCTCCTCCCGGTGGGACATGCCCGGAACACCTCACC
>NC_051435.1:28635821-28653048 GCF_001649575.2 Kryptolebias marmoratus | reverse complement strand
GGGTATAGAGCTGGTCCAGTGTTCCACGGCCAGGAAGAAAACCACACTGCTCTTCCTGAATCCGAGGTTCGACTATCTGACGGACCCTCCTCTCCAGAACCCCCGAATAGACCTTACCAGGGAGGCTTAAGAGTGTGAACCCTCTATAGCTGGAACACACTCTCCGGTCCCCCTTTGTAAATAAGGGGACCACCACCCTGGTCTGCCAATCCATGCAATATTGCAGAGTTGCGTTAACCAACACAACCCTACAATATCCAGAGCCTTAAGGTACTTCAGGCGAATCTCATCCACCCCATCCTAATTTTGCCATTTTAAATGCAGGGTTCAGGTTTAGACAGGGTGTCTACAAGCTGTGAACAGATTCTGTGTGTATTTTTTCTGTTGGGTTGAAAATGCTCAGTGAAGTTGAGTCTTTGTGCCGTTTTATCTTCTGTCCTCCAGGGATTTTCTGCTGGTCTGTTTGCCTTCTACCATGACAATGAGGGTAAACCTCTGACGACTCGCTTTGCCAGCGGCCTGCCTGCCTTCAATGAGAGGTGAATACCAGACTTCAGCTAATGAAACATCTCTACTGAGGTGCAAACAATGCGTCTGTCACCCCTCATCACAATTAGGCCACTTTCTCTCTTTTGTTCACCCTCTGATGGGCCTGATGTTGACCACAACAATCCAAAAAGACAAACTTCTCACGTCCTCCTTGTTTATAGCATCAGAACAGATTTCAGCTACCGCATTTTCCGGACTATAAGACGCACTTAAAAGCCTTCAATTTTCTCAAAAACGACAGTGTATCTTATAATCCAGAGCGCCTTATATATGTAAGAAGTTGTAATGTTTAATTACGACTTTGGTAAACTACAATGCCACACCACTTACAGAAATTAACGCTCAGTTATAGTCGCGCAGGGCTCAGCGCACTGCACGCGGACCTGAGCGAGCGGTGTAGGCTTTTATGCTTGACGCTTACGTCGCTTACGTTGGTGCAGTATTCTTCTGTGAGTTTTGAACCATTTGATTATCTTTGTGATCTCTCACAGAGGGATCAATTACATGCTGATACAAGTGAACCAGCTCCGCTAGAGCACCAAAATCATCCATTTTGAATGGTGCGCGGTCCGCGCAAAGTTACAGAAATTGGGAGGTGCATGTGCACGAGGGTGCGCCTTATAGTCCGGTGTGCTTTATATATCACTAAAAGTTTTGAAAACGGACCATTCATTGACAGTGCGTCTTATAATCCAGTGCCCCTTATAGTGTGAAAAATATGTTACATGCTGATGCTGATATCAGTCAGAATCTGTCCACAGAACCTGTAACCTTTACCCTGTAATGTGTGTGTCAGTCTGGGTCTCTACCAGTGGAGCGAGGCGGTGATCAGAAGAGTCAGCAGACTGTGGGACATCAGAGGAGGAGAAATGGTTCGACACCATGTGCACGTCCTGGTCACTCCTCGAGTTGTGGTAAAGACCAGTCTGTGACTCAGAATTAGAAAAATATAGTTCAAATTGACTTAGTTTATTCAGTTTTCATAACTTTTAATCAGTTTAGGCACAATTGGCCTCTGCTGTCTGAGTCTGTAATTGTGTGAATGCTATTAAGCATTCACACCATTGTTTTCCTGTTTCTCTTTATTATCTATGATCTATTACTCTTCTTTCCCTATTCCGTACATTTTTCGGCATCTAACTCGTTCTGCATTTTTTCAGCTATTTCAACCGTTCATATATCAAAACGCTCATTAACGCCATTCCATCTATGACTTTTGGTATTGGTACAATTTCGGAAGGTCAAACTTCACAGCTAGAACCCTCATTAGTCAGGGATCGGCCCTATGGATTTCAAGGTCAAAGGTCAAGGTCACATGGTAAAGAAGGCTTTATCTCTGCAACCGTGTACCGTAGGAAGGCCAAACCTCACAGCTGGACACTTCATAGGTCAGTGATCAGCTCTATGGGCTTTAAGGTGACAATTTTTTTTCAGGCTCATTTCAACTTTTTTCTTTTTGTTGTTTCTGCTTCTTTCAGCTAATTTCGGCTTTTTTTTAACTAATTCCTGCTTCTTTCAGCCCTTGTTCTTCTCCCTTATGCAAATATTCTTCAAATCAGCTTCTATCTTTTACATTTTGCGTATTTATTAAACTTCAGCTGTTCAGCATATCTTCAGCCGCTTTCAGCAAAATCATTCAGCAAAAAAGCATTCACACTGCATTTTCGCAGGAAATGCAACTTCTCTAGTTTTTTAGTGTCTTTGATTTGTCTTTTCTTTCTTTAGTCTCATATTCTTTTATAAAACTTTATGTTTTTGACCATTTTGGTCAAAAACCAAAATTTTGCATTGTCTTGCAGTACTTGTGTTTATCTCTGCATGATTTTTGTGTATCATTGAAATCACTTACTGGTATTTTCTATTTGTTTTCTCTATTTAAAAAAATCTTTACCTGAGCCGAATTTATTGTCAGAGTGACAGTCACCTAACAGTAAGACTCAGGTGCAGGAGTGCCCTGATCTTTGGCCTTATTAGTTTCATGCAGGAATCAAAGTCAGATTAAATGAATATTTTAGAGCTTTTGAAGTGGTGTTCTGTGGAAAAGTTAAGAACAATTAATGTTTTACTTGTTGTATATAGTTATTTGTATGACCTCCTTTGAGAGAAATCATTTCATTCAGATAAGGCTGATGAGCTAACGGCTAGTTCAGGTGCAGCTCAGACTAAACTGGATTGCTGCCATCTTAAAACCACTCCAGTCTCCAAACTGTCATAGAGGTTCAAGCAAACGCTGTTTTAGAAACGTTTGCACTGCTGTCAGTTTTGAATTATCATCAGCATTATAGCAGCAGCTGTTAGCTGTAGCACTTCTTTCAGTGGTCAGTGGTCACTTCCAGATGGGGTATATTGATATTTCTGACAAGATAGCCATGTCATGTGAAACTGACAGTGGTTTAAAGGTATAAATAGCATTTGTAAGGTCATTCATTGATCTACCTACAGCAGGTAAGATGTTTTTTATGACTTTTCCACAGAAACCTACTTCAGAATGGCTGAACTATCACTTTAATCCATTTATATTATGTTTTGGTTCATGTGGATTCTTAAGAACTCTTAACATCACTGGAGTGTTGACAGATTCATGAAAATGCCAGATTAAAATGAGAAAATATAGTTATTGTTTGTTTTTTTTATTTAAAGTGCCTAAGCTGCATGTGTTGCTTGTTCAGGAGGAGGTGAGGAGACACTTTAACTGTCCCATCTTGGAGGGGATGGAGCTGGAGAACCAGGGAGGGACGGGAACTGAACTCAATCACTGGGAGAAGAGACTGCTGGAGGTCGGCATGTTCTCCTTGCTGCTTTGGATAGAAAACACTTTCTCCCATGTCTTCACCTTTTCTGTCTGCTTGTATCGTTCCCTCAGAATGAAGCAATGACTGGCTCTCACACCCAAAACAGGGTGTTTTCTCGGCTCACGCTGGCCATCATGGAGGACAGCGGCTGGTACTGGGCCAACTACAGCCTGGCTCAGAGGCTGGACTGGGGCCGTGGCCTCGGCTGTGACTTTGTCATGAAAAGCTGCAAGTTCTGGATGGACAAACAGAGACAGAGGTTACATGGCCTCTTTGTGTAACACTCAACTTTAGTTTGAGCTTACTGCAAATTTCAATTCTCATACCAACAAAGCTACCTGATGTAACTTTAAATCTGGAAAAATGATTTGTACTTAAGCTGAGAAAAACATGTTTACGTTGTGTTGCTGCTCAGATTCTCAAGTAGTTCACAAGGATGTATTCCTTCCTTTTGATTGACTAAATTTGCAATAACAAGTAACTCAGAAAAATCATTTTCTAAATTAGTATTTTTTTTACTTTTGGGTATATCCTGCACCTTTTTAAGCATTTTTTTTTAGATATTCTTTTAAGTAGTAAGAGTTCATACAGCACAACAGGATGTTAGCTTCTCAAAGAACAAATAAAATAAAGTGGCAGTATCTTGATAAAATAAAGTAGCAGTATCTTAGCCCTGTTGTATTTGCTGCTGCAGGCGACACCCTGTGACCCCGTACTGCAACACGGTGCGAGCTTCTCCTCTGCAGCTGACCTGCAGACAGGACCAGCTTGCTGTGGCTGTCTGCAACCTGCAGAAATACCCACAGGAGCTCCCACTGGAGTACCAGGTGATTCAGAAAATACTATGAACACCACCAGGTGAAAACTTAAAAAAAAAAAAAGAAAAAAGGGGGGTTTCTAAACAAAGACATCTTTTGGATCCCTGATGGATATATCCTGGTCGAAGAAATCAATACAATAGATATTACATTTAGATTCTTCTAAACCTTTGGTGTTTTTATTGGAGACATTGTCAAATTGCTGTACTACTAACCTGTACATCATCGCTCTGTGTCCCAGTTTGAAACAGATTTGTCAGCCATCATCGTGCCGTAACCATATCTGTGTTTATATGTGTTAGTATTTTGATCAGATTTCGGATGTGGATGCTGATCAGCTGTCATTCTTTGGCGGTGCTGTTGAGATTGCTGATTACTGCCCTTTCAGCCAGGAGTTCAGCTGGCACCTCAGTGGAGAATACCAGAGAAACTCGTACTGCAGAGTGTCTGAGAACCAGCCAGGTACTGCTCACACCACTCTCACTGCTGGAGCTGGGATATATGACCACTAGGGTTGGGTGATATCCATTTATTTTTTTTAAATATTGTTAACCTGTTCTCAAGTTATACTGCAGTAAACAGTGTTACCACTGTCTCAAAAGACTTGTGGTTTTGTCTTTTTGATAGACATAGTTTAGGGCATTTTAAGGGTTTCTAACTTGTTTTTACCTTATTTTCCTAAATTGAAGATGTAACAGATAAATGGCTGTTGCATCATGGAGCAAAGTAATTTAAATAACAAATAAGTAACAAATAAGGCTAAAATTAAGGCTTTATAACACAACAGTAACACTATAAAATCAATATGTCGCCTGTAAAGCTTAGTTGTTTTTTTTTTTTTTTTAATGGCCTACCAGGCTTCTCTCAGCTGGGCCCAGAATCAGTTTGATAAAGTTGTGGAATTTTTTTTTTCCACACTCTTCTTCTTATATCAAACATTGTAAATATGCAGGGAAAACATGTAAACATCCAACAAACTCTTTAGGTAAAACATATGAGCACTTGAACTGTTCATTTATTAAACTGATAAAAAATATATTTGTGTTATTTGTGAAATGAGTGCATCTTCTGTGTGTGTTCAGACTGGTGGAGGAATTATGGCGCAGAGCAGTATGGACCAGACTCTGTGTGTCTGTACCAGAAGTCAGCCTTTGTGATGCAGCAGTGCACCCGGAAGATGACTTACCCAGACTGGGGTTCAGGTTGCTACAAGGTGCAGTCAGTTCGTGACAGTTTTATATGGAATATCAAACCCTTTAATGCCTTAATCAATGAGACAATTAAGCTCTGGCTCTAGGGAGGAGCTGTAACTAACCTCTGTTTTAAAAATGTTATCTGCCCAAGCCTGTATCAGCTGCTTGTATCTAGGATCTGTTTTTTTCAGTCAAGATTCATGTCTCATGAGCATAGGTGAGGATTGAAACATACAGTCATGAGGGGGGGTGGGGGAGAGTCCACCAGTGGTTCAACAGCTTGTAGACCCTCCTTTAACAGCGATAACTCTCAGTAGTGGTTTTCTGTGTCACTTTTTCAGTTGTTCATATGGTTGTGGAAAAATTTTGGCTCACTTTTATTTACAACTTTGCTTAAGTTTATTGCAAATTGCTGACATTAGTTTCTGCTCAGCTCTCTTAAGGTCTCACCACAGCATCTCAATCAGGTTGTGATCTGGACTTTGACTGGACCATTACAACACCTTGATTCTTTTCTTTTTCAGCTGTTCTGTTGGAGAGTAGTTGCTGTGCTTGGGATCATTGTCCTGTTTCATGACCCAGTTTGGTCCAAGCCTTAGCTGTCAGACAGATGGGCTACTATCTTTTGGTGTACAGAGGAGTTCATGGTCCTGTGGCTGCAAAACAAGCCCCAAATCATCAGCCCTCCGCCACCATGCTTGACATTTAGTATGAGGTGTTTGTGCTGATATTCTGTGTCCGGTTTTCACATAATGTAGTGCTGTGCATTATAGGTAAACATATCTACTTTGGTCTGATCTGATCAAAGGACATTGTTCCAGAAGGTTTGTGGTTCATTTAGAGAAAACTTTATAAACCTAAGCTGTAAAGTTGCCATGCGATGAACTTTAACTTTTAACCTGCTAACTGAGGTCTGTAGAGTCTGAGATGGAGCTCTTGGATTTTCTTTGTCTCCTCCTCAAAATTGAAAGGCTCCAGCATCTGAATAAGATGCCTCCTGTGTGCCTCCCACTGGAGGTTTTCCAGGCACTCACACTGAGACTAAACCCAGTAGCAGACCTAGAACTTGTCTGAAGAATTATAAGTCTTCTCAGACCTGGGAATACCTTGGGATCCCCCAGGAGGGCATGGAGGGGTTCCCTGGGGGAAGTCTGGGTTTCTCTTCTAGACTCCTCTCCACGACCTGTCCACAAGAAGCAATAAAAAATGGATTGATGGATAAAAATTAGGTCTTCAAATAATCTAATAAAGACATATTAGGCCTTCTTTTCTTTTTTAGTAACGATACCTCAATATTGAAGTACCAAAGCCTTCATGCACTGTATAGACTCTTTAGGGCCACAAGTTTTAGAGACATTTGAATACTTTGTGTTGAAGAAGAATAGTTTGAAGTAAAATTTACACTATACTGTAAGTGTAAAAAAAAAAGTGCAGCACCAATAAAGTGAATGTATTTTTGTTGTTGTTGTGCTCTTTCTGTGCAGGTGTCGTGCTCAGCTCAGGGCCTGATGGTGTACGTTCAGGATCACTCCTTCCACTGCACTCGAAAGGGTCAGCTGCTGAGTGTCAGCGTTCGAGTCAGCGACTGGGTTTACAACGGAGTCCTGATCTGCCCAGCCTGCACTGACTTCTGTGATGACTGCCCTCTGCCCCACCAGCTGCTGCCCATTAACACCACAAGAAGCAACCCTATTGGTCAGTGTCACTCAGACCTAAACACTCATCAGGCAGACTGTATTTAGACTGTGTGTGCAATGTTCTGCGTCCTAGACTAATTGATTTGGATTCGTTTTTGAACACACTTTGATTGGAGTCTGTTTGTTTCAGATCCCTGCTCCAGTTCTCCAGGTCTGGCCATCACTCTGTGGCTCCTTCTGCTTAACCTGCTCCCTCTAGTGGCTGGACTATTGCTCTGCCACTGCAGCTGATAAAACACACACACACACACACATTTTTTCTGTACTGTAGCCCTCTGACAATTTTGCTTGGACTCTTCCTCCTCTTCATTCTCAAGTCAGAATTTTTTTCTTCTTCTTCTTCTTCTTTTTTCACTTTTTCTTTTCCCCTCCTTTTCTTCCTCAGGACCTTTGCTTCACTCCCCATTCTTCAGTTCATACAGCTGTAATATCTCAGTACTGTCAGAAGTCCTTCCAGGAGTCGATCAGTGTGTTTACATGCACTTCAATAACCAGGTTACTGTCAGCTTTCATTTAAGTGAGAAACTTGGTTGCTGATATCAAGTTTAGGGCTTACTATTACCTGATTTAACTCAGATGATTTCTGCCAAACAATGCAGATTTCTCAGCCACATATGCAAACAAAAGACCAGAAAACCTTCACTGTTTGAGGGAGGTACACTTATCAACATGTGGCAGCTAATGTCGTTATTATCGGGTTAATTGCTCTGACCAAAAGAAACCATCTCTGTTTGGCGGAGCACTTGTTTAGTTCTATTTAGCAGGAAAGTGCAGATCACAGAATAATGCTTCTCATTTTAATAACTTTGGTACGTACCTAATTATACCAAAAGTCGTTTTTAAGCTTTCTTAAGCATCTTCGTTAAACAAAACGTGTGACAAGAAACTGAAATGGTTGCTTAATTAGTTGAACAGGAAATAAAGTTACTTTATACAAACTTGTAGTAAAAATTAGGGATGCACCTATCCACATTTTTCCACTTCCGATCCGATACCGATATCTGAAATTGGATACCGGCCGATACCAATACTATTCCGATATCTATTTTACTTTTTTATGATTTTGAGTCTGTAAACTTCATATTTATATAGAAAACTCTCTACAGGCAAGGACGATTTGTACACTCGGTTGTATAGCTCAGGCAGTGCAGTCTCTGATATATATTTCCTGGAGGGTAAACTATATCTTGGTTGCAAGCATTCAATCAAGCTGCGAAATCCTTCGTTTTCTACAACTGAAAGCGGTTGGTCATCAAGTACAATAAAATTCAGCAACTTCTCAGTGGTGCTTTTAGCTTTCACATTGCCTGGTGGAAGTTTACTTGTATTGTAGCTCGCGATGGAGCGTCCCCCTCTCGGCACAGAGACTTTGCAGACATCGCACGTTGCCGTCTTGCTTTGCGGTGTTTCCAATATAAAATATTTCCACACAGCGGACATGATGTGACGAAAAGTTGGTTAGCCGTTAGCCAAACTGCTGCTAAGGCCTCAAGGCTCACGCTTTAGTTGGCTGGAAACTGTGAAATAGATTTCCTGAATGTGAGGCGGATCTCATTACTCCGTTTATCAGGAGACACGCCCGTTCATGAAATCCATTCCACAGTTTGCAGCCAGCTGGCTGAAGCTGAGCAGACAGCAGGGAATCACTTGTAGAGAGATTTCAGTAGACACAGACATGTCTATGGATCGGAAATTTCTGCCAGTTGGATCGGAAATTTCCAATCCGTGCTTAACGTCAGTATTGGAACCCGATACCGATACTGGATCGGATCATTCCCATCCCTAGTAAAAATACTGAAAAAAAGCTTAAAAGATTTGTCACATTCATTCTAAGCTGAATTTCTGTCAGTAATGAAAGGAATATCTCTGTCATTATATAAAGGATTCTGTGGAAAACTTATGTACAAATAATATCTTACCTGTAGATAGTTCTTGGAGAACTAGAGTTGAATCTGGCAGGACTGGTGAGATAATGACTAGTCCCAAAGAGACTAGGACCAAAGTGGCTCACTACTGTCTTCAAACAACTCTAATCTCAATAATTTTAGCATAATTTGTGCAATTGCTATCATTTAAATTTTCACATTGCCTTCAGTTACACAAATATCTTGACAGAAATATTATGAAATTCTTGCAGAAATTGACCTCAGGCTAAACCAGAAGTGCTACAGCTAGCTGTTGCTGTCACTATTTGCGCTTATACAGTAAATGACTAAAGAGTTCTATGTAAATAAACATGTAATTTCAAACTAATGGCAGTGTTATCGTTTATATAATAACGCCCACATTACCTGATATGAAATCTTTTGAGCTTGGAGCTGTTTTAAGACTGCAGCAGTTCACTTTAGTCTGAGCTGCATTCGGACTAGCTGTTCGCTCAAAAATCCTGTTGAAGTTCAGTTCTTTCCAAACTGAGGCTGTTCAAAAAGCTACAACAGGTAAGATATTAAATGTTTTCATCTGTTTTACAGAGAACCCTGCTTCAACCCTTTTAAGAGTGTCTCTTAAAGTCATTGTCGGCATTAAACAGTGCATTAGTTAAATATCTGACAGATTTAAGTTTAAATCATTAAAAAAAAAACAATGCTTACGTTTTTCAAACAGAATTTAGCTTTCTCTGTATAATATATTTCATCAGTAACAAGTTTCCACCTTTCAGTGTTTGGAGGACGTTTTCACTAAAGTCCCCAGAACCTTTTGTTTTTGGTACAAATGTTTTGTCAGAGGAGATCTGTCTGAAGTCTCTGGTAAATTAAGTGGCTTGCGTTTCTAAAAGTGATGTAAATGTAATGTTTCATCTTGAAAGCTGTGCAGTATCTGTGTGTCTTTGGGGTATACCAGGGCTTTTAGAGTAACCATGTCAATGCAGTGCATGTAAACATGTTAATATTAGTTCCGATGTTTTTGGGTTACTCTGATCTGTAGTTAGTTTATCATGAAGGACTTCTTTTTGAACGTGAGCTATTTGATTTTACGACAATAGATCAGATCACTTTGTGAAAGAAGAAAGATTAATTCCAACTTCATTTGTTTTGACTTTTGTCCTTGGATCATCCTGATCAGATTTCATTTTTTTCTTCTTCAAGCTGCACTAACAGAAGACTGTGAGCGCCTGTAGTTTTAGATTAATTGAAACTTTCATCTAGTGTCAACATAGCTCCACAAAAGCAGTTTTGCTTTTTTTTTTTTTTTTTTACATTTTTTCAGTTTTGTTTTGTTTAGTTTTGACAGCAACCTGCCATTTTTGATAAAGCCAAATATGAACAAAAGAGGACCCCATAAAAAAGGTAACTTGTTCACCTGGTGTTTGGATTGTTTTATAATCTCAAGTTTATCTAAAAGGGAAGGATTTTCCTTCTACAAACACTTTTTTTTATACAGACACAAGCTGAGAAAACAGTCTTTTTCTGAAAAACAAACAAACAAACAAACAGAAACCAGGAGCATCTGTGCAGTTTGGTGACTGCTTAAAAATTTAAAAAGCTTGAATGACCTTTTATGCCGACAACTTTAATTGTAAATACAAATGTGAACCTTTTCTGAGAGGGAGGCTGTGGTGAATGTTCCCAGCCTATCACTTGCGTTTTCATTAATTACCTCATTTACTTTGAGTAGACTTCATGTCACCATGATGAAGTAATATAGGACAAATATTTAGGACAAATCCTGTTTAGACATGGAGATAGAATATTGTTGAGTTTAAAGTCTGAATGTTTTCTCAGTGGATAAAGGTAGTATCTCCATGGGCTGCGACTTTTGGTGACTAGTTGGCGAATGACAATTATGAGGGAATCTCACAAGGCTACAGCCCCTTTATGTTCAGATGATAATAAATAATAATTTAAAAATCTGGCTCAAACCTGCCTACATTTCAAAAGTGGACTCCATTAGATAAAACCATAAAAGTGAGGCTAGCTGACCAAGTGGGGAGGCGGGGACTTAGAATACAATTTTGTAAGATGAGCCCACAAAAAAAAGGCCCTGATTTTTTTTTTTTTTTAAATGGATATGCAAAATGCATCTGCATGGCTCACAGGTGACTTAAACACAAATACTCAGAGTTCAATGAGAATGCAACTAAAAACTTTGAGTTGCCATCTAGCCTCCAACAGTCACAACCCACTGAGATGCAACCTTAAATGAAGTGTTTTAATTACATTTCTTTCTATGTTTTATTCAGAAAGTGATCATTTTTCAATGGAGACAAACCTCGCTAAAACCTACTAATATGTTACTTTTGGGTGCAGTAAGACTTTTGAGTACAATTATTCTGTTGTCGGAGGAAAAGTCAGCTCCAACATGGATGAGATCACATAAGTTGAAAATACAAGATTTTAATGAGTGTTCACAGTTCAGTTTACAGAAATCCATGTTTCCTGGCTGTGACGTGTTCTGAAACTGATTGACACATGTAACAAGCAAAAAGAAAACGAAACTAATAAACTGACGTGTCTGGCAGCTTGCTCTCTCTGTGTGGGGCTAACGTCTTTGGTCCAAGGAGAAGTCATAAACAGTCGAAGCCTTCATCTGTACTAATCTAGAAATTTTGCTGAATTTGCACCACTTGCATCACACTAAGATTTTAGAGACCTGCATATTTTCAGCAGTTTGTTTTGTTTTTTTCTAAAAACTGAGAAAAAAAGTTCAAAATATCTGGTGTGGTGTAGATGGGGCCTCATTCTCTCAGAAAGTCATACTAATTAGGTAGTAGAAAGCTGTCAGATCATGTTGGTGTTTCTTACAGGACTCAAAGCACTGAGTGGAAACACACTGACATTAGTAGGAGCAAACATTTGAGCACACTCTGTTGTACAGATGTTCCAAATTTGAGGTTCACTTTTAAAAACTCAAATTTCACGAGGATTTGCCAGTTCACTGAATAAAACTGGAGTTAATTTCTGTAATTAAAACTGCTGAGAATGACGCTGTCAGCTCCTTTTCATAAATACACTCTTGTCCAAATAGGCTTTAGAGAATTCATGGTTCAAGTGTCACTGCTCCGAGTTAAACTTAAAGAGAGGTTTTCGAATCAGAACTGGCAGGAACAAAGTGGTGCTTTTGGACAAAAAAGAAAAAAGAAAATAAAAACACTTTAGAACTGTTTTTCTGCTGGCCAATTGCAATGCTGATTTTTTTCTCTCTCTGCAGTTTGTATGTTTGCTGAAATAATATTTGAACAATGGTTGCTTCAAAAAAGGCCACAGAGTCAGTTTGAACTCATAAATTCACATGCTTAAAGTCTTGTGCTCACAAACTGGAGGAAACTACCGACAAAGTTATGTTATTAAATGGTCATTTTAAAGTGGAAGAAATGCTGAAACTTAACCTGTGTGGTTTTGTGGTGGTGAGGCAGAGAAATTATATGTGGCAGTCATTTGCCATAGGAAATGTTATTTTTGTTACTGTAGATGTACTTAATGTTTATCTGAAATTGTGTTTTTTACCGTTATCAGTAGTGTGAAAACAAATTGTGACAAAGTAAGGAAGCTTTGAGTCAGGATTAGGTTTTTATGTATGCTGTGCTTTATTTTATTTTTTTAAGGCTGCACTAGAGTTACATCGAGGAGCTTTGTTCTAAAATTTTCTTTTGGGTTTTGGATTACATCTGATTCAGCTGCTACTTGATCTCCTGGTCATTTTTTAATAATTCTATCTCCAAGAGCTTTCACATCTTGTCATCAAGTCAGTGTTTTCCCCTCAAAGTTACTAGTTTTGCTTTTCTTTTCTTTTTTCTTATTCAATGATCTTTTAAAACTCTTCAGATGATCTGTTCTGGAACCAGTTCTACACTGGATGAAAGGTGATTAGTACAGAACCTGGCAAGTGTCATGACCAAAAGAAAAGGAAAAAGGAAAAGGTTGTAAGAATCAAATAAGTGTTGTGTGTGGTTGTAGAAACGGAAATAAATGCAACACAGGAAATTACGCAATGGTTTAGGGATCGTCTACAAATTACATCATCAGACTATAACGTTCAGTAACATCAATGGTATTGACAGTGTTTTCTCCTAAATCACATCAGACATTTACATCTTTTTAGTGCCGTTCCAACAGTTAAATTATAAACATACCTGTTTGTATTTGGAGACGTGCTATCCTCGTCTTACTTTATTGATGGATTCCAAAACACTTCTCCAGCTTGGAGTATGACTTATTAAAGGTGCCAGTTCATACACTTGTTTTCATCTTAATTTTCAATTCACCACTGTCCCCACAGCTTTGGAAAATCCCCTCCAAAATACATCAAGCTGTGAAGTTCAATCTGGAGATATTGTGCTCTGACTTCTGTTGGCCAAAAAACAGGAAAGATTGATTGTGATCCGAAAAGATTACGACTGATGCAGCAGAAAGTTTTGTACTGTTACTGTTAAACATTCAGAGAACCGACCTCAATTCAGGTTTTTTTTTTTTTTCTTTAATTTGAGAATTTTTACCAAAATCGGGCTGTGTTAAATTTCTCAGTGTGAATACTTGTGTTGCTTTGAGCTGCAGAAAAAAACAGATTCCAGAAAATGGTTTGTAGTAATTGGTTTGTTTTACTGATAAAGTTCTGTTCATGGAAACATTAGATGCTTGTGTCTGCTGTTCATTTACACAGTGATCAGACTGTTGGAAATAGCAGTCAGAACTCTTCTAGTGTTTGTTTTAATTCAAAGGGCTGCTTTTGAGACCATTGAAAACTTTTGTCCTCTGAAAATAAATGCTTTCTGTATACCTGAAACTTTGGAGTTTTGTCTTTTTGATTTAAAATGAATTTGATCATTTATTCTTTTATTTTAACCAACAAAACAAGACTTTTTAAAATGTACCCTGGTGTTGGACTCCTTGAATGCACCAGTATTATGTGGTAATTTTAAAATTACAATCTGTAAACTGACTGTTTAGATTTTTATTGATGGTTAAAAGTTGCTTCAATTAGATATATATTCCTCTGTTTTTGAATAGTCTTCTTTAGTTTGGGTTTACAACATAAACTTACTTTACTAGCCACAGAATCACAACTCAAGGTCCAATTTAGCCCAAAATGTCTGAAATTAGAAGATTTATTAAAAAATGAAAATCTTTTAACATCATGAAGCAGATAATTAGTTTAAAGTTACTACACTGATTCTTTTCTTAATTAGATCCCAAAAAGGAAAATCAGACTGACATGCCATTTATATATAATTACAGTCATACTCGCTGCTGTAAGATTTTCAACAAGAACATTATCAAATCACACAAAACTAAAAATTCTACCGTCAAGTCAGTCAGTGCTTCTCAGTTAGACACTGATCAAATATTGGTGTTTAATTTTCAATTAAACCACAACACAATATTTATTCAGGTATATATTTTCATTTAATCTAGAAAATGTAATTTATGGATTATAATTTTAGGTAAAATTGTTCCATTTGACCAGATCTTACGTTTTAAATGAACTCTCATAACTTTCACCAAACATGAGAAAGGCTGCAGACACACTTGAACTCATTCAGACTTTGCACCTCAGAAAGCTACTGTTAGAATAATATTAAATATATTCCTGTTCAAACTTAATTGGCTGGTAATTTTTCTGACTTTGTTTCCCCAACATGATTAAAAAAAAAACAAAAAAAACATTAACCCCTGCATGAAGAAAATGATCAGCTGCTGTGTGAATATAACTGGTTTACTGATGGGCGGGCTGTAATTACAGTTGTCAAATAAAGATTCATAAGATTCAATTTCTTAATAAATTCAGTATGATTTTTCAACAAACTGTATGTATTAATTAGACGAGGTCCACTTATTGATTCTCTGACATGTTTTTAGCTGAGACTTTGAGTTAATGATGCTGTTTATGATCACATCAAGTTATAGAGTTAGAATAACTAATAACTAGTTAGCCTACCAGCTACAACAGAGCTAACCAACATTAACAGTGTTTAATGGCAGAATTTACTATAAGGTAAAACCTGTTGTTTATAAGTCCTGATAATGTTATGATTTCTGTTCCAAGTCCCATGGGTTCTCACAGAATGAACTTGTTTATAGGAGTGATGTTGAAATTTCTCCTCATGGGAACCAGTCTGTGACCAGACTTGCTTTTCCCTAACTACTCATTCTGGTCCAGTATTTCAATATCTTTTATAAAAGCACCTGTGTTGATTTTGGGGGCCAGAGCTTGGATTCGGAGCTTCCCCATTCGAACCTGGGACTCTGATGATAATTCTTAATTGTCTTTAATGCTCTCTATATTTTGTGTACAGCATATTTCATGATTTCATTATTTTGCTGCCACAACACAGTGTCAGGCACTGATGTCTGGTTAAAAAAATTTCAGTCTTATTTAACTAAAAAAGCATGGTTCTAAGTTATACAAAATGTGTTTAAGCTCACCACCACAGGCTGCAGGTCTGAGTCTCTCTGAGCTAACAGCAGAATGAACCAGCTTCTTTCCTTAACTTGGAGCCAGAGTGTCTCTTAAAAACGTCAGCCAGGAGTTCCAGGAGTTTAGTTTAGCTTCAGCAAAAGTTGGGGTGGTTTAGCTGTTCACCAGTTAACAGGTCACATACTGTCAAGTGCATGACTGCTGAGTTTCATTCCATGCTGGTGAATGAAGCAGCTACTGAGTGGGTGGAGTTTGTGTACAATCTCTTTAGGTTTATTTAACAGGGAAAGTCCTGTTTGGTGACTTGACGTCATTTCTAGCCTGATCATACACCAGCTAACTGGTAAGGAACAGACTCAGTCACTGCAGATGCTATGGTGTACATTTTTTTTCTCCTCTTAATTTTAAGTCACATGTTTAACTGTCAAATTTAAACACCAATAATGTTTATTCAGGGCCCTGTGATACCATGTTTGTGTGTGAGTAAACAGGTGGGACCCCAGCGCTTGGATTCCTAAAATTCAATATGGCAGCCCCCTTAAAATGGATGTTTTGGCTTCACTTTTGTTCAACGGAAAGAAACAGCAATCCATCTTTATACTCTGTCTTTAGTTGAAGCCTATTAAAACATTGCTCAGTCATAGCAGCTGGCTGTTATGCCTTCTGTGTACAGCATTAGAAATTTTGCTAATGCAATTAAAAAATTACTTAAAATTGTCGCGCTTCAAAGAAAACAAAACATGAACATCCAACAGGCTGTACAGAATCATCAGTCAACTAGAAGAGCTTTTACTAAAGACTGGACTTTGCACATTCTAGTATCGTTTTTTTTTTATTCATATATGTTTTTACATCATTACAAATAGACAGCTTCTGATTTGGTCCACAAATGACTCAAGTCATTGTTGACTGGAACTGTACATGCGTTGTATGTCTTCTGGCATGGAAAAAACACAAAAGCGTCAGGCTAACAGGGCTGAAAGCTTAAGTTTCAATGAAGATGGCCTTCGGAGTCTTTCCCCTATTACAGTGGTTGTTTTTCTCAGCTGGCCTGGCTGTTCCTACAGCTGCTTTCTGACCACAGCCTGCTGGTGTTAACTGACTCCTCAGAGAAAACTTCTGATAGGGATCTTCAACCCTCGTGTCAGCCCATCTAAGTCTCTGTAGGTGCAGTCTGCTCTGCTGCCTCTTTGATCCACAGGAAGCCCACCTGAGTGCCAAAGTTGAGTCCATCCCTGACGTGGGAGAAGTAGTCTTCAGGATGACACGAGGTGCAGGGCGTCACAGGGGGGCGCTCTTTCACTAAATTGTCATGGATGTTCCCTGGCAGGACACCACCTTTTTGGAGAAGAACTCTGGAACAGTGAATAAAGGTTATGATAAATCAGTGGGCTGAAAATTTGACTTGAGATGAAGAAATGAAAGCTTAGCTTGTTGCAGGACATTGGGTCAAAAATTGAAAGTGCAGTTAACTGTGACTAACAGCAGGGGTGGAAATTAGCACCCGCCACCGGTGAATTTGATCAACACACACGCCACTGTGGCGGGTTGGCAATTTGAACAGAAAAGGTGTTATTTGTCCTCTTGACACATAGGGGGCAGCAATGTGCTCGAGTTGCTGCTGTTACGTCGAGCCGCGTTCCCCCATCAGATACGGTTCCCCCTGCGTCTCAGTAAATAATGACTTATCTATTAACAGAATTGTTTAGAGGGGCAAGTATTTCTCATTAAAAAAACAAACAAAAAAACCCCATCATTCTTTTAAAAATAAAATGTGCTAATAATATCATAATACAGAGGAATAAACACAGTTAAGGAGTAGTTGG
>NC_051435.1:28626536-28635086 GCF_001649575.2 Kryptolebias marmoratus | reverse complement strand
CATCTTTTAATGGTTTAAAATAAAATAAGAAAAATCTAGTTATTTCCATGCAGTGTCCAGAAAGAGGTGTTGTTCAGCTTGTAGGGCACCACAACTGCTTCCACCCACCTCCATCATCATCATCATATGAAATTACTTTTTGTCACAACAAAAATAGTGGCTGGTAAAAAATGTTGTCCACCAGCCATAGTGGCTGGTGGACAACATTTTTAATTTCCACCCCTGACTAACAGTAAAAACTTCTTATGTCTTTTCAACTCCTATAAGCTGTCAAAATGATCCCTGAATCCCTTTTTGAACCCTCATATTATTTGTGTGTGGAAAATCAGAACAATCCACAGGATGAGTTTGCTGCTTTGATTCTCACCTGTTGGCAAGGCGGATGTCGACATGTGGTTTGGCTGACTCTGGATCAGGTACACAGTCTGGATGGACCTTGGTGAAATCCAGTGCCTGCTCTCTGTCTAGCATGAAGCAACACACTCCCACTGATGGCCCCACTGCCACCACAATGTCGCTAACCTGACAACCAAAATTTGCAACCATTGCATTGACCGTTGCCATGGCCACCCCCATTAGGGTCCCCTTCCAACCTGTGAGATAATAAAATAAATTGTTCTATAAAATCTGGATTAAAGTGTTTCAGGCAGTCCAAACCAACTCATTTGGGAGACATCGCCAGATCAAATAAAGATTAAAAAAAGCAGTGACACATCATGATATCTTGGTTTTGCAAATTAAAATAGAGATGCAGTTTTCAGGAAAAACTTTATTACAATTAATAGTTGGCTAACATGAGATTCCACCTGCCTGCCATCAGGAGTCTGATGGTAACGATTCAAGATTTTGTTTTGTTATGCATTTTTTATTTCCCATAGCTATTTAGAATGAATGGGACTTCTGACATAGAAATCGAACATTGTTTTAAACAATTAGTAGTTAAAAAAACAAAAACAAATATAAAATTAAAACAAGCATCCCTTGAAGGAATGCATATTGCTCACCACGCCACAAAAAAGATCTGTGCAAACTGTTAGCACCTGAAGTGTCTGATGGGATGACTCTCAATTTCTGCCACATCAAATTTGAGCTCAGTATGTTTAAAACTGACAAAAGGTATAGCCAGTTTTGTATTTGCTAAGATTGATTAGATGTGGCGGCCATTTTGAACCAGGATGACTTTGTAATCACTGGTTGAACATCCACATCTCATGCACTTTCTGAGCTTCATTAAAATCAATTAGTGCTTTGTGCCTTTGTTTTCTGTTAGGAAAATATCTCAGACAATTGGATTATCACCCAACTTTCATGGCAGCGGGCAATTAAAATTGAAATTGTAAGAGTTTCAGATAAAAAGCAAAAGTTCCTGAATAAACACAACAGATCCAAGCTGACCAGAATAAAATATTTTCTGTAAGGAAGCCAATGTTCCTATATGAGGACGCAGGGTCAGTGAAGAGTTTTACTCTTTTGGGTTTACAAAAAAACAAGCCTGCAAACTGAGTGTTAACAAGGAGTGCAATCGTACACAAAAATCATGGTTCTGTATGTACCTAGGTTTTCATGTTATGATTTGGTATGTTTTTGGTACAGCAGAGAGAAGAGCTTTTAGCACAACCAGTTTTTACAGTGTTGACTGGTGTGACTAGAGTTTTTGCTCTTTGGCCGCAACTGTCCATCCAACCTCATTCCCGTGGAGACTCTAATAAGTCAGGTGACTTTACAGAGCATAGCTTTAATCTTTGACCTAAGTGTGGTGTAATGTGAAGTTACTGGTAAATAACTCTTCGCAACTATGGATGTTCATCCATCATTGGTTGGTTATTGGCCTTTCATGGCAGCAGGTGATTGCGTAATTGCATCTGTGTTTGTTGGTTTGTTTGTGTGGTGGTGGCGTGTGGTTAAGACGCAGCTGCAGAGGAGAAATGAGGTGACGGTTTGGAGAACAGCGCTATGTGGGACTAAGTGAGCACAAGCTGTGGTGTGTTTCTAATCAGCCTTCTCTTTATTTGCAGTAGTGGGCTGAGACCCGGTTGACACATTTGGTAGAAAAAAAAAGAAAGCAAAGAAGCAGGAAGTGCAGCTCTTTTCTCTTTAAAACGAAGAAGAAGGAAAGAAAAAGTTAAATACAACATTTATCTACTAAGAGAGAACAGACTACAGTTAGATAGCAAAATATCTCATGACCAGTGGATGGATTTTAATGAAACTCTCAAAGTAATCATTGGATGCAAATCTATAACTGAGTAACTTCTGAAGTCAACACAATTCAGGATGGCCGCCACACCTAACTGACTTTAGCAACACTCAATCAGTTCTATACATTTTTTACCTCAAAATTGTTGTGAAGTAGCCGAGTCATTCCCTAACTCATGCTCTAAGTGCTAACAGATCATGTGACATCTTTATTTAAAACTTAGGCATACGAAGCGGTGCATTCTCTCATGGAATGCTAGCTTCATTTGAGCAGTAGCAAAAGCCTTGGATGAGTCTTGATGAGTTTGTTCTTGCTCATAATGGGCTCTAAAAGTATGTCGCTAGCTAAAATGCAGATAAGTGTGAACTTGGTTACAGCACTTTATTACATTCAGCATATGTTTAAACCTGCTTCATTGAGAGTGGAGTATAGTCACATGTCAGGTGCTTTGTTGCTTGTTTTGCTTTGGCCATGTCTGACTTAACTTTGGGCCTACAAGGATAATGTCATGGCTGACAAAAGTTTCACATAGTACAATATGTTAAAAGAATACTGTAGTCATTTGATACACATGCTTACTGAACTTAAAGACCTGTACCAAAAGATTTTGATGTGAATACTAAGAATATAGTGGGGCACAACTCATGACCAGTACAAATTGTGACAGCAACAGAACAAAGGTGCTGATTATACCAGCACTTCAGACACGCAACACTGACTGCAGTTATCCATTTAAACAACAGGTGTCACTGCTGACAAAATACAGACAAACAGGAGAAAATGGCACAAAAAGAAGTGATTCACAGGAAGTATGTTCTTCATATAAAACTTAAAACGTTTCATGTTATTGAAGCAGTTTTTTGAAGTTTATAAATTATCTGCAATGATGCAGACCACCGGCTTTTGTTTAGTTGTTTGGATGGCTGCAGAAACAAATTTGCATATAGATTCTGCCCTGCTGCTCTTCCTGTTTACAACTCCCTACTGGTGAATCAAGTGACAAGTTACAGAAATCAGCGCTGTGACATCAATTTTGTTGAGTGACACCGTTTATGAGCCTAAGCTCGGTGAGCATAAAGCAGGTGTTACACCCCTAATGTTAACAGTCCACCATGACTGCCAAAAATTTTCTAATGCAACATCTACCTGCGTGAGCGGCTCCAATGACCTTCTTCACTGGGTCAGCAAACAGGATGGGCATGCAGTCGGCACCTGGAGCTGTTAAAACAACCCCAGTCTGATTGGACACAATGGAGTCATAGCTGTCAGGCTCAGCTTCCCCAAAAACCCAGACCTCATTAGCGTGGTTCACCTGCAGGAAACGGGTTTTAAGAAAAAAAAAAAAAGTTGATTTTATTGTGTTAGATTAGAAATGATCTCGTGTTGCACACAACTATTTAAGTAAAAACGTACTTTGACAAAACAGAGAGGCAGAGGGTGGAAACCAGCATGAAGAGCCAGTCGGCGTTTGTTCTCCATCACCACGGCCCTAGGGTCCCTCCTCTTGCTGCTGCTGAACAGATTTAACGAGGACAGAGTTGGGATGTAGGACACACCACCTGTACGAGTGCTGAAGCCATGACCGAAGCACTCTGGAACAGACACAGAGTGGACATCGTCCGTTCAGGGGGACTAAAAATCCAGCCAAACACTTATGAAACAAAGTATGTATTAATCCAACTTTCCAAATTACCATGAACAGACAGATTGCACTGAAGTGTTCCTTTTCCTCCCCAACACAAATTATTGTGCATTTTTTCCCCCCTTTCTTTCTCTAAATCTGGATAAAAACAAATCTCGCACATTGCAGTATGGTACTAGCTGGTCATTTCAGCTGCTGCTACCTTTCCTGTGTGCTACTCTTGTTAAGATTTCTGCAAAAACACATCAGTTGAAGCTGAATTTACTTTTTTGTGACAATTCTGACAAAATGTGCACCGTTTAATAGACAGACCAATTAATCACCTGACAGATTATATTTGGCTGATATTGCCCACTTTCAGCAATAAACCCTGCCTGTGTATACTTAATTACTGGGTAGGAAAAAGGAAATACAGCAGCAGCTGCTACAACAAACTCTCTGTAGCCCACAATTTAGTTTCATTATTTGAGAATGCTCTACTAAATATTCTTTCTAAGGGTTGTTAAATGTTTTTTAAGCTAAGCAATCATTATTATGTTTTATTAAATGAAACACACATTGGCCAAAAATAATAAATAAATCAGGGTTGTACATCGATCACTGGCTGCTCTGAGTTCTAAACGTTGGCATCAGTCACCTGAGCAGTTTAAGCTGTTCTCTGTTGGTTTCTTCATGTTTGGACATAATCTAAACTTGTGAGACAGGAAATCAAACTGCGGTACAGCCTCACATTAAAGGAGCCCATGTTCACACTACCTGTATTACTGATGTAATAACACCACACTGACACCAACCCTATGGTTCCATTCATGATGTTTCCACCAGGTGTTGTCTGAGGATGAATGGTTTGACTGCAGTGTCTTGATAAGAAATAGGATTTGATGTTTGCTTCTGTAAGTCATTAAACAGACCTGGAATCAGTGTAGACTTCAGAACCCTGACGTGTCCCTTTAAGGCAGGCAGCTGCTGCAGAAATCTGGACACGTCCTCCTGCGCCCTTAGACCAGGTGAGTCCGTGTGGGTGGAGCCTCTGCAGCTCGGACAGATGAGCTGCTCCACTTTGTAGTCGAAGCTGTAAACGGAGGTAAAAAGCAGCTCCTGGTAGTGAAGCAGCTCTTCTTGACCCCGCGGAGTTGTAAAGACCCTGATGTCGCTAAGGTTCAGCCGGTCCAGGCTCTGTTTGAGTCTGTACAGACACTCCACGGTGGAGCCGGAGTCCAGGATCGGAGCGCGGCTGCGGGGTCTCAGGAGCGCCTCGGAAAACCCGCCGTCCCCTCGGAGAGTGTCCCCGCAGAGCACAAAGACCAGCGAGTCCGAGTCCGAGTCCAGCTGCAGACAGGCGGCGGTGCATGCCGGGCAGCGGCCGTGGATCACGTCCACCTGTACGGCCATCCTGCTCCGAGCAGTCCGGTCCGCTCCGGTCCTTCTGTCTTTATGTAAGCACGGCAGCAGGAAGGCGTCTGACAGGCAGGATAACCGCGAAACTACAGCTGACCGACAACTTCCTGCTCCGCCTGGCTCCGCCCAGACTGGAAAGCCCTCACAGCCGGTGGAAATTCACATCTGTGCGGCTTCCTCCTCCTTCTGCTGACTGCTGCACTAAAACTTGACAAGAATAGCCAACAATGAAACAAGGATTAATAACTCTCATTCCAAAATCTGGTAAGAATAAAAAATATGTAGAAAATCCCAGACCTATAACATTACTTAATGTGTGGATTATAAAATATTTGCTCAGATTGTTGCAAATAGAATAAAAAACGATATTACACAAATTATCAGTGAAACTCAATCTGGTTTTATAAAAGGTCGCTCTATCCACAACAACATTAGATTAGTATTAGATTTACTGGATTATAGTGACAAAATTCAGGATAATGGTTTCATACTGTTCTTAGATTTCTGTAAGGCCTTTGATAAAGTTGAACATCCTTTTATCTCTAGATCCTTAGAACACTTTGGATTTGGAAACCATTTGTGTGAAATAATCAACATGTTCTACAATAACATAAATAGCTCTGTCCTACTGCCCTGGGGAAGCTGTAGTAGATTTGACATCAAGAGAGGAATTTGGCAAGGGTGCCCAGTTTCCCCCCTTTTCTTCATTATGGCTGCAGAGATGTTAGCAATAAAGATTAAACACTGTGATGATATACAACAACTAAATATTCTGGGAAGTCAACTAGTTATAAGTCAGTTAGCTGACAATACCACCTCTTCCTTAAAAATCAGGAACAAATACCTAAAGTTTTAAATGTTATCTCCCTGTTCTCAAAAGCTTCAGGGCTTCATCGAAATTTAGATAAATGTGAACTTATGGCTTTCCATACTAACCCATCAACATCTGTCTATGGAATACCCTTAAAAAATGAGTTCAAATATTTAGGGATTACTGTTTCCAAAGATATAACTTTTAGATCAACTACTAACTTAAATAACATTTTATTAAAAAATAAAACTGTTTTAAACACATGGTTACAAAGAGACCTCTCAATATTTGGAAGAATTTTACTCTCAAAAATGGAAAATCTATCAAGACTCATTTATCAGTCTTACTCCTTAGAAATCTCTGTTAACATAATTTAAAAAATTAATCAAAATAACTTCAATTTCATTTGGAAGAATAAACACTACTACATTAGAAAAGCTGATATTATAAAATCACTGGAAGAAGGCGGCCTAAATGCAATTGATTTCGACTCTATAAATGGTTGCTTAAAACTTTGATAGTTACAAAATTTTCTTATACACTATGAGAGCTTTTGCTTTAGCCTCCCTGCTAAAATCTTTCTAGATTTCGGTCGGATAGAATTCCTTTTAAAATGTGATTTTGAAATTAATAAACTTCCAATCAAATTCTCTAAATTTCATCAACAGGTCCTTCAATATTGGAAATTAATTTTTACGCACAATTTCTCCCCCCATAACACTCCTATTTAGAACAATAGATGCATCTCAATAAAGAAAAAGTCATTTTATCTTGAAGAATGGACGGCAAAAGGCATTTGGTCTGTTCAACATCTTATGGATGATAATGATGGGAAAATTCAGAACTTTGAAGAATTCCAACATAAATATAACTTTACCTGCACTAAAAAGAATTTCAAGCTGTAGTTAAAGCTATCCCTCAGGCTTTGATTAACACAATTCAAGGTTCATTATATCATACAGCCTCAATACCACGGCTTTACCCACTGTATATCCAGGATTACAATTTTACAGACAAAAGCTGCAATAATAAATTTTTAAGAACAATCTTCAACCGAAAGACTTTCTGTTCCTCTTTGAGAAGAAGAAATATACTTGCAGAATTTTCTATTACTGAATGCAAAAATATTAGATGCAAATATTTAACATTCCCTTTACCCCCCAAAGCAAAAAAAGTTCATTTTAAAATATTAAACAATATTTATCCATGCAAAGAATACTTAAGACTAAAATTTAATATTGAGGCAAATGACTGTACCTTCTATCAGTCTGATGTAGAAACTTTACATCATTTATTCTTTTCTTGTTCTCATACATCTAAATTTTGGACGGATCTTCATAATTGGTTTCTAACCAACAATTTAAATATCCCAACTATAACTTACAACTATATTAAATTTGGCATTTATACTCTGGACACAAATCTGGAATATATAATTAATAACCTGATCATTATGGCCAAATACTATATACACAAATGTAAATTTCTGAAAATTACCCCCAACATTCTTTGTTACCTAAAAGAAATTTCACTTCTGCACAACTCTTAGAAATTTATTGAGACAAAGAATGCTACTTTGCTATACAATAATATGTCCGTTTTGGTGTTTTGATTATTATCCTAAATGAACAATAATTCATGAATTATTACCTGTATTATCATTTGGTTTTTCATGACATTTTGTACCCCTTTTGTTTTTATTTCAACATTTTTATTTATTTATTTATCCATTTATTTATTTTTTGTCTTCTTCCTTTCTTTGTAAAACTATTGACTGCTTGTCATTTAAGTTACTGTTCAAAATACAGGACTGTCTCAGAAAATTAGAATATTGTGATAAAGTTCTTTATTTTCTGTAATGCAATTAAAAACATGAAATGTCATACATTCTGGATTCATTACAAATCAATTGAAATATTGCAAGCCTTTTATTGTTTTAATATAGCTGATTATGGCGTACAGCTTAAGAAAACTCAAAAATCCTATCTGAAAATATTAGAATATCGTGAAAAAGTATACCAGTATATCACTTGAATCGTCTAATTAACTCGAAACACCTGCAAGGGTTTTCTGAGCCTTGAAAAACACTCAGCTTGGTTCAGTAAACTAAATCACAAGTATGGGGAAGACTGCTGATCTGACTGCTGTCCAGAGGACCATCATTGACACCCTCCATCAGGAGGGTAAGGCACAAAAAGAAATTTCTCAAAGAGCAGGCTGTTCACAGAGTGCAGTTTCAAACCACATTCACAAAAAGTCTGTTGGAAGGGGGAAATGTGGCAGGAAATGCTGCACAACCAAGAGAGATGACCGCAGCCTTAACAGCATTGTGAAGAAGAGCCGCTTCCAGAATTTGGGGGAGCTTCAAAGACAGTGGACTGAAGCTGGAGTCCAGGTATCAAAAGCCACTGTTCACAGACGTGTCCGGGAAATGGGCTACAATAGCCGTATTCCCATGGTCAAGCCACTTCTGAACTCAAGACAACGGAAGAAGCGTCTGAC
>NC_051435.1:28615912-28626085 GCF_001649575.2 Kryptolebias marmoratus | reverse complement strand
GCTGATTGCCTCCATGCCACGCCGCATTGATGCAGTAATCTGTGCAAAAGAATTCCCAACCAAGTACTGAGTGCATTAATGGACATTTTCAAATGTTTGATTTTGTTTTGCTGTTATAATTTTTTTTTTTTACTTGGTCTGAGGAAATATTCTAATATTTTGAGATAGGATTTTTGAGTTTTCTTAAGCTGTACGCCATAATCAGCTATATTAAAACAATAAAAGGCTTGCAATATTTCAGTTGATTTGTAATGAATCCAGAATGTATGATATTTCACGTTTTTTAATTGCATTACAGAAAATAAAGAACTTTATCACAATATTCTAATTTTCTGAGACAGTCCTGTATGTATGCTTGTAAGATTTGACTAGCTTTCACAATAAAGTTTTGTTTAAAAAAAAAAACTTTACAAGAATACAGAAGGTTAAAGGTCAGAGAGCGTCCACAGGCATGAAAACATGCTGAAACAAGCTGCAGTCAGACAAAGAAACGTTTTCAGTACCTGTTAGCAAGAAAAAACAGGAAATTTAAGTTGAGCATGAACGCTTTTATTCAGTTGTTGTAATTGAAGCTTTAACAAAATGCAGTTTAATTCTCATCTCATTTGAGAACATCCCTGTGGGGCAGCGCTGAGGTGGGCCAGGGCCCCTGGGGTAGGGCTGCTTTTGGTACAATTGTTACGTTGGGCTGCGTTCGCCCATCAGATACGGTTCCCCCTGCGTTTGCGTGCCGCTCACGCGGCAAAAAACGCACATGCTTGTTCAGGCCTCCTAACCGCCGCGCTGTGCTCGCGCTGCAAGGGAACTACGGACACCGTGAAAGATCAAACAACTTGTTTTGGCGAAGTTAACCCCCGTGTTTTGCTAGGGTGATAGATAGACAGACAGACTCTGTTATGGACAATATAGACAATGTGTGGAAAAAAAACAATAAATAAATAAAACGAATAAATACCTATTAACAGAATTGTGTATAGGGGCAAATATTTCTCATTAAAAAAATAAAAATAAAATAATAAAAAATAAAATGTGCTAATAATATCATAATACAGAAAACGTCTGCCAAAAATGTGTATGATACTCAAAAAAAATAATTTCTGTTTTTCTTGTGAAAAATTTTCATAAGAAGTTTATACACCCCATCAGATCCCATTTCCCCTCCTGTTTCGCACGGGGAACCATATCTGATGGGGAACGCGGCTCGACGTAACACCTGCAATGGATTCTCCACAAACTGTTTCAAAGGTACAAGTATCCAAATCCAGTTTCATGACAGAATTATAGAAGCAATGCTGGACCAGCTACACTAAAACCCCCAGAAAGAGGATTTTAATTTGTAAACCTTTCCGCTGTTGGAACTACCAAATTGGAACTAATAGTTTCTGTTTTCAGCTAACATTTCTGTACAATGTTATTTAAAAATGTAGAGGTGTGAAAACAAGTTATAAGTAAATGAAAACACTAAGTATAAAAAGAGGCACCCAAACATTATTTTTCTTTTTTCTATCTTTGCTTTGCCATGGTAATAATAAACTCTTCACTGTTGTTTCAGTTATTCAGTGCAATTACACATACAACTGCTAAAGGGCCCCTGTTTGGTGGTATAGAGGAGGTTAAGCACACAGAAGAAGAATAATCAGACCCTCCAGGATTTCGCGATGTTGCGATCGCAACTATTAACGCAAAATCAAGCAAACCCAGCGAAATTGCAACTTTTTGCAACTTTGTCCAAAACACCGCAACGTTCCCGCAACTTTAACCCAATATTTATTATTTCTAAAGTGATTCGCCACCATTTCTGCGGTCTAGTGTCTTCTTTGTGGGTTTGTGCAGTGTGGAATACAAAATAACCCCAAATAAGTCACAAAGAAGACATGTGACGCCACATTCTGTTAACATCAGAATGTCAGGAGCATGCAGGAGGAGTGACCGAAGCGAAAATGTGCGCTAGTGCTTCACATTTGCCCACAAAGATTTCAGCAAACGACCGCGCAATACACCGCAGTGAAGTTAGTTTTAAGTTGGATATTGGATATTCGTGCTCTGTGGAGTTAGCGGCGTCTAGCTCACAGCTGACTTAGTCGTCCTTAAGTGAACCGCCGCCTAAGAGAAGGGGCCGGCAGAGAACGGCTGGCCGACATTAGCGCTCCTGTTTCGGGTCAGCCGTGAGCTAGTTTCCGCTAACTCAGCAGAGCGCGAATATCCAATATCCAACTTAAAACTAACTTCACTGCGGTCGCAAACCAGTTTCCTACTCACCTGCAGGAGAGTGGGAGGAAGCTGTTTTGCGCGTCCTGCAGTGTAATCATGGAACATAAACGCATCGACAAACACTTTGTGTCTGCAAAACATGTGAGGAGAGCTGCAGACGAGGGACAATCCAGAAATGGTCATGAATGTCAGTTTATAAGCTATCAAAGTTCTCAAATAAAGCACCTTTTGAGAATGTCAGTGTTTGTTGGTAATTATCTTACAAAACTAGGAAGTATTTTTGGTTTATTGATTTTAGTAAAAAAAAAAAAATCGCAACTTTTAGGAAAATGCCCTGCGAAATCAGGCATTTTGGCCCGCAACAATCACAAAAAATGCCCGCGAAATCCTGGAGGGATTGAATAAACCTTGTTAGATGCTGAAGGAAGCTCAATGTGTGTATCTCGTCTTTTCTATATCACAGGTCAGTAAAAATGTATTTTATTTTTAACCGTTATTTGGTTTGTGGTTAGTACTGTGCATAAAATGGGGCATATTTCTGAAAGCTAATATTGCTAATGCTAGCGGACTTTGTATATGTGTTGGGTTTACTGAGAAAGGGACGAAGAACTGCTGAATACATTTCAAACTTTCAAACTCATCGTGATCAGCGGTCGCCATTTTCTCACCCGTTCACTGTGATCGGAGATTCAGGACGTCCCACGGGCATTCCCCTCGAAAATCGCTCTCATTGGCTAACGGAGGGGAATTTTTGGGAAATACCCTACCTAAGAAAACGGAAGTGACATATGTGTTGCATCGTCTTTGAATTTTTCATTTCTGCCGAGCTGTTTACATGTAGCTCGATCGCTAAGTTTTCCTTCGATTTTGAGGCCTCTTTACTGGTTGAATTTGTCTTTGGACGAAATTAAAAGGATATCGGACGTAAAGGTAAGCATCTTTTCTCTAATCTTGCCAAGTTTTACCATGCTGTAGCGAGCAATTTGATGAGCAATTTGATGCGGGATGGGGTGCTCCCGTCCTCATGACGGATGAAAATGGAGCAGTTTTTTTTTGATAAAATTTTGCTATTTATTGGACAGATTGAACTTAAAATAACAACTCGTAAATGATTTTCAGCTAGTTAAGATAGTAATATTTATTTGTTTAATAATTGTTGGCGATTACTTGATGTTGCTGTTTTTTTTGGGGACAACCGAATGTGGCTGAATCAACCATGTTGGTCACGTGACCTAAACCACGGCCTCTCATTAGCTTGAACACCTCTGTTTACAAAACAAAGCCACATGTTGCATACACATGTAAGCAAAAGCTTATTTTAACTTGAAAAATAATTTCAAATCTTTGCATGTAGCATGTTTTTTTATTTATTCTACATTTTCTGGTGTAGATTATCAGTCATCCAGGCCATGGTAAATTCAAAAAAGGTTAAAAACAAAAACAACTGGACTTCTATTCTGTAGTTGAAGATGTTTCGCTTCTCATCCGAGGAGCTTTCCAAGCTTACCAAAAACATGCATGTTAGGTTAATTGATGACTCTGAAATTGTCCCTAGGTGTGAGTGAAAGTGTGAATGGTTGTTTGTCTCGTTTGTCTCTACGTGGCCCTGTGATGGACTTGCAACCTGTCCAGGGTGTCCCCCGCCTCTCGCACAGTGACTGCTGGGGATAGGCACCAGCTCCCCGCGACCCGGAATGGAGAAGCGGTTAAAGAAAATGGATAGATGGATATTTATTTGCATATTATTACCTTTATTGTTTCTTTCTTTCTTTTTATTTTTCAGGCTTCAACAAAATGCCTCCAAAGAAGAGAAAAGTGGTTCAGCCAGCTGAACCAGGGATACGAAGAGCACATTTAAAAGACAAGTTTT
Organism: Kryptolebias marmoratus; assembly: GCF_001649575.2. NCBI lineage: Eukaryota > Metazoa > Chordata > Actinopteri > Cyprinodontiformes > Rivulidae > Kryptolebias > Kryptolebias marmoratus. The sequence continues at coordinate 28,622,004 of NC_051435.1, read as the reverse complement.
CACATTTCCCAGCAGATACTGAGGATGTGTTGTACATGTACTTCAACATTTGTAACAGTAGTCGTACAGCCACTGTCAGATCTCTGTTACCAGCATTTCCTGGGACATCCGATGATTCCACAATCGAACGTTATTTGACCAATGGTGTAAAAAGAATTGTGGATGTAGTCATTAAATTCAAAAATCTAACTGATCCAGTGGAGTTTGCAAACTTTACTGCATTCTGCAATGAAAGTTTTGATATCCAAACGAGAGTGAAATCTGTTACGGAGACAAATGTCGGGCTTCCTCCAGTCATCAATGTGTTGACTCCTACTAAATCCCCTTTAAAAACAAGAACAGTGTCAAAATACTCCAACTGCCGTGTTCTACACCAAACCGTACATAATCTTCATCAACGAATTCAACAATTGCAGCAAGAAAAGATGTTAAAACTGAAAGTGTTAGCAGCTAAAAAAAGATCAAAGATATCTGTATCGATTTTGAATCAAAAAATTAAGCGAAAGGACATTCAGTTACATAGTGTTAAAGAGCAATTAGATTCTTCAGAATTGTCAATGACTCTGAAATCCACACACAAGGAACTGTCATCACTTAAGAAGAAACACCAACGTTTGAAAAAGAATCACAAGGAGTCAAAAAAGAAACTGTTGTCTCCCAATGCGTCAGTCCAGGATTTGGAAATGGTAGCTGAACTTGCGTCACAAAAAGCAGCTAAGGACTGTGAAATTGTTAACTTGCAGACGGATAAACTTGAGCTAGAGGACCAGGTAAAAGAACTGAAGGAAACCGCTAAAGTGACCAAAACGGATCAGAAGACTTATTCACCAGAAACGAGGATGATGGTTTACGATGCAGTCTTGAACAATACACCAACTGCACAGAGCCCAGGGGTAATTGAGAAAATTTCAAGTCGTTGTGGGGTGACCTTGAGTGACATACCATTACGGTCGACCGTTGAAGCTATGGCACATGAATTCAACCTGGAGAAACTCAAGACAAAGAGAAGCTGCAATTAAATGGTTTCATTTGACATGAATGACATAAGATATTTGGCACTCGGACCTCGGCGGAAGACGCGAGTGCCGACAATAGCAATGCGCCTCGAGGAGAAGCTCAGGTTGAGCATTAGAGGCGTCTTCCCCGGGCCGGACACTGGTGGTGGAGGTCGAAGAGGGGAAGGAAGCTTGAGGGAGCTGGGAAACTGGAGGTGGAGAAGGGGTGGAGGTGGGCTGAAGTTCGGCCGGTGAACGGATGGGACCATGATGGAGGTCCTTTTAAACGAAGGCTTGCTCGCTGATTGGATACGATGAAGGCGCAGTCGGATGCTGATGGGCTGAGATGGAGGCGCGGTCTGATGCTGATAGGCTGGAGTGGAGGTGCTCGACACAGCGATTAGATGCAGGTGAGGCTGAAGCAGGTCTTCCAGTCTGAATTTACGCCTAGGCTTCATTTAGGTGTGATTGCAGAATTGCAAGCAGCAGAAACCCTCATGGAAAATCAAAACATAACCATGGGATTCAACACAACTACTCAGGAAGGTCATCATGCTAATGAGATACATTTCTCTACAAAGAAGGATACATTGTCAGCAGGCCTAGATGAATTGCCTGGTGGTACCGCTCAGGGGTGGAAATTAAAAATTTTGTCCACCCAGCCACTATGGCAAAATTCTTTACCAGCCACTCAAATATTTTAATAATTGTGTGGTTTGCCTTGAGGAAGAACACAATATCAACTTCCCATCTCAGTGAATTCATTAGTGAGCGGTACATTAACGTTGAAAGTATATTTAAATTGGAATGGAGACAGTACTTTATTAACTGTACCACTCTGAAGTTTCCTCATTTCTGTGCTGTCTATGTGGAGTCTGAGTTATTTCTCAGCACATGCCTCCAGCAGCGGCCCCTGAGAATGAGGAAATCTGAGCCGAGACAGCCATCACATGTGTGTGTGAACCTGACTGACTAACCTGCTCAACAGGAGGATGTAGGAACTTCCCATTATACAACAAGATCAGTGGCGTAATTAAGCTGCAGATAAGGAAAGTACATGGTTATTACCACCAACACAACATAGAGGAAGCTACGAACAAACAACAAACCAATAAAAGTATGCAGGTGGTGTTTTGCTGATTTATAGCTGGAAAAGCCACTTCAGAAGATAGCATTTCCAGATTGTGACATATAATAATTGAGCAGTTGTAAAAATTATTTTCCAAATAAAGGAAAATTACTGAGTGAGCTGACATCCAAACATCTTAAAGGACAAAAAAAACTTTAGAAAGTGATAAAATGATGAATAGAAATCTGCATTATGCTGAAAACATAATAAATACATGACCCATGAGGTTATATGTAGCCTTTTATGGCATAATCCTTACAGCAAACATCAAGAATGGTATAAATTTTCAAGGGTTGTACATTTAATAAAGTAAATGACAAAATCATTGCAAAAAATTAAAGGGTTAGCAGTCCTTGAAGAGAGGCCTTTCATTTCAGTGTTTTAAACTTAGATTATCTTATCATCTCGTCAATTTGGTAAAACCTTGTAAGAAAATAAAAACCTGGAATCTCACGTAATATCCCAAGATCTCACCTGATCTATTAGCTCTCAAATTATTTGTTAAAAAATGACTCCAGGCTACTACCACAACAAATTTTAGTTTAATACCTGTAAAACTAACTGAGTTATGGCCATTTTTGTGTTTTGAGGTTGTATAGCTGTGGTGGCCATCTTGAATTGGGGTGGCTCAAAAAGTTAATCAGCTGTGAAAGTACAACCAAATATTATTTTCTGAAAGTCTAATTAAAATCTGCCCTCTGGTTCAAAACATATTTTGCCTACAGACAGTGCTGACTCCAACAGTTAAGGACAAAGTTTTAAATAAAGATGTCACATAATGTGTTGCACTGAGAGTCTGTACCTGTGTGTTGGGGATGACTTTCAGCCACAACCACTTCAAATTTTAGGTCAATATTTGTGAATCTGACTGCGTTATAACCATTTTTATGAGTGCTGAGGTTTGTTAACTGTGTTGGCCAACTTGAATTGAGTTGACTCGAAAAGTTAACCAGCCATAGAAGTACTGTGTAAAAATGTAGTTACTGTAATTGGGGTAGAAAAAAAATAAACAAATGTGTTTTAAATAATCATAAAAATTATACAAAAAAAATAGGTGTATGCATACATGTTGACCTCTTTGCTTTGAAGCCCCAAGCGATACCTTCAAAATAAACTTAATTAGTTAAATAAAATTCACCTGTGAGCGATACAAGTGTCAAATTATCTTTTTTTATACACTTACACTGATAAACCACAGAATCAACACCATTAGTGTGGGCTGCCACCAAACAAGAGACAGCATGAAGACCAAGGACCTTTCCACACAGGTCAGGGTTGTGTTATAAAATAAAATATCTCAGAACTCTAAACATCCCATAGAGCTCCATTAAATCCATTTTTAGGAAAAAGAAAGACTGCCATGCCACCACAGCAAACCTGTCAAGAGAGGAAAGTCCACCAGGGACAGGGAAACTGTTCAGAGTTGTAAAAAAGATGAATGGAGCAAAATACAGAGGAATTTTTGAGGAACTCTTTGAAGGCTTTCAAAGATTTGAGACTGGGTGGAGGTCCACCATCCAGCAGGACAATGACCCTAAACTCATAGCTGAAGCAACTCTGCAGTGGTTTAAATGTCCTGAAATGGTCCAGTCAAATCTCAGGCCTCAGTCCAACTGAGAATCTCTGGGTGATTTACAGATTGTTGGACACAAGCAGCAGCCATCCAAAACCTCCAGTGACTAGATGGACCAAGGTCATGGAGTCGGACCTGCATAGACTTGATGCTGAAGCTGTTGAAAAAAGTGGTGACAAAACTTTAACATAGTTTCTTTTTTGTGTAGATCAGATTTTTATAGTCAAAAATCTTTTAAATTCTAGATTTTCTCTTAAGTTTATTTTATACACTTGCTCTCAACATTTTAGACACTAAAATGAAAATAAGTGATTTTACTGAGAAAAAAAAATGTATAGTTCATATAAATATTTATGCATATACTTTAATTGCTGGTAAACACAAATCTGATGTTTATGTCTATTTTGCCTAAAATAAACAAGTTTGTGTTTAAGAGCAGTAGACAGAAAATCAGTCATAGGGTGGAAAGTTGAGGTTGGCAGATCTTAATGAAACTTTTCACACATGCTTATTTAGGTATAAAATGGCAGATCCCAAAGTATTTTCAAAAATATTACTTTGGTTGCCAAGGAAATGAGCTAGTCTGAAAAATTGGCTAAATCATCATTTTTGGTGTCTCAGACGGTCGCATTTTTAGCACTTTTCATGTGCAAATTAGAGACCGATTTGCTAGACCTATATATTAATTGTCATGTTTGGTTCCAGTCTTCAAACCCACATGCAAGAACACAATCAGGAGACGCTTTTTCAAAACAACAATATTGTTTATTGTGAAGGTAAAAGGGAGTGAGTGCAGAGTAGGAGTCAGGATTGAATCCACCAGGATAGCCACTGTTGAGAAGTAAGGAGAGTTTCCAATACACAAGGAATCACAGATCTTAAGGCGGAGGCTTACTTTAGAGCAGAGTGAGTTACTTGTTGGAGCGGACTTGAATCCGGAGGCGGCAGGGAGAATCGAGGAGCCGTGGGAGGACGGACAGGTAGTTTGCTGTGTGGAGGGCGAGCTGACAACTTAACAGCGATCCGGAGATGGAGAAGCCAGCTGGTTTCGGGCACAAACAGGTACGTGCAGTGGCGTCGTGAGGTAGCAGACAGAGGGTTCGCAGGAGTTAGCATAAACTTCGTTCTTGCGAAACTCTGGTGAACTTTAGGCAAAACCTGACAAGGAGATAAACACAGACAGAATTACTTCGGGAAGCTTACTCAGAGGGCCTTTCTCTGCAATGTTTGATTACCAGGGTAAACAAACACTGAGGCACCGACGTGTCGGTTCGCTAAATATCCACAGTAACTGTCATCTAATGCGCCACAGGTGTGTCTCCGGGTTCTCCCACGCGCTGCTCCAGGGGCTCTGCTCACAGGCGGCATCTGGTGGGGAAATGTGGAAGCAGCAGGCTTCCCAAAACAAAAAAAAAAAAACAAAAACCAAAACAGAATCTGACCTGACATTAATGATACATATCACTGAAATCTGGAAGCTTTATATTTTCAAAAGAGGTGTAACATATATATGTACTTGTTAAGTGTAAAAGCACCAATCGAGTTATAGAAGACTAACTTTATTCAAATTTTACAAATTTGGAAAATTCCAAAAAATGACAATTTTCCTTGCTCTACTGCCAGAGTTTGGACCAAGGTAGGCCAATTTGCTGGCATAAATATGAAAGATGGATTCCTAAACCACACATTTATGGAAAAAAATTTAATTGACCCATACCCATGGAAAATCTGTGCACAATTCAGTATTAGCCTAAATTCCAATGTTGGTAAAATATGAAGAAAGTGTAAAAATGTCTTTTTTGAAAAGATCTTCCAGAATGTGAGGATCAACCCATCATCTTGTCATCATATGTCATTTATAGAGTGACCCCTGTAGACCATTATAGCATATTAAAAACTTATTGCAATTTAGTTTCAATACCAATATGTGTCACATACATCTCACCATATTTGGCTGAAATTAGATTTCTTGCTAAAATGTGATTTTGAATTAACCAAGATTCCTATTTTACTGTCTAATTTTCATAAACAAGTTCTGCATTTCTGGAAAATGGTTTTCACCCACAATTTTACCCCACATGGATCCATAGTGTGGAACAACAGATCAATATTAATAAATAGAAAATCTATTTTTAAAGCTGACTGGTATGAAAAAGGTATTTTATTTGTAACTGACTTAAAGGGTAGTGATGGATTGTTGTTAAATCATAGAGATTTTATTAATAAATTTAATCTGAATTGTTCTTGTAATGAATATCTTAAAGTATGCAAAGCTATTCCTGTGGCTCTGATCCATCTCATCCAAAACACCTTAAGATATTCAAAGGTTGTTGCATCCTTACCCAAATTGAAAGTTGGTGAATATATTGTGACTGATAGAAAGTGCAATAATGCT
>NC_051435.1:28604616-28614649 GCF_001649575.2 Kryptolebias marmoratus | reverse complement strand
TGAGTCCAAATGAATCTGATTCTGAAACAAGAAAATTCTAATCAATCATGACAACTGGTCTCGAGAAAAAACGTATTCCACATTATAGCTCTCGTTGTTCTTATGCAACCACAATAACTGTTACATGAAAAACGGTTGTAAATCAACTATATGAAGCAATCATTTCAGTATAAATTACTAAATACACTTACGATAATACTTCGAGTCAATTGAAAGTTGTTTTCTATGGTTGAAACTCCCGGTGCATACGCTGTTGTTATGACAACACGTATCGGTAAATGTTCCGTTGAACCGTTTCAATGACAAAAATCACTCTTGAATGCATCAAATTCTCAAGTTTCTGACCCCTTTATTGGGGCATTTTCAAAAAGGTCAATTAAATTTTTTTTGCATGTATAAGAATATACACTATTTTTTTTAATATCTATTGAATATGAGGTCACCGATTAGATCCAAACTCCAACAATTTAATTTTTAGTGAAGCGTGTTTTTTAACTAATTTGAGAGCTCGAAATAGAACCTTATTTTAAAAATTTGTATTTCATAAAATAGCTGTTCCAAAGGCACAGAATGTTGAAAAACACAAAGAAGAGATATGTTTCTTCACAAAACAGTGTTTAAAAAATATTTTAAAAGTATATATAGTATTTTTTCTATGCATTGAAAAGTGCCATTTTTGGTCTTATTAACTTGCTGAATTTACGGCGCATTTGACCCCAAGACACACAGCTGGATACCATGGCAACCACTTAATATTATGCCAAAATATTTTGGGAAAGATTTATACTAGCCAAGTACTATTCACACATCCAGTTTCATTAAAATCCATGAGATGTCACTTTCCATGTTTTTTGCAATATGACTGATTTTCTCTGTCAGCTGCTCTTAACAAGGATTACAGCGCATACAGTAAACCGTTGTTTGCTGTAAATAAACAGCAGAGGGCGCCAAATATCCACTTCAGAATTAATCAGCAAGATCTAAAGCCTGTTTATCTGTTAGTTTGTCTAAACTCAGCTTTTCAATGGATTGTTTAAAACGAGAGAAATTTTGAATATCTCTGTGTTCTGTTTTTCCACATCCGTATTGCCATGATGGAAGATATGAGCCCAGTCTAAAATCAGCTGCATGACATTTCCCACATACTAAATTGATGCTTGCAGCCTCAGTCCCAGAGGACGTCTCTGCTGCAGTTCAAGAAAGTTTTTTTAGTTGCTGCCCTGCAGAGCTGCTGTCATGGGACTGAAGCTCCCAGTAATCTTTTATGCCAAGGTTACAGTTATTGTTGACTTTATTCATTTCTCTTCACTGCATCTTTACTTAGCTCAAGCTGCACCAGGCTCCTATAATGCCACAAAGAGAATTTATAAGACGCGGTCATATGACAACACAAGCAGTGTGCAGGTTAGTTAGAAAAACAAGATCAGAAACAACATGCAATTCAATCTACAGTTTAAAAAAACTAAAAAAATATTTTCTTTTCCTCATTAAACTACCATCTAATAGTTGTAGTTGATAAATATTTCCTGGTGCTTTAGTTTATTATTAGATATATTTACTATTAGACACTTTAGCTGCTTCCCATTATTTGTTTGGACAAGCTTTTTAAATTAATTTTGTGCATGTGTATGTGATTTTGAAAGTCTCTTTTTAAAGAGTTTTACTAAAAAAAAAAACCCATGAGCAAACAGTCAATAATTGATATGCTGATCTATTTGATTGAGTAAACAAATTTATGAAGACCAAACATGCCTGACTTTCAGAAAAAACCCAAACTAAGTCGGTCAGTTTATAATAACAGACTGAAAAACTGGCAAAAAACTATTTTTACACAAAAGGTAAAAACATAACTGCAAAAAGTCATGCTTTCTAATTTTTTAAAATTTCTTTTTTATGTTTATGTTATGTGTCTCTCTGTGGACCCCCATCTGTTGGACCAAGATATCTAAAGTGATAGTTTAGATCTTTGAAGTGGGATTCTGTAGAAATGTTATGAACATTTAAGACGTTTCCTGCTGTGGATTTTTAAAACAACTCCAATCTTAAAACTATCCATTTATGTGAACATTATTTCACAAACCTTTACATTACTCTCAGTTTTGTATTAAGTGATTCTTGTACATAGCATGTCATGGTTATTTATGTACAAATAGCAGCAGCAGCCAGCTGTAGGACTTCCAGTGCAGCCTAGTGCACTTCCTGCAAAAATATAATATTTCTGAAAAACTTGTGTGAATGATTTTTAGTGTTTTATGTCATTTGTGGCATTTGGATGTGATCAGCCAGACACTCGGGACCATTTTAAGAATAAATTAAAATTTTTTGAAACTGGTTGCCTGATAAAGGTCTACTTATTGAAACCTTGAAAATACGTTTTTGCTGCATGTTTTGACGGTGTTGGAGGGCAGTTTTTGCTGCTTCTCCTTTGAGTGAAGACAAAAAATATATTATAAAACAACAAACAAATGATCTTTCAGGTTTACTGCATGTTCCAGGGGCCCCATCATATTTGAGGCCCCTCACTTGTAGGGAGCTCAAGTTTTAAAATAAAATCTGCATCATTTTAGTTAACGTATAACTGATTTGTCCATGCATTTTATCATATTTCTTCATTTCTTCTGGTAGGAGGATGTTTGTTCCATGGAACAATGCTAACAATAACGATGCTTCACTGAAGTAACATATCTGTAGCCTGCTGTCATTATCGAGCAGTTAATCAGTGCAATAATATCACAAAGCAAATAAAATTAAAGGAATGCAATATGACCCATCGCCTTCTCCTGTTGTTGGGAATTGAAGCCAACCGATTTAAGGAAGTTGCCATGTTGTATTTTTGGAACCAGAGTCTGACCACTGAGTGATGTGGGGCTTTAAGTCCCAGCTACTCCCACACACACAATCAGGGTATTACATGAACTTTAGTTTAAGCATGAAAACAGTAATAACATCTAACCTTATTAGAAAAATGAATATTTGAAGAAACAGCAGCAAGGTAAGGGTAGTAGCTCACTGAGCTGCGACTGTTGGGAGACTACTTGGTGACTCAAAATAGTAAATACATAAATTTTCACCTTTAGTCTAACTGATCTCTGAATGTTTGCGACCAAGTGAACATGGAGCTATGTGGCCAAGTTTTGAGCGGCAACTTTTTGAAAATCATAGCTTAGTTTTAGGTGCATGTGATTTTGTTGTCCACCTCTGCCCATCTGGGCTTGTATTGTTCCTGCCCCCACATTTATGATTTATTTTGCTGGAGTACACTTTTGAAATGAAGATGGGCAGATTTGGACCAGTATTTCAGGTATAGTTTTTAGACCTGGACATTTGCCTCAGGTCTTTTCTGTCAGAGAAGAGCTACCATGCAGGTGTAGAAATACAGCTCTAGCTTTCTGGAGATGGGTTGGAGACACTTGTGGCAAAATTCAGATGGGTTTGAGACAGGTTGGAGACACCCACAAACACACTGTTACTATTTCAAGAGAAAAGTTGTTGAAAGTTGTTTAAGACTGAAATGACAGGGCTGTGTGACTGACTCACATGAAGAAGTTCAGAACCCCTTGAAAGACTCCCTCGTGAACAATGTTTTACAACTGATGTGAATCAACAGTCAACACCTGGAAAAAAAAAGAAAAATATCTGAGGTGTGTATTTATTTTTTCAAAAGAGCAAAGTCCTATTTCTTTACATGGACTTAAAACTTGAACAGAACTATCACTGTTGCATGCTGTACCTTGACCAGGATAAATACTGACACCTTTAATTTAAGCTAAAATCAGTCTGTTGAGAAATGATGCTGCTATCGCTGTTTTGATCAATTTTTAAAAATAACTGTGTGATCTTTGTTGTACTGCAAGATCTTGCAATCTGTTAGTTCTCAGAGTTTGTGCTGAGGATGCCACTCAGCTACTACCATACAAAGTTAAATATCAACATCTGTAAAACCGAATTGAGTTTAGTTTTAGACATTTTTTTTGATGTGGTTGATTTAGCTGTGGTGTCCCTCTTGAACTGGGTTGACTCCAAAAGGTAATCAGTTCTAGAGGTAGGCTACATCAAATGATTATTTTATGATAATTTCTGTCATGACGAGGGGAGACAGAGGCAAATCCAGAGCGAAGAATCATACTTAAAAAAGAAACTAATTTATTCCTTAAACAAACAAACAAAAAGGGCTGACATGGCAGCAAAAGTAACAATAACAAAAAATCCAAACGAAGGGGCAGGGCATGGCAGGACGAGACAAATGCAGAACACAGAACAGAACAACAATGATCCAGCAGGGTGGTGGAGAAAATGACCAGGTTATATACACAGGGGATAATTATGGGAAGTGGGCACAGGTGAGTGATTACAATAACTTACAGGTGGAGATGGGCGTGGCAGATAATCAGGGGCAAACAGAGGGAAAGTGAATACTGACTAAAGAACAAGGAACCAGACACAAACAAGGAAACAAATGCAAAATGCATCTAAAAGAAAACAAAAACAAAACCCAAATCATTACAATTTCAGTAAAATCCATCCATTGGTTTGAGATTATTTTGCGAAAAGACAAATCTAATTAACTACAACAATTAATAACCATCAGTTACCACTTGGATTATGTGTTAGGGATGACTCTAAACTACTACCACAGCAGATTCTAGCTCTTATCTGTAAAATTGACTGACTTATATCCAGTCTTGTGTTTGTAAAGCTTGATCAGCTGTGGCAGCCATCTTGTAATGTTTCTAAAAGTGAATCAGATGTAGGCTACATCAGGTACTGACACACTGACACAGAACATCATCTGGACTTCCCACTTTTGGAGTAACAAAATATTTTCTCATTACACTAGGAAAACTGACAGAAATTAAAACTGGGAAAATTCTAAATACTTTGTTTGTGTTCAACACTGATAAAGTGGGAGAGAAACAGAAAGTTAATTTGATTTATGAGTTTTATGCAACCGTCTGTCTGGTTTTAGTAGACTTATGGAAAATCGTTCTTAATTTGTTTTTAGTAAGAAACTAGAAAGCCCATTTATCAGGTAACAAATGTCTTTGCAACTAGGACTGGTTTCAGTTTCCTCACTAATGATGAAGTATCTCCTTGCTGTCCCAGCATCCACCGGTCGCTACCCGCGGACAGACCGGACTGTCGTGCACGTTTCTCGGTTACGCGCCCTCGGGTTCTCGGTCCTCCTCCAGCAGCAGTAGCAGCAGCAGCAGCAGCGGGCGGCTCGGTGCCTCCTCACTCAGATGCTTCAGAGCGAACACACGGAGGATTTGATCTCCAGCTCCGGGATTTATCCTGCTTTTGACGCCCGCACATTCCGCCGCTGCTGCCGGATCCTTCGGCTGCCTCTGACCCGGTAAGGAGAGGTCCGCTCGGCTCCGTGTGCGGAGCTCTGCCTGGTGTGTGTTTGTGTTTGCTGACAGGCTGTCTGTCTGATCGGGTTACAGGAAGGCTGTGAAGCTCAGTGTTAGCTCACATTATAATGCAGCAAGAAAGAAGAGTGCGGATATACACACACACACACACACACACACACACACACACACATATATATATATATATATATATATATATATATATATATATATTAAGTTGATGTGATGTGAGAGATGTGATGTGTCTCTGCTCAGGCAGCGACCAAACAGGGTTTTTATTCAACACAGAGAGGAGGGGCACCAAACAATGACAGCGAAAGCTCGGGGATCAGATGCGCTTTTACTAATTTTAAAATTAAAGTACAAAACCATCATTATTCAGTACATTTTTTAAAAAGGAAGACAACACTTAAAGGAATGGAGATTGGAAGTGTGCAAACAACCACTTCTTAATTCCAGGCAGCACTTCTGTTTTATGGAAAACCCTCAGACAATGTCCACACTTTCCACCTGCAGGGCTGCAGGTCTTACTGTGTGAAGTCTGGTTGACTGCTGCTGATGCTGTGTGAGGAGGAGGAGGAGGATGAGGGAGGTGTTTGGTTAGGTTGGAGGAGACGATGCCCTTGCTTTGGAGTCACCTTGACGACCCTTCATCAGCACAGAGAGCCTCCTTTGTCATTGTTCTGTTCACATTTATCACCCGCTGTCACAAGCCTTAACACCTGCAGATAATTGAGCATTTTAGAAAATGCCGAAGTTTTCTTTTGGTTAAGTGATGAGAAAACTGAATAAAAAGGTGCACATCTGTCTTCTTTGAGTAAAAACTTAATCTTCTGTAGAAAGTAAAAAGAAACCAAAGCTGTTAAATAAACAGTAAATGTATTCATTGCAAAATTATGAAGACTGGTAAAATTCATAAACTAGGAAACAAAATCTAACATGTCCTGAAATTTTAAATTTGTTAGCAAAGTTTGTGACCGGCTGCCAACTACAACACATGTTTGTTTACATACAGAAGTAGCCGAAGTAACTAAAAATAGTTCACCAGTAGTGACGACTTTGGAAGAGTTGTCTGGAATGTTGAAGATATTTTTGATGTATTGGTACATACTTAAACTCGGAGAGTAGTAAGCTAAAAATATAAGTTAGGTTGAAACATAAACTTAGCGGTTTAGAAAAAGTTTTGTAGAAGCTACTGTGTTTGAAAGCTGAGCTTTATGTCTGTATGGTGCTCCATGCTTTCAGCAGATTCTGCCAAGTGATTTGTTTACGTTGTGTGCATACCTGCATTTCAGAATTGTAAATCAATATATCTGGAAAACTACTGGAGTAAACTCTTTTTTAACTACACTATTTGACATAGTTCATGATAAACTGTTGATGTTTGATTTCACAATGAATACCTTTTTAAAGAGTGAAGTACTGTTATAATATGCAACCATACAGCCAGTCAAATTGTCCATGTAAAGCACAAGTACATGTTTCAGTGCAGTATGTTCATGCTTAGCTGAGGATCTTAAATCATAAACACAGAGCTCTTAGTAACACGTCACCAAGGCGACGCCGTCAGCATCACAGGGACGAGATGAGTGTGGAGGCAGCTTCATGGAGGGCTGGTAACAAATGCTGCCATTAAACTGATGAGGAGACGTGAAATGAAACTAAACAAGGATTTCTATAAAGAACAGTGGACCTTTGGTTGAATGTATTTTATATAAAAAAGCTGAGGTTTTTACCTGCTGAGATTAATGGAGTAAACTTGTTTTGTAGACAACGGATGAAGACATAATAAAAAGAAAAAATGAAAAGCATTTGTAATAAATCAGACCCTCCAGGATTTTGCGATGTTGCGATCGCAACTATTAACGCAAAATCAAGCAAACCCTGCGAAATCGCAACTTTGTGCAACTTTGCCCAAAACACTGCAACTTTCCCGCAACTTTAACCAAAATAACTCCAAATAACTCACGAAGAAGAGATGTGACATCACATTCTGTTAACGTCAGAATGCCGGGAGCATGCAGGAGCGGCGACCGAAGCCAAAGTGTGCGCTAATGCTTCACATTTGCCCACAACGATTTCAGCAAAACACTGCAGTGAAGTTAGTTTTAAGTTGTATATTGGATATTCGCGCTCCGCGGAGGTAGAGGCGTCTAGCTCACGGCTGACTTAGCCGTCCCTAAGTGAACTACCGCCTAAGAGAAGGGGCCGGCAGAGAACGGCTGGCCGACATTAGCGTTCCTGTTTCGGGTCAGCCGAGAGCTAGACGCCGCTAACTCCGCGGAGCGCGAATATCCAATATCCAACGTAAAACTAACTTCACTGCGGTCGCAAACCAGTTTCCTACCCAGCTGCAGGAGAGTGGGGGGAAGCTGTTTTGCGCGTCCTGCAGTGTAATCATGGAACATAAACGCATCGACAAACACTTTCCTTTTGATAATGTCAATGTTTGTTGGTAATTATCTTACAAAAATAGTAAGTATTTTTGGTTTATATATTAAAAGTTGTGTTTTTTTATTGATTTTAGTAAAAAAAAAAATTGCAACTCTTCATCGCAACTTTTAGGAAAATGCCCCGTGAAATCAGGCATTTTAGCCCGCAACAATCACAAAAAATGCCCGCGAAATCCTGGAGGGACTGATAAATGGAAAAGGAGCATTCTTTGAAGGAAGGCATATTGCCTTCTGACTCGTACAAAAGTTTATAATGATCTTTTAGTGCTTGGAGTATGTTTTGGGCATAACTCTGAACTAATAACACACTGAATTTTAGCTCAATATCTGTAAAATTGTCTGAGTCAAGTCTTTTTGTGCAGCCATCTTGAATTGAGTTGACTCCAAAAGTTATTCAGTTGTAGATGTGCACCCAATATGTACTTTCTGAAAGATTATTTAAAATGTGTCCCACCTTTAATGGCAGCAGGTGATAAGTATTATCATGTCTGCACTGTATTTTGAGACTCCTAGGGTTCAGCTTTTTTTTTCTAATTACCTTAACCTAACCAAGGGAATTTGGTGCTCATACATGAAACAAAAGAGGTAAAACACAATGATATTAAGTTTTGTCAGTGGTAGTTTCTTCCAGAGTACAACTGGGAAATCAAAGTTCAATCAAGAACAGAAAATAGTTTTTTGTAGGTCTTGGTTTCCTCTGGTAGCTGGTTTGTTAGAGGCTTCATACCTGCTACAAAAACAGCTTGTTAGTTGATGCAGCTGTAAGTTGTGCATATGCTCATAAAGACTGTAAGGTACAATTTCATACTTCTCTAACTTCCTCATTGTTGGATGTTTAGATCTTCATATTTTGCAGACTCAGTTGTGCTGAATGAAACTTAGTGTTAAAGAGCTGACTGTATGAACTCTGTACATCTAATTGATTTTGATTTTTTTTCTTATGTCTCTCTCCCATTTGTTTCAATCTCAAAACTTCAAATACTTCTGTTTTATCCGAGCTTTTATTTTCAAGTCTTTTGCGTGATGGTAAATTTTAGGGATTTGGGTCACAACTCACATTGTTTTCAGAACAACTTGTTTTCTGACCACTATATGCTGATCACAGATGCTGCCACAAGTGCAAAATTTACTTATACTCTGTTGAATTGTTCCTCATTTTGTTACATGATGCATATGAAAACCAAAAATGTTCACAGAACTCAACTTATTTTGTACACTGGTAAATAGTCAGTCTCAGCATTTTCTAAAATCAACAAAGGACCAATAGCAAAATCGGGTGTCAATTTCAGTTTGTAATTTTTTGCAACTTTTTCTCTTTTGTTCAGCATTTTTTTTTATATTTTGCAAAAGCGTTTAGAGCTCATGAGTGATCAGTGTCAGAGTGTAACTTGGTAACTCTGTCCCTCCGAGACTGAGTGACATTAAAACAGCGATACCCAGGAGGTGATATGAATACAGACACCACTCATCATCATCAACAAACAGCCTTCATGAGTTGACATGATGGTGTGACTGCTGAATATCAGCTCTGGAGTCACTGCAGCAGAATCTGACACCCTCTGCCCAGCAGCCACTGGATGCTGAGGCTGTATGAGCTTGGTTTGGTTTGGCTGCTGTACAAACCTTTTCCACACTTCCACGTGAAAAAGGAAATCAACTATGATGGGTGCAGTATATATGAGTTACTAAAATGCAAAAAAAAAAAAAAAAATCGAAGCTTTTGTAGTGCTCCTTGAAATCCATTTATTTGTTTCCGCTCCTATCCAATGGATGCAGAGCTAAGATGATGCAAGCAATGAAACGAGAAGTGAAAACAGGTTGCACTTGTTTGTAGCCAACACTTCATCACTAACAACTATGCTGAACAAGGCTGAGGTTGTCTGACACAGGAAGTTATTCCAAACCTTTTGGCCTGGAACATTTTTTTCCAACAACAACAAAGGTAGAAAGAAATTGATAGGTTACACAGCAAATTCAAAAGTGTTAAATGTTTTGGTGTTAGCAGACTTTGTGCAAAAGCAGAGTTAATTTTACACTTATAGAGTCACATTCTGTTAATGTAACTCTGGGATGTATATTATTAGTAGTTAAAATCCAGTGTTAAAACAAAGTGTTTACGTATCAAATCTAGAGGTGTTAAAATGGAATCAATAACTCTTTACTTCTTAACTCTGAACTCCACCAGCAGCTCGAACACTGAAGGAGTTA
>NC_051435.1:28596430-28603257 GCF_001649575.2 Kryptolebias marmoratus | reverse complement strand
AGATTTGATATTTGACACTTTATAAGAGTTAAGGTACCAACTCTCCAAAAAGAGTTAAATTAACACTTTCTGGTGTGGACCCATATAGACACTTTAAAAGTGTTGAAATCAAATCTGACAGTGTTAATCTGGGCCTCCTGGATTTGCTGTGTATATTTATCAAAATATTAACTTTGCTGTGGTTCTTACAAAAATTGTCTGTGAAAACAAAAGAGAGGCTTTTAAAGCGTTGGCTCTGACTTTTATATTTAAGTTAAGTCACTTTGTAAAATAAAAGTAGTTCAAAATCAACATTTATTCTATATTATAAGCATTACATTAAATATTATGTTAAGTTTGCTATTTGACTCACCAATGATGAGGATCATCATCCTGGTATGTATCTATTGTTTTGCTGATTTTTTTTTTTTTCACTAAAACTTCTCAGCCTTCTTTTTGCTGCTTTAAGACAAACTTAATTGATTGTGGTTGATCATCAACACCTTACCTAAACAGATGTAGCTTTATTGTTTTTACGGCTGAATTATTTTATATTAAGTTCTGCGTTTAACATTCAATTTTGTGATTCCCTCCACATTTTTTGCAATCATAGGGCTCCAGTTACTGACAAGAGTTTTTGGCAGAGCAGAATGATGCACACATTTTGAACTAAGATCAGTGAACCAGTCCGTTTGGATTTTTTCATAAACCACTACATTACTGTAAACTCTCTTTCTCCAAATTGGGTCCAGTAACTGGACCCAATTTGGAGAAAGAGAGTTTATTTCTGACCAGATTTATGAGCTAATGGCGAGGGAGCAGAATTCGGCAAATGTTTTTTATAACCTTTTTTTATAAGTCATTTTAGACTGATGGTGATGTAAATGTTTATAAAATAGTGTTTGCACAAACTGCTATAAAACCTTTGAGATTAGATTTGTTCTAAGAGTTAAAAACCCTACACTGCTATCCATTTCTAGCTTCTAGAATTGGGCCGCTCAAGGTGGCTGCATGTTGGAGTAGCTCTGTTACATTCATTCTGAGATATTGCTTTTGAAAATTTTAATTCCTCCTTTTTCTACTAGTAAATCACTTTCTTTTTTAAAGATTAGTTCCTCTGGTATTGGATTCTATGCAGATACAAGGATTTTTTTACTGAAACCTTTTACTTCTGGACATCTTGTTATGATGCATAACCATAAGAACAAGGTGGCTTTTTTCATTAACAGGAGCAGCTGATTAACATCTTTTACTCTTCAGTGTTGAATGTGAAGAACCCTGAAGTCCATTCATGGCCAGAACCAAGCAGACCGGCTGTAAATCCACCGGAGGGAAAGCTCCCAGGAAGCAGCTGGCCACCAAAGACGCCCGCTGGAGCGCCCCGGCCACCGGCAGAGTGAAGAAGCCTCACTTCTACAGGCCTTGTACCATGGCTCTCAGGGAGATCCACCACTACCAGAAATCCACCAAGCTGCTCATCCAGAAGCTGCCCTTTCAGCAACTGGTCCGGGAGATTGCCCAGGAGTTCAAGACCGACCTGCGCTTCCAGAGCTCGGCTGTCATGGCTCTGCAGGAGGCCAGCGAGGCTCACCTGGTGTAGCTCTTTGAGGACACCAGGATCGAGCACACATCGGGATAGACCGCTATCAGAGATCCTTCCTGCCCACTGCCATCAGCATCTATAACAACTCTTTCACAAAACCAGGATTATGAGCTACAACAACATTTAATTTCCCTTTGGGATTATTAAAGTATTTTTGAAATTGAATTGAATTGAATTTTTACTGTCTACACTGAAAGTGAGCTAACCTGTCATCTACAAGTTTTTTTGTGAAAAAGGTTTATTGTGCTGTGAGTTCTGAGGGGATAAGAGAAACAAAAGAGGTGGCTTTGTAGATTTCCCCAGCCCACAGGTTGTTGGGGAGAACATGGTTGATGAGTTTTCACGGAAGAGAGGGAAAAACAAAACAAATTGACCTCCTTAATTCAGCACACAGACACATGAATCCGGTTTCACTCCTCTGAATGAACTGAAAAGTGCCTCAGCATTCTCCTGTTGCGATTTTATGTCTTGCATCTCATTACACCGTGTGGCAAATACCAGCCTGTTAGCTTCCATAATGCGATTATCCATCCTCCTCATGTTTTTTGCAGATTCTGCCACACCACCTCACAATCGGTAATTGACCCCACGCTGCAGAGCTCAATGGGGACCTCTGCCACTAATTGTGGAGGTATTTTCAGATACAGTGGGAGTATTACGCTGTGTTCTACTGATGCCCCCACCAGCATTTATGCCTTAGTGAGAGTCTCTCTCTGTGTTTGCTTGGTTCTCAGTGCAGAAACACAATCCTGGCAGCTGCCTCATGCTGTGGAGACTGAGAAATAAAGCAATGGCTGCATTTATGAGGCCCTTTTACCCTAAATTCTTCACAGTTTGCATCTCACTCACACCTGTAATATGTTTCCTCATATATATATATATATATATATATATATATATATATATACATGCGTATTGCTCATTGTTTGCCTCTATGTTGTCTATGTTGTTTTATTTTACTAGTTGACAAAAATCTAAATCACCTTTTGGTCAGTGCAAAAGAAATAACAAAGAAATTGTTGAATTTTTGTATTGCAGAAAATGAGTTTTTGCTACTTATGGAATTGCAGTTCTAAATAAATGTAAAATCTGCCTGTCAGAAGTCTCGACAATCCCACTTGTTCATTACAAAAAACAACCAGTCTTTAACCAGCTGCAATTTATTCTACAGGAAATTCTTATTCTCTTGTCATTGACATACCAGTGTTGTTTAATTTAAACCAAATTAGATGTTTCAGTTCTTAACTTTTCCTAAACCTAATCAAGTAGATTTAATGTACACAAAAAAAGAAAAGTAAAAAAGACCTAATTTTTTGAAAACTACAAATTATTTTAACACATTTCCTCTATTCCTTCTTTGTGTGTGCAGTCAAGTGTGAGAAAGTAGTAATACATTTATTGGACAATTTTTTATTTTATTTTATTTTTTTTACACATACTCTTAGTTGAACAAAACACTGCAGATGTCCAGTTTCAGTCCTCTGGGTCCAGAAGTTACTGTGAGTGCAGTTGAATACAGACGTCTCTGTACCTGGAAGCTGCCTAGTATTGTTTGCTGACTTGTTATACTGTGTGCAGGGATAGAATAGAAATGCTACAATTTACAGTACATGTTTACACAACACAGACTTTCAGTCACACAGTATAAAACTACTACAGAGTTGGGGTGCTTGCTCTTGTTCATCAGCACGTCTCTACTCTCAGTGGGTCCTTTAGAAGTGTTGTTGTTCTTAACTTGGTGTCAGTTTAGAGCAGTAGCTCACAAAACTGGGGTCAAGACCCCACTGAGGGTCTCAAAACACCAGCTTTGGGAGCTTGAGATAATTTCTAGATATTAAATTCAAATTGAGTGCTAGTAGAGTGTGTTTGTCATAAATGTACCTAGAGATAATGTCATGGACAGGGCGAATTGATCGAAGCCAAAATGCAGGCATACACAGAGGAACTCAAAGTAAAAACTAATTTATTTACAATAACAAAACAAATGGCTGACGTGGCAGCAACAGAAAACTAAATAACAAAAACTTACTAAATCGCAGGATTGCAAAGACACGAGGGCGAGACACAAGGAAAACCAGACAGCACATGGAAGTGAAAATAAACTAGCGAGTAACTGAGGAGAATGACCAGGTCTTAAAGGCTGAGGATAACAAGGGAGTGGAAACAGGTGACTGATTAGTAACACAGGACAGGTGTAGGTGGTAGAAGTGGACTGATAGAACTACTGAGGGAGAGTGAGTGATGCACATGGAACACAGGGAGCAGAACAACAAAGCAAAACATTAACACTGGGGAATAAACTAAACACAGGGAACACAAGAAATGACAACCCTAATACAAAAGCAAACCAAAGGTAACCAAATCCTGACAGATAAGTAGTATAGTTTTAAATGGATAGAAATATTGTAATGGTTGTTGAGACAGTTAATGTTATCATTATACCCTTGTTCAATTGACCTATTAGCAATATTTGGATACTTTAATCAAGGATAGATTGGGTCACAAGTCCATGTCACCAGTATCTAGTGTAGTAATATAAATAACATCAGGAGACAAGTGTGAAGTACCACAACAACATGTAGACACATGGTACATAAAAAGCTGTATGTGCAACTGTATAACCATAGACTGTATATGGAAGGTGGATGGGGTCAATAATCAATTAGGAAATACATAAAAGCTGCAATAATACCTCTGACCACTAGGTGCTAGCTCCGAAACATCTCTGGCTTCAATGATTATCACTAAAAATGTTAATTTCTCTCATAAAAATACTAAAACAGTACATTTTTTACAAAAGCTTCAGACGACATTCCTCTATATTTATATACTTCAATCAGTGTGTTGGTATCATTTTGAAGCAATTCAATAGTTAACTGGAGTTCAAGCAGGTTGAATCAAAGGCCTCTAAACTTCATATGACTCATATGTTTTATATACTTCATATGTTTAGAAGCTTGAAAATTTGCACCCTACAGTTCTGAATGGAGAAAGATCCATGAATGAGAAGCAAAATGTCTTCAAGAATCAAAAGTTCAGTTGCCTTTGACTCAACTTAGATTACTATGCTCTGAACAACTGAGAAGCTACACAAGCATAGTTAACTGGACCTTTTATCTTTACAGATATGTATTCTTATTAGGTTTCACTTATTAGTCTTTAGCTCCACCCTTTTATACAATTATGGGGACCAATAAGAAACCAGTAAGGGACATCAGTGTTGTCATGTTCACTTCTTACAGAATGTTTTAGTATCAAATTCATTTGACAGAAAAATAAAATAATTCAATCTTATTTTGAATTAAAGCAAAAAACTATGACCATTACCAGATGTGCTAGGATTTGACCCCCTGCTGTTTTTAGTTGCAGCACAACTTCAGTTTATTAGTTGCTATCAGTGACATGAAAATCACCATGGAGTCATGGAATCTCAGGGATAAATAGACTCTCAGATTTTCACTTCAAATGCTTCAGAAAAGAAAGAACCTCTATGAAGAGATTTTCCAGAATGTTTGCCTGGAAAAATCTTTAGAAGAAGCCAGAGTAAATACAATGTTTGTTGGTTTTTTTTTTTACACGTGTGTGTGTGTTTATGTATTTATGGTTAAACTGATGCTTAAGGTCAGCACAAAGAAGAGCCAACATAATTTAGCCAGGTCTTGTCTACATCACCTCAAATCTTTTTTTAAATTGAAAGGATTTTCTTCTATGCTCACCACTCCTTGTCTTTCACTAACGGAAAGCTGTTGACAACGACACATATTTAGAAAAAAAAGCTTTCCAAAGTGGAACTTGCTAAAATTGTCTATTATCTATGTAAACTTGAAATACAAAGCTTTTTGGAAATACTGTCATGGTAGTCTGCCTTGCACATTCCCACAATAATTTTGTGCCCTATAAACCAAAACAGTAATGAAGTTGTATTTACCAGTGTTTTTATGATAGTGGTGCTTTTTCCTGATCCCCTCATTAATAAATGTATTGTGTGACGAAATGCACACAGCTACGTTATTGGTATTCGTAAGAGGGGATGGGTAAAGAACCCATTTGAGCAGCGGCCTCATAGATGGGCCCATTGTTCTCCCCAAATGATACTGAGCTTTTATTCAAACCTTTGTGTCCCTCAGATGAAGGACACAGGGTCTGAAATACTTAGTGTTCTAAGCTTCTTGGGATCCATGTAGGGTTCCCGACTATCCTTCTTTCAAAAGGTGACAGTTCGGTTATGCCCTTACCCCCACTTGTGGCTGACATGCTCTGGCGGTGACCGTTTAGTCGCTTTTTTGCCTCCACCCTAAAATCTGACCACTTTTTCTTCACCTCTGCCATGGTCCTCTTTGTCCCACTCACTGAATTAATAGTGGTAACGATGTGTTGCCACTCACAATGCTTCCTTTTATTTGTAACGCCAAAAATGATATTTTTTCTGTTCTCCACCTTACTCACCAATGCATCGATTTCTGCCTCGGTGAATTTTAGTTTCTTTGCTGTTTTCAGCATAGTTGCCATTGGTAACCATGAAATAACATTGATCAGCTGGCTCATTTTAATACACCTTCACATTCATGAGGTGCTTTGCATTGACCATTTATGGTTGAATGTGGGCGTGTGGAGGGCAGAACCTGAGGCGGGACTTTGTGCACAAACTTTTAGGTACAGGTGTGATTTATAAAGAAAAATTGTTTGCTGGTACAACACACGGTTGTATAAATCTGACTTTTTTTTTTTTGGTGTACGCCATTTTTGCCTTTTGGGTGCCCATTTAACAGTAACACTGATTGCTCCCCCAGTTGACTGACTGCTTCGGCACTCTCCTAAACCAGCGATGATGTAAAGTGTGGCCTTTTTTTTAGAGCTCTAATAGCAGCTCTGCTATCGGTTAGTATAAAAATGTCCCTCTGTGTACACTGAAGGTCTTTGAGAGACACCACATACAGGTGGATTGCATATACTGCATTTCGGCTTGAGATACAGTTGCCAAACCACCCAGTGGATAACTGAACTTTCTTTTTATGTGCTGGTGTAGATTCTCAGTCATCCAGGCCATGGTAAATTTAAAAAAAAAGTTACAAAACAAAAACAAAAGGACTTCTATTTTGTAGTTGAAGACGTTTCGCTTCTCATCCGAGGAGCTTTCTCAATTCAGAAATAGAGAGTGTGGAGTTGAGCTTTTAAAGCTGAGATGTGATGTAAGCTGGATTGCTTGCAAATTGTTCTCACTCTCCTAACGATGGAGGCTCGTTAG